>NC_080179.1:22010029-22316279 GCF_950295315.1 Erinaceus europaeus | reverse complement strand
GGAAAAATGCACAATAATTTGCAGTGAATAAATAATTGAAGCAAGCAAGTAGAAAGCCCTAAAAAGACACCTTAAAGTACCCAATGAAACAGTTTCTACTTAAACCTAGATACCCTCCTCACCTACCTCCTATTACACATCCCTCCATCACTCCAAAGCTAACCTTGTCAGACAAAGTAAAGACGACAAAAGCTGAACAAGGGCAAGAGACTGGCATACTTTAATGATGACTCTTTAGTCACTACCAGGCCACCCCATTACCTGGGATTCCCTAGTCAGGGAGTGCAGGGGTTCCCACACAGACATGATGGGCCTAGACCTCTAACAGATCCCTCTCACCACTGTCACTGGTCATCTCCGTCAGAAACAACATAATGAACCTCTTTGTGGGCCCCTCCCTTTGGACCTTGCCATCAATGTGGATCAACAATGATAGGGACTGTTCCATTCTCCGAAGGGAGATTGGTCAACATACTCTGCCTATTACCTGAGGAAGATGGGTCCTAAAATGAGTGCAGCCTGGAATGTTCCTAGCCGTGACCACAGAATGCGATCTCAGACCTACAGGGATGCAGAGGTTACCTAGGCTCTTGTGCTAACTATGAGCCCCAGTTCAAACCGGTGGGATTTAGAGTTAACAATATTTACATACTTTTCCCATATTTGGAAGCTACCCTCTTCCCTGATCCAGATTTCTAGCCCTTTTTCCAACTATGACACCATCCCCTCAGGCCATAACCTGGGTCCACCAGCATATTAGCTGTCAGGCTCAGCAAAAACTAGTGAAGTCATGGGTCCTTTGGACCCTAAATCTTCATGTGAAATATTCTTGCCTTTAGGTTCGTGATTAATTAACAATTTGTTCTGCTTTATATCTTAACTCTTTTTCAGCCAGCAGGTTTCAGATGCTAGCATGATGCCAACCTGACTTCCCTAGGCAGACGACCCCACCGATGTGTCCGGGAGCCCTGCCTCCCCAGATCCCTGCCCCACTAGGGAAAGAGGGGGTACGGAGACAGGCTGAGAGTATGAATCGACCTGTCAATGCCCATGTTCAGCGGGGAAGCAATTACAGAGGCCAGAACTTCCACCTTCTGCATCCCATAATGACCCTGGGTCCATACTCCCAGAGGGATAAAGAATATGGAAGCTATCAAGGGAGAAGATTGGATATGGAGTTCTGGGGATGGGCCAATATTTCCACGTCAATATCATAAAATGTCAATATTTCCATTTTATGAGTAAAAATTAAAAAGAAAAAAGAGAAGAAAGGAAAGAAAACAAAACAAACAAGAGTTGGTCTAGACCTTGTTAGCTGGTTAGTGTGCGCTCTGCTCCCCAGTAGCATGTTCTGGGCATTTTCCACAATAGTCACAGTTTCACAGTTATACAGGTGGTTTGCTAATTGTTTGTTATGCAGTACGTGGCCATGGAGTCTTTAAGAGTGAGTGGGTATTAGTCTGGTTTGTGAAAGTTAGGTGAAGAAGATAGTTGCTGTCTGGACCCCACTGATGGGTTTGTTTGCATATCAGCATCCTGCAGACAGTTAAGCTGTTTGCTGACTAAGAATTACTAACCCTGCAAGGGGCAGTCTCTCTTCCTCAAGACTGAAAGGCTTCAGAATATAAAAGCTGATTAGTGTAACAGACTGAGAGAATGTACACCCCTCAACCTCAGGCAGGAGTGTTGGCAAAAGGATACTTTATGCCCTCTGGGACTATTCTCAGGGCCACACAGTTTAAGACTTAGTATTCTTCCTTCTAAGTACTTGCAGAAGTTATTCTTACCAACTCACTCCAAACCCTCTTGAACTGAAGTTGCTTGGTCTTTGCTTTTTCAGAAAACAAATGGGATGAAAGTCCAGGGCTGGGACTTCCTCCTAGGGTGTTTGACAAGGACTGACTCACTATAGGCTCTTTGAATCCCGGAAGTCCAGGACACACCCAACCCTGATTGCAGCATTCCTGAAAGCCAGCAGAGGTAAAGGGACAGAAGCAAAAAAAAAAAAAAAAACCAAAACATTTCAACATGCGGGACCCACTAGCAGACTGTTCGGTGAGTAAGTTCGGTGCTGTTTGTGTCCTCCATGAGAGGGCAACTGAGAAGTAGATTTGTAATTAATGAATTTTAACTTGAGAAATTTGAGGCTCTCAAAGCCAAACATGTTTAGATACTGGCTGTGGTACAAAATTCTTGTGGCTTTCCTTTGGTTCAATTTAAAACCGAGTCCTTTGTGGCAAATGGCCGGACAGGTAGTTGTCATTTTTCATTTTCATGTTCTCAGAGAAACTTTGAGTGTGTGTCACTTTGTTACATGTTTAAGGACTGCTTAGAAGTCGCGGTAAGACACACAGAGGTGGTATCAACATCATATGTATTATGGATTCAGAAATGTTCCGGATGTCTATATGCTACTTTGGGCTCTGGGGATGAAGTCAGAGTGGGAAGGTTTGGGTATTTTTTCGGTGTCATTGAAGGTCAGGTATTGCTTTTCCTTTTTTATACCCCCCTCCTTTTATTCTGTATTGGGGGGGGGGTTAAAGAATGATAGTTTAATCTTGCGGGATGGACAGACTCCTCACTTGACTACCCCATAGTGAATCTCAGGCAGAATTAACATGTATTTGTTTCAGTCCTGGGGACTGTACTAAACAGAAGAAAGCCCAAAGGCATGGTAAGGCTGTTAGCAGCAGTAGCAGAGATGTTATATAGGAAATGAGGGGCCATTAAAATAAAGGGGGGAAATAGGGTTATATTTCATTTAGGAATAAAATAATCAAGAATTGTCCCAATAAGTGATTCCAAAACAACTAAAGTTGGTAAAACTTCAGAAGCAAGGATTGCATCCAGAATTTCATTAAAAACAAAGCAAAACTGTGAAGAAGCAGGTAGACGGGGACTGCAATAAAGTCATAAGAAAAGAATCAACAAAGGTTTATTGGCTTTGACTGTGTTTATTCAATGACAGGAAAGCACAGGTTTAGAGGAGATGGAACTCTCAATATTATTGCTCAAAATGAGTGCATGAGTAAAATGAGAAATAAAATGAAGTCATATTATTAACAGTGCAGCACAGCTGCAGACTTTACCTACATACTTTTTAAAATACAAAAGTAATATGTGTCTAATGTAAAGACAAAAGTTGCGCTGTATTAGATGTTAAGGGGGGTAAAGTCCCCTCGAATGTCTTCCTCCCCAATTTTCTCTCCATTGATAAGTTTGGATCTGTTGCTTTTCTCTGCTGTTGTCTCCTCTTTTCTCACTGTTGAAACTTTGAAGGTGGGTTTGCATAGGAGTGGTTTGGTGGGACAGGCATAAGTAGAAATAAAATTTTGGTGCCGTTTGTCACTAAATAAGAAAGTTAACATCTTAATCCCCCAATAATAAATAAGTTTTTTTTAAAGTTAGCATCAAGAGTGAGAAGAGAAGGAAATGGAAAACTAATAAAAGTAACTTAAATTATTTTTTTTAAAAAAGGAACTGGAGGGGCCGGGTGGTGACACACCTGGTTGAGTGACATGTTACAGTGCAAAAGGACCAGGGTTCAAGCCCTTGGCCCCTACCTGCAGGGGGAAAGCTTTGTGAGTGGTAAAACAGGGCTGCAAGTGTCTCTCTGTCTATCTCCTCCTTCCCTCTCAATTTCTGGCTGTTTCTATCCAATAAATAAAGGTAATTAAAAATTTTTTTTTAAAAAAGGAACTGGAGGTCTAACATCTTTCCCCAAGGCTGCCTTTAAATTAGGGTCAGGGAGAAATATTTCATTCTGAGAAGCTCCCAAGACAATCCACCTCCCTTGCTGTGTCAGTGGAAAGCTTCGTCCCTGACAAGCTCATAGGGGTTTTTCCTTCTTCAGAAAACAGCCTCATGATTTCTTCTCCATGAACTTGAAGGTCATCTGTAAGGGCACTGTGCCAACTGCATGGAATGGGAGGCAAGAGGCGGCAGATATCCCTTCAGCCAGGGTTTCCCAATTCTCTAAAGTTGCAGAATCTTTATTTATTTGTGATTGTTTCATTTTGATCAAGTGTTGAGGTAGATTTCCTGGTTTCATACTCATTCCTGCTAAGGGAACTGTGCTGTGTACAAAGGAGGCTGCAGTTTAGGAACAATGTAAACAAAGGCTGGATTGCAAGTAAGTGAAACACTTAGGAGGCTTTGTGAAGGAGCAGGTGAACAAAGACATGTCCCTGTTCCATGGGTTCTGAGAATTGCACAGAGGACAATTAATTAATTAATCCTTAACTTAGTTATAGCTCTCTCTCTCTCTCTCTCTCTCTCTCTCTCTGTGTGTGTGTGTGTGTGTGTGTGTGTGTCTGTGCACGCCAGAGAATCAATGCATTACTTAGGACATTTATTGTCTTGTTATTTTATCTGAGGTACCAGATGAGAGCCATGATGTCACGCACACAAAGCTGGCTGAGCCAGCTTTATCCAGTCCCTTAGCTACAGTTTTTTGTTTGTTTGTTTGTTTGGTTTTGGGTGTGGTTTTTTTTGTTTGTTTTTGTTTTTGCCTCTAGGTTTAGCGCTGGGGCTCATTGCCAGCACTACGAATTCACTGCTCTTGGTGGCTATTTTTTCCATTTTATTGGATAGGACAGAGAGAAATTGAGAGGGGAAGGGAGATAGAGAGGGAGAGAGAAATTGGCATCTGCAGACCTGCTTCACCTCTTGTAAAACAACCGCCCTCCTGCAGATGGGGAGCAGGGGTTGCAACCTGGATCCTTCCACAGGTTCTTGAGCTTCATGCTATGTGTGCTTAACCCAGTGCACCAAAGCGCAACCTCCTTAACCACAGTTCTTAACTTGGTCTGCTTCAGTGGTCCTACATACGGAAATCAGTGGGTTGCATGAATTTCAGTGGGAAAAACATGATCTCTTTATTTGTACTGGTATTTAACCCAAAATTTAAAATGTTCTTTAATTTTTTTGTAAGATTTTATTTATTTATGAGAAAGCTAGGAGGAGACAGAAAGAACCAGACATCACTCTGGCACATGTGCTACTGGGGATCGAACTCGGGACCTTATGCTTGAGAGTCCAAAGCTTTATCACTATGCCACCTCCTGGACCACCTCCCAGACATGTTCTTTAATTTTTAATGTCAACAACAAACCCTAAGACAACTGTCATGATTATGAGAATGTAACCAATAGAAATCAAAGATGTTTATGTACCATCACAATTGTTTGCAGATATCTGGAGGTTTTATTCATATTCAATGTGTTAGAAATTTGGGTTAGTTCTTAAGGTATTTTTTTTTTTAATGTGTGTGCCTCCCCAAGGATTTTTTAGTATACTAATTAAAACTCACATTGAACTTCATGATTCTAAAATATGTTTTTAACAGATGTATTCATTCATTAACAAGACAGAAGGGACATCTGTCTTGTACTTGAGATGCTGAGAATCAAACTCAGAACTTTCCCCCTTTTTTCTTTTTTTTTAAATTATATTTACTTATTGGATAGAGACACCCAGAAATCAAGAGGGTAGGGGGAGATAGAGAAGGAGGGAGACAGAGAGACACCTGCAGCACTGCTTTACCACTCACAAAGCTTTCCCTCTGAAGGTAGAGACTGGGGGCTCGAACCAGGTCCTTGAGCATTGTAACATGCACTCAACCAGGTGTGCTAGCACCCAGCCCCCCAAACTCAGAACTTCATGCTTGAGAGTCCAATACTCTAGTCACTGTGTCACCTCTTGGGCTGTTTAAGTACTTGTTTATTTATTCACTATTTTATTTACTAGCTAGAGACTAAAAATGAGAAGGAAAGGGGAGATAGAGAGGAACAGACAAAGAGAGGCACCTGAAGCACAGCTCCACCACTCGTGAAGCTCCCCTGCTACAGGTGGAATATGGGAAGGATCTTGAACCCGAGTCCTTGTGCATTGCAGCACGTGTGTTCAACCAGGTGTGCCACCTAAAAATATTTTTATAAGTGCATATTAATCTATTTAGTTTCCTTTGCGATCCTACTATTTATAGTTTTTCTGAGACACAGAGTCTCAGAATTATACCACTCCTGGCCAGCTTAATTTTTTTTTCTCTCCAGAAAGGGAGACAGGTGGGAAGGAGATACCACGGTATCACTCTACCATCTATGGAGATTCCTCCAGTGTTGTGGTACTCCCATGTGGTATCTGGGCTCACACCATAGTTAGACACAAGCTATATCAGCTGAGTTGTCTCCTAGCTCTACTATTTTGTGTTTTTGAAACTACTATTTTGAGGAAAAGAG
The DNA here is from genome assembly GCF_950295315.1 of Erinaceus europaeus. Lineage (NCBI taxonomy): Eukaryota > Metazoa > Chordata > Mammalia > Eulipotyphla > Erinaceidae > Erinaceus > Erinaceus europaeus. The sequence continues at coordinate 22,310,040 of NC_080179.1, read as the reverse complement.
GTTTTTCCAGGTTGTCAAAGTATATATATGTTAATATCTGGGGACCAGGTTGTGGCACACCAGTTGAGTGCACATGCCACCAAGAGCAAGGATCCAGGTTTGAGGCCCCTGCTCCCCATCTGCAGGGGGGAAACAGGTCTGCAGGTACTTTTCTTTTTTTTTCTCTCTCTACCCCCCTTTCAGGTTCTTTTTGTCCTACTAAATAAAATAGAAAGAAAAAGTCCTCACCAATGTGTCCTGGAACCTCACCTCCCCAGAGCCCTACCTCACTTGGGAAAGATAGAATCAGGCAGGGGTTATGAATCTTGTTGATCATTATTAAATCACTAATAAAATAAAATAATAGAAAGAAAAAAAAAAGAACAAAAGTGGCTACTGGTAGTGGTAGATTCATACTGCTGGTACCAAGCTCCAGTGAGAACCTTGATACTAATAAAAAAAAATCAAACATGTTCCTGTTGGTCATGTGGACAATATAGACTGGTAACTGGCCCATTCAGCTTTAAAAATTTGGATTAGTGGCTATCCTCCAATTATTAGTCACCAGGGTAATACAAAGCTCATCTAAATGTAGTGTAGAGTTTTTAACTAATCCTGAAAGTATCAGAATGTATTTGAAGAAAAAATTTTTTTCTGTGTTTTGTCTAGGACAATGATTATCTCTAGGCTCTGGTGCGTTAATACAAGTGAGTTTAATGTCTAAAACTAAAATTTTGTGAAGAAAAATCATTTTTCACACCCACATACAAAGAAATTAGGCAGGGTCAGTTGTCTGCAAATGAAATAATTCAATCATTAAAAAAGAAGAAAATAAGTGATACTTTCCTGTGAACTAATTCCTGACAAATCAAGGGCAAATAAAAAGCTGAAACCAAGCCTTTTAAAAAAGTTCTATGAATTTATTATTATTGATCTAACATTGGTGGTTTACAGAATTATGAGATTTCAAGGGTGTAATTGCCTGCCTACGTGTATACGTATAAATCACTTCTGGTACCACCAAACTTCCTGTGGCCCTCTTTCCTCTAATAACCACTATAGCTTTTATAAGAGTCTGAGAGCTGGCTTCCCAAACAAGTTTGTGCTCCTTTTCAATCCTACAGTGCCCAGATAAGGGCTTATCAGTGCAGAGCTTCTGAGGTTCACAGAATCAATTCTTCCCTTCACAACCTCAGGCGGTGAAATGTACCAGGCCGGGGTTACTCCTGCAGTCTGTTTCAGATGCCAACCAGATTTTCTGTCTCAACTGCTCAGCCTGGGTCATGGGATGTTGACAGATACTAAAACAGAAGATGCTGGTACAGTGGTCCATGACTCCTGAAGATTCTGGCTCCCTACTGAGATAAGGAGGCAGAGAGAGTCTGCATGTTGCTCTAAAACGCACAGCATCTCCAGTGAACAGTAATGAGCTGTGTGACTTTCTGTTCTTTGTGTTTTGGACCCGTTTCCTTATCTGTAAAGTAAGTAGAAAAGGTGGAGTAGAATATGTTCTTCTTTAAGACTTTTATTTATTTAATTTGATAGGACAGACAGAAATTTAGAGGGAAGTGAGAGAGAGGGAGAGAGAAACAGAGAGATACCTGCTGATATGCTTTACTGCTTGGGAAGGTTACCCCCTGCACGTGTGGACCAGAAGGTTGAACCCGGATCCATGTACATGATGATATGTGCACTTAACAAGGTGTGCCCCTGCCAAGCACCTAGAATATGTTCTTTGATGTTCTGTATCTCAGAAGCAAGTTAGCTTGCCATGGGCATTGCAAATGTTACACACACACACACACACACACACACACACACACACACACACACACACACACACACACACCATAGATATAGATAGACATGGAGTTAAAAAGGCCAGTGTTTTGAAATGTTCCTAATGAATCAGATCTCATATAAACCAATAACAATATGCTTAACACACAAGTAACATCCAACACAATCTTAATTAGTTAAATATAAGTGGAACATTGTAGTCTACTTAACATTATGGAGACCATCATTATTCCCCCCAAATCTTTCCATAATATCATCTATAATAAAAACTAATTTTACAGAATAACTGAATTTAAACTTTTGAATCACTCAAACCGTAAAAATGTCAGAAAAATGTAGCTAAACTAAGCTTGATAGAGTATATTTTATGTTGCTTCTAAATTATTTATATAATTATTTTCTGTGCCAATTGTCAAGGCACAGAATGGTAACTAACTAAATAAATAATATTACAATGGCATTTGTTTTTGAGCACTGGGCAGAAACATTTTTCTACTGGCTAAACCAAAACAGTCTGCACATTAGTTGTCTTGTGAAAAGACTTTTAGGAGTTCAGAAAGGTATCAAATATTTCACCACAAGCCTGAAGTTATCTTAACAGAAAAAAAAAAAAGACAAAAGCATAGCGTCTTTTCACAGTAATACTGACCAGAAGCAGAAACAACTTGTGAATATAAATTCATATAAAGCTGCAAGATTCTTTCCTGGAATTAATATTTGATGGGGGAATAGCATTTGAGAGCTCAGAGAATGGGTAAAGAACATCAACATTTTACTGGACAATCAGGGAAATAACTCAGTCTGTTTGAGCATGGAACTTGCATGTCAGAGGCTCAGAGGCCAAAGGCAAAATTCTTTTTTTAAAAAAATTTTTATTTATAAAAAGGAAACACTGACAAAAACCATAGGATAAGAGAGGAAGGAACAACTCCACATAGTTCCTACCACCAGAACTTCATATCCCACCCCTCCCCTGATGGTTTTCCTATTTTTTTTTTTTAATAAAAAGGAAACACTGACAAAACCATAGGATAAGAGGGGTACAACTCCACACAATTCTCACCACCAGAACTCCATATCCCATCCCCTCCCCTGATAGCTTTCCTATTCTTTATCCCTCTGGGAGTATGGACCCAGGGCCATTGTGGGATGCAGAAGGTAGAAGGTCTGACTTTTGTAATTGCTTCCCTGCTGAACATGGTCATTGGCAGGTCAATCCATACTTCCAAGGGCTAAATTCTTTTTTTTTTTTAAGACTTTTTTTTAAGTATTTATTTTATTTATTTATTCCCTTTTGTTGCCCTTGTTGTTTTATTGTTGTAGTTATTATTGTTGTTGTCATTGTTGGATAGGACAGAGAGAAATGGAGAGAGGAGGGGAAGACAGAGAGGAGGAGAGAAAGATAGACACCTGCAGACCTGCTTCACCGCCTGTGAAGCTACTCCCCTGCAGGTGGGGAGCCGGGGTTCGAACCGGGATCCTTATGCCGGTCCTTGTGCTTTGCGCCACCTGCGCTTAACCCGCGGCGCTACAGCCCGACTCCCCCAAGGGCTAAATTCTTAACACCATCTTATATCCACAGTAAGCAGTGTTCTGGTCTCTCCCTCTTTCTCCTCTCATTTTCTCTGATATACACAATACATAAATAAGTGTTTTTAATTTGTGACTTTGACCAGAGGAAACTCCTCTTCTGGAGTTTTCTTCATCTGTCATCCTAACATTTAAAGGTGACTAGTCTAACTAGTCTGAGTAAAACTTGGTGTGATCATGATGATCACATTTACAAGTATTTTTACTTCTGATAGAGTATCTGCTTTTCTTTTTTAAGAATTTTAAATTGTTATTTGTAGTTTGTTACAAGATTATAAGATTCAATGTATAGTTCCACACCACACCTACCACCAAGTTTCTGTATCCCCAGGCTCCAACCTTCCAAAGATAACCACCTTAGTCCTCACAAGTCTTACAAACAGTTTGCTTGCTGATGTTTTGTTTCAATTTTTTTTTCCAAATTCATGTGAATGAGCTCTCTAGATTCCACATGAGTGAAATGATATAGTAGTTGTGTTACTTATTTTGCTAAGCATAATTACCTCCAGTCCCATTCATTTTGTCCCAAAGGACACAATATCATCTTTTTTGATTGCAGAGTAGTGTTCTATGGAATATATATTCCATAATTTCTTTAGCCAGTCATCTGTTGATGGGCATTCAGGCTGCTTCCATTCTTTGGTTATTGTGAATAATGCAGCTGTGAACATAGGGGTGCATATGTCTCTTCTAATTACTGTTTGAGTGGCCACTGGATAAATGCCCAAGAGTAGTATTGCTGGATCATAAGGTAATTCTGTTTTTATTTGTTTAAGGACACTCCATACAGTCTTCCAAAAGAGACACACCAGTTTACATTCCCAACAGGTTATCTGATTTTCTCACATCCCATTTCTTTTTATTTTGTTGTTGTTGTTGTTGTATAATGTTATTGGCGGTTAATGGTTTGCAGTAGAGTGGTTGATAATGCCTTACATTTCTTACCACAGTTCTGTTCCAAACTGATAAGATTATTTTCAGCTCACTGAGTCCTAACTATAACATAAAGGAGTTAGACGTCAGTGATTTTCAAGCTGTGCTCCATGGAGCCTTCTCTGGAGGATGTGAATGGAGTGGGAAGGGGGAGTGGAACAAGATGGGCAAAGCCAAGACCAAGGTCAAGTTATTTCCTCTCTTAAGAGGGGATATCACTCAAGATTCTTTGATCACACAGACAACACACATACAGATATGCACCTGACACCATACACCCGTGCTGGCCAAGATAGTCTCTGGGGCCTGCTTTGATATTTATGCAAGCCTACTTCTTATCTTCAAGTTTGAATAGAAGGAACAACATAAAAGTGTAAAATAGTTGGCTCTAAAGAAAAGAAGAGCTGGGCCTGGGTGGTGGTACACTGGGTTGAGTGCACGTTACAAGGCACAAGAACCTGGGTTCAAGACCACATCTGCAGGGGGAAAGCTTTGCAAGTGTTGTTTGAATTGCAGGTGTTTCTCTGTCTCTCTTCCTTTCTTTTTTTTTTCTAGATAGCACTGTTATCTTCTTCTTCTTCTTTTTTATTTATAAAAAGGAAACACTGACAAAAACCTTAGGATAAAAGGGGTACAACTCCACACAGTTCTCTTTTCCTTTCTAACATCCTCTTCCGTCTCACTTTCTGACTATCTCTACCCAACAAATAAATAAATAAAAATAATAAAAATTTTAAAAAATTTATATTTATTTACTTATTTTCACTCTTGTTGCCCTTGTTTTTTATTGTTGTTGTTATTGATGTCGTCGTTGTTGGATAGGACAGAGAGAAATGGAGAGAGGAGGGGAAGACAGAGAGGGGGAGAGAAAGACAGACACCTGCAGACCTGCTTCCCTGCTTATGAAGTGACTCCCCTGCAGGTGGGGAGCTAGGGGCTCAAACCAGGATCCTTATGTCGGTCCTTGCGCTTCGTGCCACGAGCGCTTAACCCGCTGCACTACTTCCCGACTCCCAATAAAAAAATATTTTTTTAAAAAGAAAGAGTCAAGAAAATAGCATAGCTGTTTAGCAGAAAACTTTTTTATTTAAAAGATTTTACTAGTAATTTAATAATGATTGACAATATTATGGGATAAGAGGGGTACACTTCTATACAGTTCCCAGCACCAGAATTCCATATTCCATCCCCTCCATTGGAAGGTTCAATATTCTTTATCCCTCTGGGAGTGTGGACCAAAATCCTTTATGAAGTTTAGAAGGTGGGAGGTCCAGCTTCTGTAATTGTTTCTCTGGTCAATATGGGTGTTGGCAGGTGGATTCATACTACCAGCCCATTTCTGTCTTTCCCTAGTGGGGCAGAGCTCTGAAAAGGTGTGGTTCTAGGACACACTGGTGAGTTCATCTGCCCAAGGAAGTCAGATTGGTGTCATGGTAGCATCTGCAACTTGGTGGCTGAAAAACACTAAGATATAAAGCAGATTGGTATATTGAACCAAAGTAAAAAGACTCTGGGGTCGGGGGGAAGGTTTAGATCCTAGAACATGATGACAGAAGAGGACCTAATGGGGGTTGAATTATTATGTGGAAAGCTGGGAAATGTTATGTATGTACAAACTATTGTATTTTACTGTCAATTGTAAACCAGTAATCCCCCAATAAAATTTTATTTTTTAAAAAAAAAATATATAAATCAGAACAAATTGTTTAATAATCAGGAACCTAAAGGTAAGAGTATAGCAGATGAGATTTAAGGTCTTCATGTTGCAAGGAGCTAGGAAGGCTTTTTTAGGTATATTCAAAGGGACCCATGATTTTACTAATTTTGCCTGAGCCTGACAGCTAACATGCAGGTGGGTTAGGGGTTTACAGTTAATGGTATTTATATACTTTTCCTATATTTGGGAGCTGCGCTGTTCCCTGATCCAGCTTTCTAGTCAACTAGAAAATCCAGCTTTCTTCCTCAACTCTGATACCATCTTCTCAGACAGCACTCCTAGCAGCAAAGTGTCATGCCTGAAGCTCTGAGCATCCAAGTTCAAAGCCCTGCACCTCAAAAGCCAGCATTAAGCAGTGTTCTGATAATAAATAAATAAAGAAAGAAAGAAAGAAAGAAAAGGAAGGAAGAATCTTGCTAAAATAATGAAAGTATGCTTGGTAGTCCTTTCTTTTATTGAAGTCTCCTTTATCTCAGTGGATCAGGGATTATCAGGGAGTATCTAGTACATTCCTTGTATACAGGGTCAAAAATAAAAAATCCTCTCCAGTGAGGATTGACAGCAAGCAGAGTGTATTGATTTAATTTAATCAAGCTAACTACTAGGTAATATATTGAGCTTGTGTGCAAGAGTTTGGGAAATAGGTAACAGTTGTCCTGAGGTACAGATCCCTCAGTCCCTACTACAAACACAGAGAACATGGGCAAACTGCCTTTGCCTGGAACGATTTTGTCCACCTAGCACACTGCCCAAAGCAAACAATTTTCTATGTGTGTCATGATATGATAATGATTTAGCAAGTACTAGTCTATGAAATGCCAGGAAATCACCTTCTAAAATCTAGAACTCAGGGCCAGCTGGAACCATAAAGATGTGTTGGGTTTGAGCAGCCTTTTGCTGTAAAGTCATATTTCAAGACTTTGGGGCAAGACAACCACTTTGCAGTCCATCATAGTTTCTCCCTAAAGGCAACTGAGCTTTGAATCACTAGCTTGCTAACATTCAGAGCTATCTGACCTGCCACAATTAGTGCCCCAGAGATAGCATTTAAAGAATGTGTCAGACACCATCTGTCCTGGGTACCCAGAGTAGTGTACAGATGTCTATCACAGGAACATAAGAAAATGTACTCACGGGAGTCGGGGTAGCGCAGCTGGTTAAGCACACGTGGCGCAAAGCGCAAGGACTGGTGTAAGGATCCTGGTTCAAGCCCCTGGCTCCCCACCTGCAGGAGAGTCGCTTCACAGCCGGTGGAGCAGGTCTGCAGGTATCTATCTTTCTCTCTATCTTTCTCTCCCCTCTCTGTCTTCCCCTCCTCTCTCCATTTCTCTCTGTCCTATCCAACAACGATGACATCAATAACAACAACAATAATAACTACAACAATAAAAAACAAGGGCAACAAAAGGGAAAATAAATAAATAAATAAATAAATATTAAAAAGAAAATGTACTCATGTATCAACAGCTGTCCCTTAAATCAATATTCCTCCCTAATACAATGATTGGGGGGAGGTGTCAAACAGGGCATGTAACTCTGTGGTACAGTACAAGTATGTGTGAAGCCTTGGGTTCGATCCCTGATCCCTAGAAACACAAAACAAAGACAAATAAAGAAAAGTGGGGGTTGGGCAGTAGCTCAGCTGGTTAAGCTCATGAAGCACAAAGCGCATGGACTGGTGCAGGACCGGCTCAAGGATCCTGGTTCGAGCCCCTGGCTCCTCACCTGCAGGGGGGTCGCTTCACAAATGGTGAAGCAGGTCTGCAGGTGTCTATCTTTCTCTCCCCCTCTCCGTCTTCCCCTATTATCTCTGTCCTGTCCAACAACAACAGCACCAATAACAATAACTACAACAAGGGCAACAAAATGGGAAGAATGGCCTTCAGGAGCAGTGGATTCATAGTGCAGGCACTGAGCCCCAGCAGTAACCCTGGAGGCCAAATAAATAAATAAATAAATGCTGACATGTCTTGAAGAGGGTTTGATGATTTCATAAATCTGCGGAGAGCAGTAGCCTCTGTAACACCCATACATAGAAGCAATCTCTATCTGTCCTGCTCTCTTCTACTCTGGATAAAGGCCAGACTCTCCTCACTACCCCCACCCCACCAGTGTCTGAGGTCTCCTATTCTCTCCAGCTCCAGGGGAAGCAGATCGTGCTTGGGGAGTGCTGGTGAGGTGCCCATACCCCTGACAGCACACTTTGAGTCCTTCTCTCTCTTTCTCTTGTCAGCTCTCCCAGTGGGAGGCGCTTGTTTTTGTTCCCCTTGTGAAGGCTCTAAATCTCTCAATTCTACCTGTCTCTGTTGCTTTATTTCTCCAAGCCTCTGCTTTTTTTTTTTTAAGCATTTCACAACAGAAAATAATCTCACTCTATAAATTTGCATCTAAATCTGCCTCTCTTGCTCATGGCTTCCCTGTGGGATTTTAGCTGGATCTTTGATTCTGCTTTGCTGTGAGCTGGAGAGAAAAGCTGATAGGACACTATAAACAGAGAGAGAGAGAGAGAGAGAGAGAGAGAGGAGGGAGAGAGCTTAACATTGTGAGATATTTCTAAATTGAATAAGAATGCTACGGGGCATATGAAGTAAATGATACTATTTTTATTGAGCACAAAATAAGAATGGGACTCTGGAGATAGTTCACCTGATAGGGTGTTTAGGAGTCAGGTTCACATTCCCAGCACCACATGGGAGCACCATGCATGGCACCAGGGGAATCTTTGTGGACAATGGAGTAGTGCTATGATATCTCTCCTCACTCTCTAGTTCTCTCTCATTTTACTTCTACCTCTCTATCTGGAACTTGAAGGGAAAAGTTTGCCAGAATAGTGGAATAGTAGAATAGTAGAGGAATGAAGTCCCTAAAAAAAGCATAAGGAGGGGAGTCGGGCGGTAGTGCAGCAGGTTAAACGCAGGTAGCGCAAAGCGCAAGGACTGGCTTAAGGATCCCAGTTCAAGCCCCAGGCTCCCCACCTGCAGGGGAGTCGCTTCACAGGTGGTGAAGCAGGTCTGCAGGTGTCTATCTTTCTCTCCCCCTCTCTGTCTTCCCCTCCTCTTTCCATTTCTCTCTGTACTATCCAACAACAACAACATCAACAACAATAATAACTAAAACAACAAAGGCAACAAAAAAGGAAATAAATAAATATTAAAAAATTAATTAAAAAAAGGATAAGGAGGAGAAGAAGGAAGAGGGGGGAAAAGATTTGGAGGAGGAGGAGAAGAAGAAGAGGAAGAAAGTTGGAGCAAATGATAACTCACGATAGGGCTGGTGTGTCAGTTTCCAAAGTCATCAGGGACCTTAGCTCCTTCTTTCTGTCTGCTTTACAATCTTAATACCTAAGATTATCCTCTGATATCTTTAGATAGCAACCATGATTTCTCTCCCCCACTGTTTTTTTTTTTTTTTTACCTCAAATGGTGTTGGAATTTGAGCCCTGAGTTTCATACATGCTTTCTACCACCTAACCATCTCCTCAGCCCAAACTATTGTTATAACTGAGCTAGCTAGAACTAGAATTTTCATGTTCAAAACCCCAGAGGCCATAGGTTCAATATATGGGCACCACTACATTTCAGATCTGAATGGTATTCCTCTTCTTCTTCTCCTTCTCCTTCTCCTTCTCCTCTTTCTCCTCCTCCCCCTCCTCCTTCTTCTTCTCGCTCACTCACACACAGAGACACACAATGAATGAATGACATATTTTCAAAGGGAACTTCTCATGAACTCCCAAGATTGATCTGAGGGAACTTCTCATGAACTCCCAAGATTGATCTGAGGATCCCTTTGGAAATTCCCGCTTTATATGTTTCCTATGGAGCCTAATACACTCATCTAGTTCAATTTACTTGTATACTCGCCTTACTGTTGCTCTTTGATTGGTTGTGAGTGATTTTCATCTGATTCACCAGCAATTAACCTCTTTCCTGACTGATATCATTTCATTGAATGAGTGAATCAATGAGGAAGGAGGTAGTATAGAAAAAGAGATCAGTCTCAGAAAAGATACCCAACATAACCTCTGATTTTCTCGCGATTTTGTAGTTGCTTTTTCTGCTCTTTACTGCCTCACCTGTCATGGGGATAACCATACCTCCCTCCTAGAACTGTTTTAAGGGGCTGGGGAGATAGCATAATGGTTATGCAAAAGGCTTTTATGCCTGAGGCGTTGAGGTCCCAGATTCAATCCTCAACACCACCATAAGCCAGAGCTGAGCTGTGCTCTTCTCCTCTCTTCCCTTCCCTTTCCCCCTCCCCTCTCCTCCCCTCCTCTTCCCTTCCCCCTCCCCACCCCTCCCCTCCCCTCCCCTTCCCTCTCCTTTTTTTCTCTCTTTTATCTTTCTCCCTCATGAAAAATATTTTTTAAATACTGTTTTAAGGATTTGCAGGGAATTCAGATATTTTATGTTTATTATACTATAACAAACACTGAGACAAAAGGAGGAGGAAGGAAGGAGAAGAAAGAGGAGGAGGAGGAAGGCAAGAAGGAAGGAAGGAAGGAGAGGAAGAAGAGGAGAAGGCAGTATAGTTTAGCATTGTTTGTACTGAATTTGTATCTTCTGTGTAAAATGTAATTTTGAAAAAATACAATCTGCTGTCATGCTTCCCCAGTGGAAACTGTGAGAAGGGTGTGTGTGTGTGTGTGTGTGTGTGTGTGTGTGTGTGTGTGTGTGTGTGTTACTCTCCTATGGCCTGATTTGTCTGTCCTGCATTAGGAAAGCTGGAGCATCAACCAGCATGTGCTCTCATCATTCTAGCGCTTAGTCCATTGTCAGTATTTACCTTTATGAATATAATTTACAGAACAATATTTCAGGTTTCTACATTAAATAATAAAAACTTTTAATTGATATTCTTGTGTCTATAGACTGAATATGTATAAATATAAATTTACAGTGGTATATTTATACATTTATATAGGTATGGTTCAAACAAAAAGTTTACTTCATTGTAACATTGTTATGAGTATGATAAAATGGCTATAGAGGGAATTAGGTTGGATTTTGTGATTTTTAAATTTTTAAAAGTATTTATTTATTTTATTCCATTTTGTTGCCCTTGTTTTATTGTTGTAGTTATTATTGTTGTTGTTACTGATGTCATCGTTGTTAGATAGGACAGAGAGAAATGGAGAGAGGAGGGGAAGACAGAGAGGGGGAGAGAGAAAGAGAGACACCTGCAGACCTGGTTCACCGCTTGTGAAACGACTCCCCTGCAGGTGGGGAGCCGGGGGCTTGAACCGGGATCCTTACGCCGGTCCTTGAGCTTTGCGCTACCTGCGTTTAACCTGCTGCACTACCGCTGGACTCCCGGATTTTGTGATTTAAAAAAAATATTCATTTTGTTTATTACACCTGAGATAGAAGGAGGAAGAGGGATGATCCAGAACATCATTGTGGAGCCTGTGATGCCAGGGAGGGAACTGGGAGCCTCAGGCACAGAAGCCCAATGCTGTCAGTTGAGGTATTTTCCTTGCTGCTAACCCAAGTGCTTTTAGCATGCTATTCAATTACATTGTCAAATCTTAGCAGAATTCACTCACTTTGATGATTCAGAGTTTATAATGAAGCCCAGGAATATTTCTGTAGAATGTGGGGTGGGGAAGACACAAGATGATGACAAAGAATGTTTTAGAATATTGACCTTGAGAACCTTCCAGGGCTAACAAGAAAGCAGCTGATAAATGCACTGCAGTGCTGAATTGTTCACCTTGAACTTAAAGAAGAAAGAGCAGCTTTATTTTTGCGTTCAACCATGTGTGCTACTGCCTGGCCCCAGCAGCTTTAGTTTTGAAAAACACTTCGGAGTCAGGCGGTAGCGCAGCAGGTTGAGCGCAAGGACAGGCATAAGGATCCCAGTTCGAGACCGGGCTCCCTACCTGCAGGGGAGTCGCTTCACAGGTGGTAAAGCAGGTCTGCAGGTGTCTATCTTTCTCTCCCCCTCTCTGTCTTCCCCTCCCCTCTCCATTTCTCTCTGTCCTATCCAACAACAACGACATCAATAACAACTACAACAATAAAACAACAAGGGCAACAAAAAAAGGGAATAAATAAATATAGAAAAAAAACACTTCATGAACTTTCATATTCAACAAGAGGAAACTTACTCTTAGTTTAAGATCTTAGTTTAAAGGTATGTGTTCTTTGTTTTTTTTTTAATTTAAGAAGGGATTAATTTACAAAACCATAGGGTAGGAGGGGTTCAACTCCACACAATTCCCACCACCCAATCTCCATATCCCACCCCCTCCCCTGATAGCTTTCCCATTCTCTATCCCTCTGGGAGCATGGACCCAGGGTCATTGTGGGTTGCAGAAGGTGGAAGGTCTGGCTTCTGTAATTGCTTCCCCGCTGAACATGGACGTTGACTGGTTGGTCCATACTCCCAGTCTGCCTCTCTCTTTCCCTAGTAGGGTGGGTCTCTGGGGAAGCGGAGCTCCAGGACACATTGGTGGGGAAGCCTGGCCGGCATCCTGATGACATCTGGAACCTGGTGACTGAAAAGAGAGTTAACATACGAAGCCAGACAAATTGTTGAGCAATCATGGACCCAAAGCTTGGAATAGTGGAGAGGAAGTGTTAGGGGATACTCACTGCAAACTCTAGTGTATTTATTTCTGCTTTCAGGTATCTATTTTGCAGTGGTTTACGGATACGTGTGAACATAGGCTCTCTCTCTCACAGAAACTGGTGTATATCTAGGTTTTGGGACTTTGTTTGTGAACCACTTGAGATGGAATTAGAGTATACTATGAAAGGAAAGGTCTCACCCAAGTAATGAAGCTGAAGGGTTATCATTCCACACCTGAAGTCTCTGGGCATAGTCTGAAGTGAAGCATGTTGAGGTGGCAATCGTTGTGTTGGTTAGGTTGTGATCGGCAGATGCAATATTATTTGATATGGATTGGGAGAGGCGTATGGGAAAGTGGGCTCTATCCAAGGGTTCCAGGACTGGGGGAAGTAGAGACTCTATAGTGGAGATGTGAGGTTCCTGCTGTCTTAGGGTTCCAAAAGACAATCGATAGTTAATGTTATCATCACATTATTTGGTAATTGGGTTAACTTTGAAAAGTCCTTTTGTTAGGGTTTGCTGTACAGTACCCAGTATCTTGTATATAGCTGTGCTATTGGTTGCTTCTGATCTACTTGGTCTAGGCTTTTGAGAGAGTCTGCATATCAATTACACAGCCTATATATTAAAAAGATTCAGTTTGTGTTTTGAAAAACTTGGAGACATACAATTAATTTTCCCCTCTCATATTAATTAACTAGTAATTTATATGACTACATTTTACTAGGAGTGTACATAAACACCATTTCCACCACCAAAAGACTGTGACCCATCCCTCCCACCCACTCCCACCCCCCACTGGCCCAGGAAGCTGCATGTCTACCCCTCACCACAGGGTTTTTACTTGGTGCCCTACTTACAATTTGGTCAGGTCCTGCTTTTAGTTTCCCTTTCAGATCTTCTTCCTCAACTTCTGTTGAAGAGTGGGATCATCCCATACTCAAATTGAAAAGCTTCTGCACATCCAAAGAAACTATTAAACAAACAAAGAGACCCCTCACAGAGTGGGAGAAGATCTTCACATGCCATATATCAGACAAGAAACTAATCACCAAAATATTTATATATAAAGAGCTCAGCAAACTTAGCACCAAAAAAGCAAATGACCCCATCCAAAAATGGGCAGAGGATATGAACAAAACATTCACTACAAAGGAGATCCAAAAGGCTAACAAACATATGAAAAACTGCTCTAGGTCACTGATTGTCAGAGAAATGCAAATTAAGACAACACTAAGATACTACCTCACTCCTGTAAGAATGGCATACATCAAAAAGGACAGCAGCAACAAATGCTGGAGAGGTTGTGGGGACATTGCTGGTGGGAATGTAAATTGGTCCAGCCTCTGTGGAGAGCAGTCTGGAGAACTCTCAGAAGGCTAGACATGGACCTTCCATATGATCCAGTAATTCCTCTCCTGGGCTTATACCCCAAGGACTCCATAACACCCAACCAAAAAGAGGTGTGTACTCCTATGTTCATAGCAGCACAATTCATAATAGCTAAAACCTGGAAGCAACCCAGGTGCCCAACAACAGATGAGTGGCTGAGAAAGCTGTGGTATATATACACAATGGAATACTATGCAGCTATCAAGAACAATGAACCCACCTTCTCTGACCCATCTTGGACAGAGCTAGAAGGAATTATGTTAAGTGAGCTAAGTCAGAAAGGTATGTGTTCTTTGTAACTGCACGATCATGTACAGTGACAGTGGACATTACAGCAGCATTCTGAATTTGTGGGACTTCTACCTTTACAAATGCTAATAATCCTTCTGTTAATCCTTCTGCTAATAATTCCTTCCTTTTCCCCCCCAGTATAACAAAATGTACAAGAGCCTAAAGGAGTTTTCTCAAAATGGAGAGAATTTCTGCAAGCAGGTCACATCAATTCTTCAGCAAAGGTACAAAATGCACATTTGCAAGCAGCAGTTCTTTACTTGTAGCGAATGATATGACTGGAGGGGTGATCACAAGCTGTGCTACTTTCCAGGATGCAACGTTATATTTTGGTACTTAAGAGATTGGTTTGCAGAGTGGTCTTTTTTTCTATTGTGCATTTATCACTCGAGTACCATTTATCACTCGAGTACCAGGAAGTGACAGGGTGCAGTTCTGCTTGGGAAGCCTCAGTCAAGTCTCTTCTGATTCTTTTGACTGAGCCTCTCACCCCCTCTTAAGCCCCACGATTGTACCTGCCCGTACACACCCATTACTGTAGCTCTCCCTCTGATGATAAGTATTAGCTGACCTACTTATCTTCCTTGTCTTGGCAGGAGCTCCACTTTACTCATTTTTGCATGTTGAGCAATTAAAGTCGACCATTTTTACTTTAGTAAACGATGGATGGATAGATGGATGGATAGATGGGAAGTCATTATTTTGGTCTGGGGAGATAGAATAATGCTTATACAAAAGACTTTCATACCTGAGGCTCTGAGGTCTCAGATTCAAGCCCCACCATAAGCCAGAACTGAGCAATGCTCAGTGATCTCTGTGAGTCTGTCTCTGTCATTAAAATATATATATATATTTAAAGTCATTATTTTGCATATAATTTCTTCTTATTAAATGTGGTTATATGGCAAAGCACTCAATCAGGAAAGTTATAGAAATCCCTACATAAAATTAGAGAACCTAAGACAGAATTGGACTGAAAGAAGTATATTTGGGGCCACTTCTTTATGTCTAGAAAGTTCTATAATAAGTAGCTATAAAGATAGCCTCATAAAAGATGGTTTATTCTTTAAGATGACTTGTTTCTAATTTAAAATATTACAAATGTACCCTGATAACACGTGTATATGTCAGTTGCATGCTTATTAATAAGGCAAGAATGTTCACTAGCTTTAACAGCACCCCAAGAATCAAGGTCAAGGAATGATACAGGAGAGCTCCAGCAGGCTTTTATAAAGAATATAACTAGGTTTTTCATGTGGATATATATTTATTAGACAAATACTAGCACTACCCTAATAGCTGAGTTTCATGAATACAAAACTCTATAAAAGAATAGGGAGGAAATAGGAAACAACTGGGAGAAAATGTGTTCTATAAGAAAAGATTCTTGTGGTCCAGGAAGTGATGCAGTGGATAAAGCACTGAATTCTCAACCATGAGGTTACAAGTTCGATCCCCAGCTGCACATGTACCAGAGTGATGCCTGGTTCTTTCTCTCCTCCTATCTGTCTCATGAATAAATAAATTCTTTTAAAAAAAGAAAGAAAAGAAAAGATTCTTATCAGTCTCAAAGGAAAATACTTAAACTAAGACTAGTTACCGTGTTTATTCCATTATGCATACTAGAAATAATCTCCCTCTCGTAGATCAAACAGACTATATGTGTAGCAGCTGTATACATGAGCAAAGTTGTTGGTATCTGGATCTTGATAGCTGTTGCTCAAAAAAAAAAAAAAAAAAAAAGTAGTGATCTGGGCCTGGGGAGATAGTGAAATGGTCATGCAATGGGCCTGGATGGGAAATATCCTAGGCTTGATCACTGGTACCACTAAGAGTTAGAACTAAACAGTGCTCTAGCCAAAAACAGACAAAAAAAAAGCATAAAAAAAACTAAAACAAAGGGAGTCGGGCTGTAGTGCAGCGGGTTAAGCGAAGGTGGCGCAAAGCACAAGGACTGGCATAAGGATCCCGGTTCGAACCCCGGCTCCCCACCTGCAGGTGAGTCGCTTCACAGGCGGTGAAGCAGGTCTGCAGGTGTCTGTCTTTCTCTCCTCCTCTCTGTCTTCCCCTCCTCTCTCCATTTCTCTCTGTCCTATCCAACAACGACTACAACAATAAAACAACAAGGGCAACAAAAGGGAATAAATAAATAAAATAAATATTAAAAAAAACTAAAACAATAAGGATGTGTCTTTATAAAAAGGGAGAATTTGGTCAAAGAGACAGATATGACCCTGGTGAGAAGATCCTGTAAGGATGAAAGCAGAAATGAGGCGATGCATCTACAAGCCAAAGAGAACAAATTCATCGGTGGTCCACCTATAAAGGCACAACACAGGCGTTAGATAATGTCTGATAACTAAATTTAAGAAAGATTTGAATCAATTTTTCAAGATGACCTCATTGCTTCCTTTTGTCCAGGTCAGTCTATGTGCCCACCTTGCCACAGACATTTCTGCTTTGCACTTATTCTGTCAGAGTCTCTATTTCTCACTCATATTTATCTTGAAATTGCTCCTTTTTTGTTGCCATCCGTCCCAGACCTACTAATCTGTAAATCCTTCTACATGCTCATTCTAGAAGGGCAGATCTGCTCCAGTAAAGAAGAAATGCTGAGGTAGCTTAATCATCATAGTTTAACTTCCTTGTGGACAAACTTGAGAATTTGAGATTTGTAAAGAATACATTAGTTATCATAATTAGGTTCACACCTCTGAGATGAAGATTGCACAACATAATTACAAAAATATTTTACTGAGACCTAAGAAAAATATGCTACTTCTTTTTTATGCAATAGATGTTTTCCTGAACTTTTTGAGATTCCATCTTGTAGCGTGAAATCATTTCCCCTGATCAAAGATGCTATTTTTGAGATGTTTTGTACTCATTCCAGGTGAGTGTGCATTTAACAGTGTCTTTTATACTTAGCTTTACATTTTCCTACTTTGGCTCTGGGGTTTGATCATGAAGCTAACCTGAAGGATGCTGACAGCAAGAGTATTTGAAAAGAGCTGTCTTCTAATGGACACCAACTGAATGTAGTACACAGTTTGTTAATATTCTTACACATCAGGTGGCGCAGGAAGGAAGCTTCTTCTCAGGACTGGGTCATTTCTTCTTATTGGGTTGCTTCTAAGGTCACTATCTCTTCTTATGGTGTTTGAATTGAAAGGACATATGGTTACAACACACTAGAATAGCTCTTGCCTTCACACTCCCCATTCCATGAATTCAGTAATACCTTGCCTACATATACAAAAGATAGGAAGCTGACTTCCACCAGCTCTCCAGACATGAGTGCTGAGCTTATTTTCCTCTTAACATAAATGGATTTACTCCATAAGCATCAATGATAATTTTCACTTGTCTTAAAAAGATAACTGAAAAGGTAGTGTCCTTTAAAAGAAATGATTCCACTACTTTAGAGTTATGGTCAAGTAATAGAACATCAGTCAGACAAGTAAAATTAACTCTTTTAATATCTGTAGTAGGTATTTCCACCAAATTTCATGACAGAAAATTATGAATGGAAATAGAATGGCCAGTACAGTGAAAGGTGTAGAATAGTAATAGCATCTATATTAAGAATAACATCTACATAAAACACATTCAATAAAAGCTTATACACTGAGTAAATACATAAGTGAAAGGTTTGAATGTGTGCATTCATATTATTATAGACATAGTATTAGAATGAGGTCTTTCCTGTCCCTGGATTTTAACAATTCCAGACACCTTGATTAAGAATACAGTGGTGTCTGTTTCTGTTGAAAAGAGAATAAGAATCAAACTCCAGATAATGTTTCATTTCTTGCATTTATTCTGACTGGTGGTGACAGAAAAAAGAAGTTGTTATTGAGACAACATTGTTCTGGAATATTCTGAAATGTGTTTCATATTTAGTTTCTTTTTTATATAAATTGTTGCTTCAGTTTTCCCTTTTTGGAGCCCCTAACTCAGATCTATCCAGAGATACACAACAGTTGTCAAGTGCCAAAATCCTTGCTTGGGCCCACTTAATTACAATTATAACTCAGATTTTAAAAGACAAAGACATATTCCCAAAAACCATTTAAGTGTTGGGTTTCCTGCACCCTCACAGTTAATGTTTGAACAGGCTTTGATGAGAAAATAATTGCTCCTTTGTAAGAAAGTTTAAGCTCAAGTTTTCAAATTACAGGTATGACTGTTATGAACATTTTTCAAGAAAAAAAAAAGAAGTATAGTTAGGCATTATTCCATTCATAATCCATTGCTGATGCTATGTGTAATAAAATTCTTAATAAAGCTTCACTTATTTCTACTATACCCACTGCTTCAACATATATATAATTGGATAGAAGCAGAAATTGAGAGAGGGAGGGAGAGAGACAGACAGACAGACAGAGAGATACCAGTAGCACTGCTTCAACACTTGTGAAGCTTTCCTCCTGAAGGTGGGGACCAAAGGCTTGAACCTGGGTCCTTGTGCACTTTTATGTGTGCACATAACCAGGTGTGCCACCACCCGACCCCTGCTACTTCAATTTTTTAAGTAAAGATTTATTTACTTGTAAGAGGGAGAGAGACCACACTATTGCTCCATTCTGGCTTGCAGTGGTGCAGAGAATTGAACCTGATCTCTGACCCCTCAGGCACGCGAATCTTGTGCTTGACACATTGGGCTATATTCCCATCCTCAGTCCTTTTCTATGTATTCATGACCACCACACGTAGACTACTAGGAGATTTACCTTACTTGTACTTCACACTGCATATCCAATAGTCTGTTTGGATATTTCCAGCTATATGTCCTGTGGAAATTCAAAGTCAGCCTTTGAATTTATCAGTTTCCTACCCCAACTTGATACTCTGGAATTTTTTACTATGGTGACTGAGGCCATTAGTTATCTAATTGAGGCCCAAACTTGGGAACTACCCACAATTCCTTCTATTTCCTCTCATGACCACGTCTTCATATTTCCCTCTTCTGAGCATCTCATATCTATAGCATTCTTTTCACTTCACAGCCTTTGCTACTATTGTGTCACAAATCTCAACCTGTTTTTCTGCCTTGCAGCTGTGCAGCTTATGTGCTATACAAAGGCTTAGCCCTGAGAGACTGAGCTAAAACAGAAATCCAATCCACTCTCAACCATTGTGCTTTAAACACTGGCTCAGATCTCTGTTCATTCACAATAGGACAGTCTCCTATTTCTAACTAAGCACACTGCCTCAACATTGGAACTAAGGCCCAGGTCTTTTGAGCAAACCGTTCTAGCCTTGACTGGTCAGTATAGTCAGAGACCTTTAGTATAACCTTTTAGTATGAAAGTCAGCCCTCATGGCATTTTGTAAAAGGACCTTTGAGATCTGGGCCTTGAATTCCTATTCAGCTTGTCTCTCTCCATCTTCCCATCATCACTGCCCCTCACAATTTTACTGAACCACTTGGAGTCACCCTTCATGGGTGCCTGCCATGGTTTGGGAGTCACCCAAACCATTGTCTATTGTCGATCTCTGCTTTTATACACGGTAGACACTTATTCACCTCCATGGGCAGACACCATTCAATGCTCTCTTTAAGATTAAGTCCTGCCAATCAAGTCACAGTGCCCCTGAGAGATAGGCAGAACTAGTGCTTCCTCTCTGCAATAGTTCTCAGAGCCCTACAGTCTTAGCTCTGTTCACTTGTCTGTCTCCTCCAATGGAGGCTGCATTCCTTGAGGGTCTCTGCATCCCTCCTGACAAGTACAGAGCCTGCATGAAGCAGATATACAATAGATAATCACAAAGTGAGTGAATGCATTAATGCATGAGCGGCTCTGCTTGTGCATTCAAAATTTTGATATGTTAAATAGAAGCTATTTTTTTCCTGAGGAGCAATAACAAAATGCCAAAGAAATTTGCTTACATCGTATGTGACATGCTAGCTTGAACAAAGGTCAGAAAAGAATATTAAGATCATGGAAGAAATTGTTATTTTTAAAATTATCTTTATTTATTTGATAAAGGCAGCCAGAAATCAAGAGGGAAGAGGGAGATAGAGAGGGATAGAGAGACACCTGCAACACTGCTTCACCACTAGTGAAGCTTTCCCACTGCATATGGGGATCAAGGGCTCGAACCTGGGTCCTTACATAGTGTAACATATTCTCTCAACCAGGTGCACAACCGTTCGGCTGGAAGAAATTATTTACCCAGCACAATATATAGGTCAGATACTGTGTTGAGTTGGTCTCACACATGGATTCTTTGATCCTCACAACCCAACTTAATACAAATGTACTGTCAGGGGGCTGAGTGGTGGTGCAGTGGGTTAAGCACGCATGAGCGCAAGGACTGGTATAAGGATCCTGGTTCGAGGCCCCACCTGCAGGGGAGTTGCTTCACAGGTGGTGAAGCAGGTCTGCAGGTTTCTATCTTTCTCTCCCCTTCTCTGCCTTTCCCTCCTCTCTCAATTTTTCTCTGTCCTATCCAGCAATGATGACAGCAATAACAGCAACAATAAACAACAAGGGCAACTAAAGGGAAAAATGTCCTCCAGGAACAGTGGATTCATAGTGCAGGCACCAAGTCCCAGAAATGACCTTGGAGGCAAGAAAAAAAAAAAGATACTGTCATTGACCCTAATTTACAGATAGGGATATGATAAGTATGGCTTATTTTAGTTCCTGCCTGGTCCCTCCTAAGCTCCATGAAAGGGCATCTTCTAGATGAGCAGGCAGTTTGCGGTGTGCAAAGAGGAATCCCAAGATGTTCAGGGAAAGTCTGGTCTAGCTCCTTTCAGAGTCCTAAGGTTCTCTGTGAGCGAGACATTAGCTGTCATCACATCTAACAGCTTTCAAACTGTGAGCACGGAGTCTGTGAATCCCCAGAGCCACTTGGGATTTTAAGTGGGCAAAGGGCAACTCTCTCCTCTCACTTCCACATGACCAAAACTTAACACCAACCTCACTGGCATTTAGATGATAGGATGGCATTCTGTGTCAGTTTTGTTTTCCAGCTAAAAGGTTGGTGACAAGGAAACAATCGTCCTTGTCTATTTTTCTTTATTCTCCCCACCATGACACCCCACATATATCACTTACAAATCTACCCCATTCAGGAATTAACCGAGCACTAGGACTATTACGTCTGTATACTGGCCCCTGGGTTAGAAGTGAGCAGGGACTCATGGCGAGTCCTGGACTGGATGACCTGCAAGGACCTTCTCCAGGTCTCATCCTCACAGTTTCGAAACCAGAACTAAGGCCATCAGCAGTGATGAAATGGATGCTGTAGACTAGACAGACAACCCAGATGCTGATTGACAGAACTCTCATATAAAAATGACTTTCAAATTCTGAACAACTAAATCTGAAATAGAATCTGTTTGTGAGATGAGCTGATGACTGACTTTCAAAGGACAAACTGATGAGGGTTGGGCAGAAAACAACAAACAAACAAACAAAAACACCAGCAGAATAGACCCCACCCACACTGGAAACTCTTGCTGCAGGAAAGGAGGTGAAGATAAGTAGGGCTGAGGTCACGAAGCCTTTCAGATTGCCAAACTTCTTTAATTCAGAATGAAGAGAGGGTTTTGTCATGGGATTTTTTTTTTCCAAGTCTGAGAAACACTTTATTTTTAATTAAGTCCTCAGAGATACAGGGGTCAGTTGCATATTTTGCTTCTTACCCCTTTTTGTCTTAATTTTACTAGAGCAGGGTACCCTGAATTCGATTATAAAGTCACTTATAAACTTGCAGTTCAATTCATCCCCCCCCAAAATAGAACTTATTTTAAAATCTGAGACAAATATTGCTCTTTGACTTATTAGTTTGTCTTTATTATTACTAATGAAAATGTATTGGCCTGCATTCTCATGCTGAGTGGAAATTGGAATATAAATGGATTACAAGGTAGTGCATGCCATCTCACTGGCCCAGAGTCTTTTAAGACTTATGGGGGTATTTCAAGATTAAGCTACTCATAGAAGCCTATATACATCATCAGTTTCACATATGCCCAGTCAGTTACTTGGAAAAGGAATCTCAGTTCCTATTAGATAGGGTTATTGTAGAACTAGATTTAGCACATTAATCTTACAAGCTTGTTTATGATTATTTTAATGGAGGGATATATCTTCAATTTAAGATTGGTGAACTGGAGAGATAACATCATGCTTATGCAAAACAACAATTAACAAAAAAAAAAAAAAAACATGTTCATGCCTGAGGTATTAGAGGTCCCAGGTTCAGTCCCAGGTACCAACTGCAGTCAGAGTTGAGCAGTGCTCTGGTGAAAAAGAAAGAAAGGAAGAAAGAAAGAAGGGAAGGAAGGAAAGAAGGAAGAAAGAGAGACAAAGTAGGAAAAAAGAAAGGAAGGGAGGTAGGGAAGAGGGGAGGGAGGGAGGAAGAGGAAAGAAAAAGAAAAGAAATACTGGCCCTGGGTGGGGAGAGATAGCATAATGGTTATGCAAACAAACTCTCATGCCTGAGGCTCTGAGGTCCCAGGTTCAATTCTCACCCCCCCCCCCCCCCCCCCCCGTAAGTTAGAGCTTGGCAGTGCTCTGGCAAAAATAAAAAATAAAACAATAATAAACGAACAAATAACAAAATTAGCCCTGCTTTTCTTGTTTCCTTTATATGCCATGGCTTCTAAGTGGAAGCCATAATACTGTAATTCCCATCAAAGGACTGAGAAAAAGAACAGTGTGGGGGTGGGGTGGGGGTGGTACTTATTTTTACCTCTGCCTTGAGGTCTCACTGAGGTGGCTTCATTTCTGTTTAGCAGGGACTCTAAAGGGATAATTATATTGCTTTATTAATCCATGAGTATGGACAAACCACATAACAATGTTTATTCCAATTTACACACAAAAGGCTCTCTACACTTGTAGAATAACACACTCCACCCCCACCAATTGACAGCATTTTCCTTGTTTGCCAACTGAATCCATTTTCTGTGGGGAGCAATAGGCCCATGAACTTTTGTTATAAAGCCTTTCAGGACCAGAGCCCTGGGAGCTATTTAGTCAATGGTAAACTCCACAGAAAGGATGTACAAAGACAGTGGCCCACTCCCCATAGATGCACAAATACCCACACTAATCCTGCCCTCTTGCATTTCATTTCCTTCTGATTTTCAGGCTAATCTGCTGAGGATTCTGAAATGGCTAAGGGTTTAAAATGCAAGAGGAGATGACTGCAACCTGCTTTGCTTATTCAATTTCAATGCAGATTCTAAATTGTTTTCAACTACCCATAGATAAAGATGAGAAGGTAGATCTAATACAATAGAGCTGTTCATAGAAGTGGTGCCCCAGTTTAGCCTTAGAAAGTTAACTTGTGGGAGTTGAGCGGTAGCACAGTGGGTTAAGCGCACATGGCACAAAGCACAAGGACCGGCGTAAGGATCCCGGATCAAGCCCCCGGCTCCCCACCTGTAGGGGGTTCCCTTCACAGGCGGTGAAGCAGGTCTGCAGGTGTCTATCTTTCTCTCCCCCTCTCTGTTTTCCCCTCCTCTCTCCATTTCTCTCTGTCCTATCTAACAACAACAACATCATCAACAACAACAATAATAACTACAACAATAATGAAAAACAACAAGGGCAACAAAAAGGGAAAATAAATAAAATAAAATAAAAATCATTTAAAAAAAAAGAAAGTCAACTTGTGGGAGTTAGGCTGTAGTGCAGCGGGTTAAGCGTGCAAGCACAAGAACCAGCATAAGGATCCAGGTTCCAGCCCCAGCTCCCCACCTGGAGGGGATTTGCTTCACAGGCAGTGAAGCAGGTCTGCAGGTGTCTATCTTTCTCCCCTCCTCTTTGTCTTCCCCTCCTCTCTCCATTTGTCTCTGTCCTAGCTAACAATGACATCAATAACAACAACAATAAAAAACAAGGGTAACAAATGGGAAAATAAATCTAGAAAAGTTAAAAAAAAAAAAAGAAAGTTAACTTGTGTCGACTTTTGATATCACAACCTCCATTTGTCCTATTTTCCATGCTCTTCACACTTTCCCTCTGCATCCACGAACTGGCCTTGTAACAGCATAGATGTCTGGGGAGAGGCCCCCAAAGCTCTTCTGTGCTGGGGCTGCTGTGGATCCCTGGCCCCTAAGCCAGCAGGCGTTTTGGTGAATCAGAACACTGCAATTAAAGGCTAAGTGAGAGGCGGTGTGAATTTTTACTGTACCTACATGATCCTTCCTCTGCAACTCTCCATCTCCAGTCTCTCCGTAATTTCCAAGACAGGAGAAAGGAGCGACAAAGAAGACAATTTGGAGCTCCTCCACTTCATAGGAGCTGTCTTAGTACCAGATGCGAGCTCCTATGTTATGGTGTATCTTCCTACCTACCCTCTGTCTCTTCCTGTCTCTCTGAGAGGAAAACAAAGGAACAAACAAAAAGTACTAAGGTTTGGGAGTCAGGTTATCAGACCCAACACAGAAAAGCAATCCGTTCAACACAACCAGGATTTTTGCTTTCTTTGGTCACCAAAGGCCTGCTTATTTTTTCCCCCCTAGTTGAATCTAAGTAAGTTGGCAAGTTAAAGGAAAGCAACACTTCTTTCTGCTAGCTGTTCTTTGTGTTTTGGCTAAGTCTCTGAACTGCTTTGCATGGCCTATCAGAACATTCTAACAATGAAACTAAATTCTGGGGGAGATGGGATGATATGCTTGATGGTATTAATACACCTTCCTAATGAGAAGCCATTCAAGACTGTTCTGGATGTGATAGATGGAAAAACAGGATTCTCCCCCTCCTCCTTCACCATTTTGGTTTACTGGGGTTATTCTAAATGTGTAGAGAAACTTTTGGATAAATAATAAAAACGATACTAGAAAACTAAATATTCACTAAGAATTTGGTGCCCAGCACAGATTAGAGCACTGCAAATGTTTCAGCCTGCTCAATGTTCCAGGCGTGGCTTTCATGAAGGAATGGAGTGCTAGTAGGGAAGGTCCTAAAGGGTCCTCTGGTTGGCAGTAAGCTAGGAAAGCTATTTCAAGTGCTAGAAAGCAGTGTACTCTGACATCAGGCTGAACACAGTCAAATTAGTGGCAACATACTTCAGTGGTGAGGCAGTTTAAGTTTTTCAAAAGTGGTGAAACAAGAGCAGTAGCTTGTAGCAGAGGGCAGCCAAAAATTTCTAACCAAGACTGATGGGGAGCCCATTCATTTATTCATTGATTCAAGACATACTTACCACGCTGCTGTTACATGCCATGCGCTGTTCTGGGACTAGGAACACAGCATTCAGCAACAACAAAATCCTGGACCTTCTTGGAGCTTATATTTGAGGACAGTTTGTAGAAGTCTTTTAACAATGTGAAGTAAATAGTGGTAAGTTGTAGGACATAACTAAAAATAGAAGGGGCTTCTATAAAAGGAGATGTGTGGGCAGAATATGGTGGGATTTACTTGAAGGGGGTGCCATGTAGTGATATAATGAGAGTACCAAATAGAGGTCACTGTCAGTGCAAAGGTACTAAGCAGGTGTATGTAAACAAGGGGATGTAGACAGGGAAATCAAAGAGGGAGCAAGAGGCCAATTCCAATCCCTTCTAAGCTTGTGTTATTGACACACCTTAATTATCATAAAAGCCCTTGAAGTTGGTCTGATTTTTTTCCTTAAAAAAAAAAAAACAGACAGATTTTATAGCACATAGGAAAGATTCATGAGACAGAGATAATCAACTCCAGTGCGTGCAGGACTAGGGGTCATTACATGAACCTCAGACACACAGCCTGATGCTCTACCAAGTTGAACTATTTCCCCAGGACTGAGTGGTTTGGAGTCAGGGCTTCACACACATGCAATTTTAATGCTCCCAAGTCACTTTTCCCTCTATCTAAATAACTGCTTCCTTTCAATGTTTCCAGATGTCACCCCACTGAACAGTGGATGTTTCTGAGATTCTCAAGTGTCCAATGTTCATTAAGGGTGATAGTCTTTCTCAACTTGATACTGACCAGTGCACATCTGTCCCCATGAATTGGAACATATTCTAGGAGTGAAGAAAGCTGTGTT
This sequence comes from Erinaceus europaeus, assembly GCF_950295315.1. Taxonomy (NCBI): domain Eukaryota; kingdom Metazoa; phylum Chordata; class Mammalia; order Eulipotyphla; family Erinaceidae; genus Erinaceus; species Erinaceus europaeus. The sequence goes on along the minus strand of NC_080179.1, from coordinate 22,283,765 downwards.
TAAAGGATATATTTATTTACTTTATCATTTTTAAATGCTTTGCTTCTAGTTGGACAGAGTCTTGTGCCAAGTGGGTTTTTATGTACCTAGGACTTAATATATAGTCTACAATGAACTTTCAAAAAATAATAAAAAAAAATAGCTTAGAGCACAGATATGTTAATATAGAAAAATGAAAGAAATTTAGTAATAGATCAATAGCCAATGCTCTTAAAATTCCATTTTATAAAGAGAGCTGTCTTACCCATTCAGCCTAAAACACCAAGTCTAATTTGTATGAAAGCATCTGACTATGAGATTAGTTTCTGGAAATTTTCAGTTTATTTCCTAAATGAAATGAAGTCATAAATAATTCTAAGGATATTCTATAATGGAAGTGGTATTAAAAGGCTGAACAATTTGCAGCAAAGACTCTGATTTAATTTCCTACATTTTTATTATCTTTAGTGGAAAGTGAGAAGATGAGTAAGACTATGTCTCCACTTAAGCTACAGATAGATTTATAAGTAGGACATCAACTAAAATCAACTAAAGGAAGTGTGATTCATCCTACCCCAAAGAACCAAATTTTCTTTTTGCAGGCATGCTGAGATTCCCTGCTGAGTCTTGTCCTGCATAGAAAGCTATGGGAATTAGTTTTCTAGATCTAGTGTTGGCTATCCCTGCAGTGTCACAGTAGAAAGCGACTATTCAGTTAATTCCATCATAATTTGTCATTTCATGGCCAGCTTCTATTAATTTAGAGCTAATCTAGTAATGTTAGTGCCTCAGGATAGTGAGGGAAAAAAATCACTGTTCTTTACTAGTTAGGTCAGTTTGCTAGAAATAACTTAATAAAGTGTTGCTGGTTGGGTAGCTTAAGCAACAGAAAGTTATTCATTTGTATTTCTAAAGAATGGAAGTCTATGTTGGTCAGGGTGATTCATTCTGAGGACTGTGAGAGAGTCTCCGTTCTGAACCTCTCCTTTGCTTCTGGTGATTTGATGCAATTATTAGCATTCTTTGGCTTGTAGATACATCATCTCATCTCTGCCTTCATCTTCACATATTCTCCACATGTTCACATCTGTCTCTGTCGTTTCCCTTTTTCGTAAGGACATATCCTTATATTGTTTGGGCCTACCCTAAAGACCTCACAATTTGATTATCTGAATAGACCCCAACTATAACATTAATATACAGAAAGGTTAAATTTAAAAAATTTATTTATTTAAAAACTTATTAAATTTCTGTGATCAGGGTGGCGACTCAGTGTATAAAGTTTTAACCTGAAAGCATGAGTGCCTGAGTTGGATATCTAATACTGCATGTGCCAGGGGGTGCTTTGGTTCTCTCTCTGTATGTCTCTCTCTTCCCCTCCCTCTCATACATAAATCATTGTTGGTTTTTTTTTTCAAAGAAATAAATTGTTTAAAAAAATTCTTTCTGGGCAAAACAGGTAGCATAATGGTGATGCAAAAAGACTTTCATGCCCAAGGCTCCTAATTCCTGGATGTAATTCCTACACCACCATAAGCCAGAGCCGAACAATGTTCTGGTAAAGAAATAATAAATCGATAATTACATTAAAAAATCTTTCCATTTGTAGAATCCCCCTTCAGGATTATACCTAGGCATCAGAGGATGATCCTTATGGTAAATAAACCGTCTCTTCCTTCTGTAGATTTTGCATTTTCAGCTAAAGCCTGTCTTCCTTTCCCTTTCTTCCTCTGTATGTGCATTTGCTTGCCTGTGTGTGTGTGTGTGTGTGTGTGTGTGTGTGTATTAGTTTTGGTCAGCATATCCTATCTAACAGCTACCCTTTTGCTAACAGGGCAAATTTGGAGATTAGCTATGCCAAAGGACTTCAGAAACTGGCAATCAAGCTGGGCAAAGCATTACAAAGCACAAAGAAAAAGTAAGTACATAAAGTGGTAAGGCCAAATTCATTTTTTTTTTGCCTCTAGGGTTTCTCACTGGGGCTCAGTGCTAGGACTACAAATCCACTGCTCCTGGTAGCCATTTTTCCCATTTTATTGGATAGGACAGAGAAAAATTGAGAGACGAGGGGAAGATAGAGAAGAAGAGAGAAAGACACAGCAGACCTGTTTCACTGTTTGTGAAGTGACCCCACACACACACACACAGGTGAGGAGTTCAGGGCTCGAACCTGGATCCTTGTGTGGGTCCTTAAGCTTCATACCATGTGCACTTAATCCCATGCACCACTACCCGGCCCCCAGCCAATTTATTCTTAAAATAAAAGGTGGCATTATTATTACTATCTTGAGGCACTAGTATTACTAGATTAAGTCTAAATTATAAAAACTGGCGGTATATATATATATATATATATATATATATATATATATATATATATATATATATCAAATATGTAAGTAAGTGTCCCAGTTTTGGGACACTTACTATATGTCAGGTACTATGTTAAGTGCTTCTCCCCACCCCCCAGTTTATTGGAGGATTCTTTACAGTGTAGTTGTTGACACATAGGTTCATCCTCTCATCTCCTCATGGATCTTATATTTAATCCCATGGAACAAACCTTGACAAGTTTTATGATTATTTAGCTGTTGGTTCTGATTTTGACTGCAGTATGTTTAACAGCAACCACACCCACCACTAAGAACCAGTCTTTTAAAATGGAAATTGGATTATGTGAACAAGAATCTACCATAATGATTAATGTTTGCTGTTAAACATACTGCACTCTCATATTTGCACCATCTTGATTTGAGAGGAGACATACATCTATCCCCCTCCAGCTCCATCAAAATCCACACAGGCCTTTATCACAGAAGTTTATTGCTGCGATTTGTGCTGATTTTCTGATTTATAAAACCAATTAAGTGTGAGCTGTGCTTCCAGTGTGGGAGAAAATAGCATCATGCTTTCTGATCCTCTCTCCACTAGAAACAGATGTCTCAGTTTCTTAAAGTGTAATGCTGTTCACAAAAATCATAAAATGCTTTAGCTCACCTAATAGAGCATGTACTTTGTCATGTGTTTGACCCAGGTTAGAACCCAGCTCTCAACACACTAAAGGAAGCTTCAGTACTGTGGTGTCTTTTCCTCTCTCCTGTCTCTCTGTCTCCAACTTTTTATCTGAAAAAATCAGGAGCAGTGAAACTCTGAAAATTACAAAAACAAAAAAAAACTGACCTGTTTTCTTAAAAGTCAGCAGGGAAAAGGCATTAGACCTAACACAGAGTGACACTTGAGACATGCCCAGGACTTTAATTCATCATAACTTCTCTGAGCCTCAGTTAATTCATCTGTGAAATGAAAAGCATAAAAGATGATATTAAGAGTTTTCTAACCCCAGAACCCTGTTTTCTGCTTCCTCTAACTGCCTTCTCATTCTCTGCTATTGTTTCCTGCTTTTCTACCTTCATGAAACATAAAATGAAAATTGAAATAAAAAAAAAAAAACCTGAAAAAAAGCAGTGTATGTAGTGACTGTATTCCAAATACACAGGCCAGTAGAATTTAACCTCATGGAGGAATTGAAATCAGATTGAGACGTGAGTATAATTGATGAATGTGGTGAGTCTGATATGATGCTTTCTTTCTCAGCTTTTACTGGAGAATAACACTCACTCTGTTTTTGGCTATAGCTGTCTTGTCAGTGCCTGGGCCTGGGTCTCGGAAGGCATGAAATCTGCAGCGAACCTGCATCAGTGAGTGTTCTCACCTTGGTCTTGTTCCAATCATGCAGGGAGTTATAAATATTTAAATTCCTCCACTTGAAACTTGTACTGAATTGATATGCTATGACACATCATTTTATTTCTTTGCACCAAATAATTTCTACTGCAAAGAACTCTGGGGAGGGAAGGGGAGGAAGGAGAGGAATAAAACTCTGGGGACCTGGTACATAATGAAATTGTATGCATATGCCAATGACTGCATTGGAAAATATGAACCCCCTCAGTTAATAATAATCACTTCAAAAGTGATGTATATTCTAACTCTATGATTATGTATCTTTTATGTTCCATTTCCAGAAAACTGGGCAAAGCAATTGAGTTGGAAGCAATAAAACCAACTCATCAAGTTCTGACTGTACATGAAAAGAAGAGAAAATCTGTGAGTCAAATTCGTTCTTTGTTGCTCTGTGTAAGCAAGAATTGCCCCCTCACCCCTTTGGGTCAAAGAAGTAAAAGGTCATCTAAAAGTCATATTTGACTTGAAGAATATAGCATAAAAACTAAATGCAAACAAAAAGACTTATGAGCGAGAAGGTAAAAGCGCTGTTTGTAAGTGTGTAAAACCACAAACTTTCATCGTTCAAAAATAAATCCTGATAAATTCAAGTAAGAGAATACTGTACAAGCATTAAAAACCTGATGATAGAAAAATCAAATGGGGTTGGGGATCTTTACAGTGTACTATGGAAAGACCTCCCTAAAATGTAAATAGGAATTATTTCTAGAGAGTGAAATATAAGTTATTTTTATTTCACTTATTTTTATCCATGCAATAAATATTTACCTTGTAAGTAGAAGGAATATGCACACACTTTCTAAAAGAAACACCTCTTTATAGTTATAAACTTGGGATTAAACAAAGGCAATAGTAAAAGTAACCCTCAAATAGCCTTAACACTGAAGAAAATATCCCAGACAATTCTTTCAGGGGCTCCTGGTATTATTCAACGTGCTCCCTAAAATTTCAGTGTGAACATCCTTCCTTCCTCCAGAATAGTTTTGTTTGTGCTCAGTTTTCTTATTATTGCTTCATACAGTTCGGAAGTACTTTAACTTATATTACAGGGGATATCTAGTAAATGCTGTTTAACTCTGATGGGCAGGGTCATGTGTAGTTCAGAGGCCGTAACAGGTGGTTTTTGTGAAGGGAAGAGCCAGTAATTAAGAGGAATTTCAAATGACCACAATGAGATGGGGTAGGTTTTAAGGTAGGATGAGGGAACCTATAAGTAAAAGTCCTTATAAGTGGGGGTAGATAGCATAATGGTTATTCAAAGAGACTTTCATGCCTGAGACTCCAAAGTCCTAGGTTCAGTCCCCTGCACCACCACAGCTGAGCTGTGCTCTGGTAAATATATTTATTTTTTTTTAAATTTTTTAAAGATCGTATGAAGTAGAAGTGACACCCTAATTTCTTTATTTATTGAGGGGATTAATGGTTAATTGCCCAAATTTTAATTCAACTATTAAAATCAGCAAAGAATTGAATTGATATTTGTGTGGGACTTGTGTGTGTGTGTATTTATCAAAATGGATGTTCGACTTAGGTATTATTAGGGCAAATTTGCAGTAATCAATAAAAGTGACTACTTGACTTTTGCAAACTAACTTAATAAAAGCCAAACATGAGCACCGGCAAGATAGCTCACTTGGATAGTGTGCTTGCTTTGTCATGGGTATGGCTCAGGTTCAAACCTGGCCCCAAAACACTGAAGGAATCTTTGATGCTGTGATTTCTTTCTTTCTGCTTCTCTACCTCTGTTTCTGTTTTTTGTTTTTTTTTTTTTAGAAGTTGGCCTGGAGTGGTTAATCCCCAGCTATGAAAGAAAGAGAGAGAGAGAGAGAGAGAGAGAGAGAGAGAGAGAGAGAGAAGAAGAAGAAGGAGGAGGAGGAGGAGGAGAAAGGAAGAAGGAAAGAAAGAAAAAGTGTCTATTTCATTATTCATAGACCACATATTATTATTATTATTATTATTATTTATAGCACTTCCTTAGTAGTTAATGTAAGTGCTATGATCTTTATCATAATGCTTCAAGTAATGAAGGTCATATCCCAGCTGCTATTGCTGTTCACAATCTCTTTGTTGCATCTCCATCACCATGCCCCTCTCTCTCACAGAAAATTAAGGACTGGATTTTTTTCTCCCTGTGTTTTATTGAGCTAGCATTAATTTACAAGACTTTATGTGTATTAGAAGTACAATCTCTGAAGTTGGGCTGTGGCACAGTGGCTTAAGCACACGTGGCGCAAAGCACAAGGACTGGCATAAGGATCCTGGTTTGAGGCCCCGGCTCCCCACCTGCAGGGGAGTCACTTCACAAGCGGTGAAGCAGGTCTGCAGGTGTCTATCTTTCTCTCCCTCTCTCTGTCTTCCCCTCCTCTCTCCATTTCTCTCTGTCCTATCCAACAACAACGACATCAGTAACCACAACAACCTTAAACAACAAGGGCAACAAAAGGGAAAATAAATATATATAAAAAAAGAAGTACAATCGCACACTTTTTAAACGGTTTATTACCATACCACACCACCACCTAAGGACCAATGTCCCTCCAATACAGTCCATTGGAGCCTCTCCACTTTTTGCCAAGCTGTTAATTTCAGTTTCACATCCCAGGTATATTTGACATTTTCTGTACTTTTGTTTTACTTCTCTGTGTGAGATCATTTGATATTTTCCTTTCTCCTTTTGTCCTTCTTTCTTTCTTTCTTTCTTTCTTTCTTTCTTTCTTTCTTTCTTTCTTTCTTTCTCTCTCTCTTTCTTTCTTTCTTTGCTGTTGTTGATAGAGATATAGAGAAATAACATGGAGGAGAGAGATGGAGAGAGAGAGGCCTGCTTGTGACGCTTTATCTGTGCATGTGGAGAGTGGGTGCTTGAACCTGGGATCTTTGTGTGTGGTAATGCCTGTGCTCTACCAGGTAAGCTACTGCCCACCCCTTACTATTTTCACTTAATAGAAGTTCCTTTAGTATTTCTTATAGAACTTTTTGGTGAAAATAAATTTAAATGTTGTTTCTTTGAAAGGATCTCTATTCTACCTACAGGATCATTATAGGATTGGAATGCCAAGGGGTTGATACAAACCACGTCCCCTCCCCCAAGAATACAGCTCTGTGCCTTAAAAGACCCTTTCTCAGTTGTAAAGCTTGCTGTGATGTGGTGATGTTTTTTCTTGGTAAAATTGTCTCTGTCTTCTCAGCCTCAGGATGCTGCAATTTTTGTCCCTTGCTGTGGAAGCTTATTTGTTCAGGCTTAAAGTCTTTTATGTGAAGGTGTTTCCTGTCTTGCTGCAGCTTTATTGTCACTGCAGGAAGAAATCAGCTATCTTGCCTTTGTCCCTAGTTCTTGATTTTTAAATTGACTTTGCCCATATTTCAACCACATGCCTAGAATCAAAAGTGGCATAGGACATGCATTTATTTTCAAAATATTTGTTGCAATAAGCCACGTACCCCAAATGTAGTCAACTGTAAAAAATAAAGATAAAATTCTGCTAGATCTCGAGTTGCTAAGAGATGATTGGCTAAGAAAAATTTTTAAAAACTGTGATCCATGAGAAAAGGTTTTGTCCAGATTTGAGTCTGATCTTCTTGTGGGGGGTTCAGGGGAAGTCATTATCTACTCTCTTTGGTTTGTTAAAAGCAGGACAAAAAGTTAACTATGATTAAGAACTTCAATCTCTTTGAAATTAAAGTTGTGGGAGTTGGGCGGTAGCGCAGCGGGTTAAGAGCATGTGGCATGAAGTGCAAGGACCCACCTAAGGATCCCGGTTCAAGCCCCCAGCTCCCCACCTGCAGAGGCGTCACTTCACAAGTGGTGAAGCAGATCTGCAGGTGTCTATCTTTCCCCCTCTCTGTCGTCCCCTCCTCTCTCCATTTCTCTCTGTCCCGTCCAACAACAATAACAGCAATAACAATAATAATAACTACAACAAAAAAATGAAATTAAAGTTGTATTCATTTCTGGGATAATGAGACTCCTAGTAATCTCAGTGGCACTGGAATTGTAACTGATCCTTATGGTGTTTATTCTGGGCAACAGGAAATTCCAAAAGAGAAAATCATGGGAGCTGAAACAACACCAAGCTGCAAGACCCTCTTCAACATAGATTGTACAAATTTATTTTATTATTTTATTGTTTTTGACAGAGATATATAGTAGAAACACTTCTTTAATCAAAAGTATTCATACTGAACCATCTTAAGATATGTTTGGTATGGGGGAAAATTAGTGTGGCTGTTTTTCTGAGGAAATGTTTTTTTAAAACATTTTCACTTAAAAGCTTACAGGCTTGGGGAGGTAGCATAATGGTTATGAAGAAGACTTTCATGCCTCAGGCTTCCAAGTCCCAGATTCAGTTTCTAGCACCACTATAAGACAGAACTGAGCAGTGCTCTAGTCTCTCTCTCTCTCAATGAAATAAAATTAAAAAATAAAAAAGTCTCACAATTCCAGACCAAGTAGTGGAATACAAGCTACCATGTGCGAAGCCTCAGGACTGAGTGGTGAAGTAATGCTGTAGGTGTCTCTCTTTCTCCCTATCTCATCCTCTGCTCTCAATTTCTGTCTGAAAGAAAGAAAGAAAGAAAGAAAGAAGGAAAGAAAGAAAGCAAAGAAAAGATGCAATTCCTGTGAATTGTTAGATTGTGCCAGAATTAGTATCAGTACTCAATAAGAGCAGCAGCAACACCTTTTTCTTTTTCTTTTTTTTTTCATAGCTTGATAACGAAGTTGAAAAGACAGCAAATCTTGTCATTAGCAACTGGAATCAACAAATTAAGGCAAGTATATACAAACATTTTATGCTAACTAAGCTTCTAGACATGAAAGCTTTTGCTTTTATGCAAAGATAATAACATGATTCTTAAATGTCTGATTTCTGATATTGAGGTGATATAGGTATACAACACCAGATCTGTTTCAAGAGTACAGATTCACACATCTTAAAGTCTACTTGATACACTAAGTCCACCAGCAAAATGTCCTATCCTCCCCACAGTTCATTAGTTCCTCCCCCACATTATGCTCCCATATTCCCTCCTTTTAGCTAACCCTGGTTCTGCAATCAAAATCAAGGGTTTGTATTGTTTTGCTTTTGTTGGTTCCCTCACTTTGTTTTTTTGTATCCAGTATATGTGTGATAACACCCACATTTCTTTCTCCTTTTCACTTAAATAATGTTTTAGTAGTTGTGTTTCCCCATGTTACCTAAAGAGAAAAATGTCTCTCCACCTAAAATACAGTTAACGATTAATATTTTTATTTTAATTTTATTTTAATTAATAAGTTATTAATATGTAGATATGTAGATATATCTTTCAACTAAAATAATAGCAGGGGGTCAGGTAAATGCTCATGTTACAATGCACAAGGACCCAGGTTCAAGCCCATGGTCCCCACCTGCAGGTGAAAAGCTTCGTGAGCGGTAATGTAGGGCTGCAGGTGTCTCTCTGCCCCTTTCCCTCTCTATCTTTCCTTCTCTCTCCATTTCCCTCTGTCTCTATCCAATAATAAATAAAATAAAATAAAGAAAACAATAGAAGACCAAGGCTCTAAATATGGTTGTTTATAACTCATACTTACATAGCACTTCCTATGTTCTAAGTACTATGTGTATTTAGTCAACACAACAACCCAGTGGGATGTGTGACCTTACACTGTCCCATTGTACAGGTGGGTGGGGCAGTGGACACACATGTAAACAAGTAGATAATCTGCCTAAGGCTGCAAAGCTGGTTAATGATTAAACCAAGAATTCTAGCAAGTCATTGATCTCAGGGTCATTTTTTTCTCCTGTCAGGGCTTCTCTGGTGTTTCGCAGCTGTACCACTGCACCACTCCTGGCAGATTCTTTTTTTCACTTCTTATTTTTCCAGAGAGAGAACAAGAGACAGAGAGAATGAAAGAGACAGAGTAAATGAGAGTTACCACAGCATCATTTAAGAAGTTTCCCCCTGTCACGTGGTAGCCAGGGACTTGAGCTCAGTCTCCACATATGGTCAAGTGTGTACTCTACCCGGTGAATCATCTCCTGGTCCCCAGGGTTATTGCTCTTAACCTTTATGCTTCATGGACTGCCTCTCTGTGTGACTTATAATGTAGGATACATCACATAGAATATCGTAGCTTTGGTTTTATCATTTGTGTTCTCTCATTAGAGAGAGAAGAGCACCTCAGGGTGTTCAAAGGGAAATATATATACTGATTTCATAAGTCTGTCTGGTCTACTTCTTATGCACCATATTCTAAGCTAACATTCTTATTTTCAGGTAATTTAGTATTTAGTGGGCTCAATAATATATGTGGACAAAACAGTAGAAGAGTTCTAAGCAGAGGAATTACATTCTGGTGTGGGAATTTAGAGAGCATGTTGCGTATTTTGGTTCTTGTTGCCGCTGGGACTTCACCATCTTGGACTTACTATTCAGATAAGGAGAGGCAGAGAGGGAGAGAAGATGAAAGGCAGGACAGCACTGAAGCTTCCTGCAATGAGATGTGAGGGTCTGATTCAAAGCTCGGTGGCACACTTGGCAGAGCTGCACACTATCCTAACGAGCCCAACTGAAAGGCTCTTTGGTAGAAAGACTAACAGATGGGACCCATCTATATATACAGAAGATGATCCTGGAACCTTTCAGCTTGGGAGAAATACATTTTGAATGGAAGGGACTAGTGATCAGGCTGGAAGGTTGGCATCTCAGAGTTGGCATCTCTGGAGACAATCCACAGCGAAAAGGCAGTAGCAGCATGACTTGGCGTGGTGATACAAGTCGTGCTAATTTACTTGAGACCAACAGAGACAGTATAACAGATTAGAAGGCATCAGAGCATACAGGCAAAACCCCAGGAGTTCCAGGACAAAGAGAAATAAGCATTTTAAAGAGAAGGGGAAAGGTTCCTTGTAGTCTTATAAGGAGCTTAAAATGGCAGAAGTTAATTATTATTATAACCAGGTTAGGTAGGAGTTTATTTTTCTTTGGTAACCCAGTGAATAGAAGTAACCACAACATACTTGACCACACCATGCTTTATGCAACTTTAGGATATCTATTAATCATAATGTCTTTGGCACTAACAGGATCTATCTGTCCTGAGGTTATAGGTAACTTAGGTATTAATCTAATTTTTTAAGACCACTTAAATGATGTAAGCTTTTTCTCCCTCTCTATTCCCCTTTCATCTCTCAATTTCTCTCAGTCTTACCAATAAATAAATAAACAATCCTTGAAAAAAAGGAATGAGAATTTCTTTTATAATATTTAAAAATCCCATAAACATGATCGAGTCAGTTGTTTTTAGTCTTGCTTTTGATTTTATGAGCTTCCTTAAAGAGAATTTTTTTTTTTTTAAGATTCATTCTCTAAACATTCAGCTTCCACAAGGAATTCAATGTAGTGAACCAAAAGAGAGAAACCATGCTCAGAGGCAGAAATTGCTGTTAGGGACAAAAAGTCTTTCATTATTTCCTAGTTTCCACCAAGTGATTTTTCTAAATAAAACCATTTGACTTTTTTTTATGAAGAGTGACAGAAAAATTAGAGAACATAAAATTCTTGAGCTATAATAATTTTCTTCCCAGTTACAATCAAGGAATTCAGCACAGCAGTAATGAAGTGCAATCTATTCTGAAGAATAAGTGAAAGCCTTAGAGAACCACATGCTCTTGCCTCATGCTCTAAGTTTTTCAGCAGCCATGTGAGAAAGTGAAGGTAAAAGAAATGCTCAGAACTTCCCCTTCCTTGAGTTTCTCTGTATAGAGATTTTTTATTTAATTTTTTATTTATAAAAAGGAAACATTGACTAAACCATAGGATAAGATGGGTACAACTCCACACAATTCCCATCATCACCAGAACTCTTTATCCCATCCCCTCCCCTGATAGCTTTCCTATTCTTTAACCCTCTGGGAGTATGGTCCCAAGGTCATTGTGGGATGCAGAAAGTTGAAGGTCTGACTTCTGTAATTGCTTCCCTGCTGAACATGGGTGTTGACTGGGGAAGCAGAGCTCCAGGACACATTGGTGGGGTTGTCTGTCCAGGGAAGTCTGGTCAGCATCATGCTAGCATCTGGAACCTGGAGGCTGAAAAGAGAGTTAACATACAAAGCCAAACAAATTGTTGACCAATCATGGACCTAAAGGCTGGAATAGTGCAGATGAAGAGTTGGGGAGCCCTCCATTTTGTAGATAGCTAGTAGGCATTAAACCCTAAGACAGCAGGAACCTCCTGCTTCCTCTTTAGAGCCTATATTTCCCCCAGTCCTGGAACCTCTAGGGTGGGGCTAACTTTCCTGCATGCTTCTCTCAATTCATACCAAATGATACTGCATCCACCGATCCCAACCTGATCAATGCAAAGAGTACCACCTCAGCATGCTTCACTTCAGACTGTGTCCAGATATGTCAGGCATGGAATGTCAACCCTTCACCCTCATTACTTGGGTGAGATCTTTCCTTTCATAGTATTCTCAAATTCCATTCCAGGAGGTTCACTTCCTAACAAAAATCACAAAACCTAGATATAGACCAGGTCCCTTAAGATAGAGCATATGTTCACATGTATCCATAAATTAGGGCAAAATATTTACCTGAAAGCAAAAATACACAATAGTCTGTAGTGAGTCAGTATGAAGATCATAATGAAATAGTGTCTACTTAGACTTAGATACCCTCCTCACCTACTTCCTATTATAGTTCTCTCACTCACTCCAAAGCTAACCTCATCAAAGCAAGGATTGCAAAAGCTGAATAAGGGCAAGAGACCGGCATACTTTCATGATTACTCTAGTCACTATCAGGGCATTCCACCAGCTGGGGCCCTAGTCGGGAGTCCTGAGATTCCCAAACAGACTTGATGGGCCTAAATCTTTAATAAATCCCTCTCTCCATTGTTACCTGTCATTCCTATCATGAACAACAAAACAGACCCCTTTGTGGGCCCTCATAGGACCTTGCCCTCAACTTGGATCAACAACAGTAGAGAATGTTCCATTCTCCGAAGGGAAGCTGGACAATGTACTCTATGCTACACCTAGATATAGCATAGATGGGTCCTGATATTGGGGCAGCTTGAAACGTTCCTACTTATAACCACAGAATGTGAGCTCAGATCTATAGGGATGCAGAGGTCACATAGGCTCCTAAGCTGAATATAGGCCCCAGATCAATCAAATCAATGGGGTTTACAGTCAATAATATTTATACACCTTTCCCATATTTGGGAGCTACTCTCTTCCCTGATCCAGCTTTCTGGTCCTTCTGCCAGCCATGACATCACCTCCCCAGACAATAATTAGGATCCACCTGTATATCAGACGTCAGGCTCAGGCAAAAACAAACAAACAAACAAAAAAGCAAAAAAAAAAAAACCAAACACTAGTATAGCCACAGGCCCTTTGGAATATAACTAAAATATGTGTAGAGATTTCATATATGCAGAGCCCATCAGAGAACTTCCCTTCTGACTGCTAATCAAGTTTCACCTCTCAGTAAAGGACTTTACATTTCTTTGCAACTTTGAAGTGAAAATTTGAATGGTTTGAATCAGACTCCAGACAAATTCTATTTGTCTGTTTTTCTCTGTGCTGCCATTTTTGCCCAAGTTTCAGCTATGTGGATGAGGAAATGACAGCCTACTCCACGGTTTGAAGTGTTCAAAGTGAAGAGTAGGGGGACTTGGAACACTCTTCCTTCTGACCCCCCCCATGCCCACCCCCTTCTTGGACATGCAGGACTGACATTTCACAAGATTTATGGAGCAAAATGTACCCTTTTGGTTAAAGTTTGTAGAGAGTATTATTAAATAAGTTCACTTAAGACCCAGGCTGATACAGAAGAATGATGCACGTTGTCTTCTCTTTCTGTTGTGATGTTTTTTTTTTTTTTTTTTTTATGTTAAAGCTGTGCCTCTCCATTATGCTAGCTAGAACAATGTTTTTGGAGCTTTGCTGGCTTTTGGTAATTTATGGAAATGAGTAATCCTCTTGAATATATCCCATTTAATGAAAACAAATCACAGTGGTTTTTGAGGCAACATGTTAGCTGTTGTGATACTTTAGGCCAATAAAGTAATGACCAAAATGAAGCACTAAAGGTATGTAGTCATTCTACCCATCACCTGGACATAATTTGTTCAGGAACACCAGAGTTATTCTCTTAGTGACATATAGACATCCACATCATCTATCTCTATTTTAATCCTAGGCCAAGAAGAAGTTAATGGTGAGTACCAAGAAACATGAAGCACTTTTCCATCTTGTAGAAAGCTCCAAGCAAACCATGACTGAGAAAGAGAAGCAGAAGGTAAGTCTGTCATGAGCAGCTGGGCACATGTGGCTGCGAGATGGATAGCTTCTTCCCCTTAGCCTGGAACACAGGAGAACTGAATAGCCCTCCTTTGGTGTGGTGTCTCTTTAGATCAGCAGTGTGACAGATGTGAAGAGGATTCAAAATCATTCCTGCTCCACAGATATTTTTAACAAGTTTTATTGAGAAGTGATTAATTAAATCAATGGTATTCAAAATCATTTGAAAGGGAACTCTATTAATTAAATATCTCCCAGTTCACACCATATATATATAAAATATGCCCTGTACATGTGCATGTGCACACTTTGTATATGTATAATACACATGTATATGTCTATGTAAAATACAACATGGAATACTATATATGTATGTATATACTATATGTTTTTAGTCTTGCTTTTGATTTTATGAGCTTCCATAAAGAGAAATGTTTTAAACATTCATTCTCTAAACATTATGCATATATATGTATATATAATATTCTTTTTAGAGCATTATTCATATTTTTAATTTTTATTTATAAAAAGGAAACACTGACAAAACCATAGGATAAGAGGGGTACAACTCCACACAATTCCCATCAGAACTCCGAATCCCATCCCCTCCCCTGATAGCTTTCCTATTCTGTAACCCCATGGGAGTATGAACCCAGGGTCATTGTGGGATGCAGAAGGTGGAAGGTCTGGCTTCTGTAATTGCTTCCCTGCTGAACATGGGCGTTGGCAGGTTGATCCATACTCCCAACCTGTCTCTCTTTCCCTAGTGGGGCAGGACTCTGGGGAAGTGGGACTCCAGGACATATTGGTCAGGTCATCTGTCCAGGGAAGTCCAGTTGGCATCATGGTAGCATCTGGAACCTGGTAGCTGAAAACAGAGTTAACATATAAAGTCAAACAAATTGTTGACTAATCATGAACTTAAAGGCTGGAATATTGCAGATGAAGGTTTGGGGTGTCCGTTTTGAAGACAGCTAGTTGGCCTATTTTAGTTCTATTCCAAAGGGCCCATGATTATACTATTTTTTTTCCTGAGCCTGACATCTGATATGCAGGTGGATCCAAGTTATTCTCTGGGGAGATGATACCATAGCTGGAAAAAGGACCAGAAAGCTGGATCAGGGAAGAGAAGAGCTCCCAAATATGGGAAAGGTGTATAAATATTGTTGACTGTAAATCCCATCGATTTGATGTGATCTGGGGCCTATATTCAGCTTTGGAGCCTATGTGACCTCTGTATCCCTATAGATCTGAGCTCACATTCTGTAGTCATGAGTAGGAACGTTCCAAGCTGCCCCAGTATCAGGACCCATCTTCCTCAGGTGTAGCATAGAGCATGTTGTCCAGCTTCCCTTCGGAGGATGGAACATTCTCTACCTTTGTTGACTTATATTCAAGACAGGGTCCTATGGGGGCCCACAAAGGGGTCTATTGTATTGTTCCTGATGGAGATGACCAATGACAATGGAGAGATTCTATGTTGTATTTTACATGTGCCTTTCATAAACTACTTCATGTACTATACCAATATATTATGAACATTATAAAATAGAAAAAATAGAAAAAAGACTCCAGGTTTAATTTCTACAGAAAAGTGATACTCATGTATTCCTTTCTCTAATAAATAAATGAGTAAATAAAATTAAAAAATTATCTTACATGTTTAGCTGATCAGGCTTTCTTCATGTAATCATTAAATGATACTTCTTAGCAAAATATGTACATGGGGAAAATTTCATTTATAATCACAGTAAATATAATTCAGGTTTATAGTAATTCTCTTGATAATTAAGAATTAGGGGTATAAGGGGGCAGGCTGTGGTGCTCTCAGTTGAACACATACATTATCATGCAGAAGGATCCGGGTTCAAGTCGCTGGTGTTCACTGGTAGGAGGGAAGCTTCACAAGTGAGGAAGCAGTACTTCAGGTGTCTCTCTCTTTTTCTCTTTATCTCCCTTCCCCTCTCAATTTATCTCTGTCTAGTCAAATATTTAAAAGGTTTAAAAAAAAAAAAAAAGGCCACTAGGA
The DNA here is from genome assembly GCF_950295315.1 of Erinaceus europaeus. Classification (NCBI taxonomy): domain Eukaryota; kingdom Metazoa; phylum Chordata; class Mammalia; order Eulipotyphla; family Erinaceidae; genus Erinaceus; species Erinaceus europaeus. Next base: position 22,267,724 of record NC_080179.1, on the reverse strand, counting down.
GTGGTGGATTCATCTGCTTCAGTGCAGGCACGAGGCTCCAGCAATAATCTTGGTGGCAAGAAAAAGAAAAAAAAATATGCATATGGGCTTGTCAGGTCCGTTATATCTTCCTAAATTGTGTCTGTTCATGTGGCTAACAATGTGGTGATAACCAGGAGCAGAAGAAAGATACAGTTCTGACATTTTGAGACTTCTTTATTAGTATTAGTGGCTAGCTTTATGGCAGTTTTTATTTAAAGACATTTGTGTGTTTGTTTAATCCTAATTAATGCTAAATAATAAACCTATAAACCCATGTAAGGCACATACTGATGGCCTCATGTCCAAGATACTGGAGGTGAACACATTTGTGAATGTCCACATCAACCTCTCATATTATAAAATTCTTACTCTCCCTCCCCCCAGGAGACTTCAGAAGACATAATTTTCCATGTGTCCATATCAGTGTTAACTTACAAGTGTGCTTTTAAATAGAAATGAGCACAAGGTTGGAGTGCAAGAAGAAAATAAAATCTTTTCTACCTACCTACACTCTGATAGATTATTGAGCACACTTCTGGAGGGTTATGCCCTGGAGGGAAAAAGCCTTTGAAATAGAATCTTCCAGCAAAGATGGACTCCCCCCAACCTCCCCCATCCCTGCCAAAGACTATGCAGGCAATACCACTCACTGCTCCCCACACATTCTTAGGAGAAAAAGATAATTGTCATCGCCAGAGCATTATCATTTCATCCGCGGAAATTATTAGTTGAATAACTTAACAGCATTGTTAGCAAGATTTGTATAAGGTCCCTATTTCTTCACATGTCAGTCTTCACAATTTGAAATGATCATAACAAGTATTGAATAATGAGACAACTTCTAAGGAGGTGACACCATAGTATGTTAAAATGCTCAGCACAGAGAGCTGTCATGGACTCAGAGCCCTGATTAGAAACTGTTCTTTATGGATATCAAGCAGTAGCCATGAAAAAGAAGTCAGGAGAGCTAAGTGGTGAATTTCATCTTCCTTCTCTCATTAGAAGATTCTCCGGGAGGTTGATGTCTTTGGTCCTCCCTTGTCCTCCTCTAGCTGCACCTATAATCATAGCGCTTGGATGTCATTACATCACAGGCCCCATCTCTTGATCTGGTAGCTTTTTCTTTTAAGTACAAAATGAAACACCCAAGGCAACACTCATGTTCTCATCTGACATCGAAGCACCTAATGATCTCCAGCCTGAGCTGAGCTGTGTTTGTGCTGCTCAGCAATCCTTCCTGTTCTGCTCAAAGCAGTCTTTGTTCCCTCCAGGAACAGATCTAAGTCTCCATCTTCGTTGCACCTCCTCCCTTAACACCTACTCTCAGCAGACAACCTTGCTTCCTGCTTCACAGAGCAAATACAAGTCAGCACAGCCGCTTACCTGTGAAAGTAACCTGTACAATGGGGCAGGTCAGGTCCTTCTCCTGCGCTTTGATTCCATTCTGCTTCTCAGGGATGCTTCTCTCTTGATTATTCTCCTCTCTTTTGTGTCTTGGAGATGGTCCTCCCTGAAGTTTCTTCCCATCTACCTTCTCAGTCTCCTATATTTGGAAGAGGCTGAGATATATATATATATATATATTTCTAGAACTATAACCCTGTTCTCCAGATATTTCCATTTACCCTGTTAATTTTAGAACTAGATTTCTCAAGAGGAAGAACTAAATTTCTCAATACTTCACCTGGTATAATACACACCATACACAAGACTCAGGTTGGAGCCTCTCAGCAACATATGAGAGCACCGTGCTCAGGGGAGTGGTGCTGTGACATTTGTCTTCCCTCTCTTCGTCCTTCTCAATCTCCACCCCCTCCCTCTCTCTCCTTCTCCCATCCTTTACCTGGAAAAAGAGTAAAGAGTAAAAGAATCTGTGGGAAGTGGTAGGATTACACCAGAAGCCCCAGAAAAGCCCTGATGGGAAAAGTTGTGATTTCCTGAAAGGTTTGTGTTTATTCTGTCTCTGTGTCCTCACCACCTGCTTTTGTTCCTAACCTTGAAAGTTCTAAACTGCATAAGTCATAACGATGTTTTAACATTCTATTTATTTTATTTCTGAAGACTTTCTTTTTAAATATTTATTTATTTGGTAGGACAAAGAGAAATTGAGAGGGGAAGGAGAGATAGAAAAGGTGCAAGAGGGAGTCGGGCCGTAGCTGGTGAAGGGCACATGGCTTGAAGTGCAAGGACCGGCTTAAGGATCCCTAGTCAAGCTTTCCCTGCCATGCTGCTAAGAGTGGTTTAGCCACTGAAAGTAATATCATCCATGTTACTAAAGTGAAGGGTGCTTTCCATTTCCTGCCTTGTTCAATTCTTGGAAGCATTATTGACTTCCTCCTTACCAAAACACTCTCTTGTTTCACTTGAACAATAGCTTACTCTTTTGGTTCTGTTCCAGCTTTTCTGGCAATTGTCTTTCTTAGGTTACATTATCGCTCTCCCCTTTTCTGCCTGAACTTTATGTACAGCTATTTTTCATGATGTCTATCCTGAGTCTCATTGTTTTACTTACTATGTTATCTCCAATATCTAACATAAATATTCTCAATACTAGTTACTGAATCTTGACTACAATAAATAATAGACAATCAATAAATATTACAAGGTTTCAAATACTGTATCTATGCTGGTAATACCCAAGTCTATATCCTCCACCCAAATCAGTCTCTCAACGGCCTTCTGGGACCCCAAACTCAATATGGTCAGGACCCTCATTTCAGTCTATCAAAAACATTATTTATTCCTTTGCTTTCTGTGTCTTTGTCTATCACCTTCTACTCTAATCTCCTGACTCCACATAAAATAGCAGAGAAATGCTTTGCCCCTGGCTCCCAAGAAGGAAAACATAATGAAATTCCTCAGCTGTCACTGCTGAGGGTCTGAGCATTTCCAATAAGAATATAAAGGATAAAAAAAAAAAAAAGAATATAAGGGACAATGATTGAGCAGGTATAACTTCAGTGCCCTTACACCCCTTCACTGCTTTGTTATCAGGTTAACATTCACAAGGTCAGGTTTCTATAGTGTAGTTTGTCACACTTGATATGCAAAGCCAAACGTGTCCCATGTAGGTTGTACATCAGAAGAGGACAGTTGAATGGTTGGCACATCAACTGGAATACTAAAGTAAGTGCTGATAACATTCAGCATTTTGGATGACTATGCATTACTGAAATAGTCATCACAAGGTCCTTCAACATTAAGGCCATTCTTGCAAGCTTTTGTTTCTAACCTTGAAAGTTCTAAACTGCAATAAGTCATAGGGATGTTTCAATTCTATTTCTTTTATTTCTAAAGACTTTCTTTTTAAATATTTATTTATTTGGTAGGACAAAGAGAAATTGAGAGGGGAAGGAGGGATAGAAAAGGTGCAAGAGGGAGTCGGGCGGTAGCACAGCTAAGGTCTGCAGGTGTCTATCTTTCTCTCCCCCTCTCTGTCTTCCCTCCTCTCTCCATTCTCTCTGTCCTATCCATCAACGACTATATCAACAACAACAACAATAACTACAATAATAATAAAAAAGGAGTGAGAAGGAAAGACATCTGCAGTACTGCTTCACTGCTAGTGATGCTCCTTCCTCTCACTTCTTCCCAGGAGAACCCAGGTCCTTGTGGTATAATTAACATGTTACAGTTAACATCTACACTTAGCTAGGTGCACCTGGCCCCGATTTATTTTATTTTAATGAGAGATATACAGAGAGAGAGAGAGAGAGAGAGAGAGAGAGAGACACCAGAAACTGCTCAGCTCTGGCTTAAAGTGGTGTTGGTAAATTGAACCTAGAATTTCAGCATCTCAGGCATGAAAGTCTTTTGCATAATCAACAATACTATCTCTACCACCCCTATTCATTTATTTATTTTTACCAGAGTACTGCTCAGCTCTGGCTCCAGTGGTGCTGGGAACTGAACCTGGAACCTTTGGTGTTTTAGGCATGAAAGTGTTTCTGCATGTCAATATGCTATCTCTTATCTAGTTAAACAGACCCCTCCCACTTTGGTGTTTCTTTTTGTTTGGGGATCATTTGCATCAGAACAATCTGAGGAGACAGTTAAAATTCAAATTTCCCTGCCCCATTAAAGAACTGCTGAATCAGTGGTCCAAAAGGTGTTGCAGTGGATAAAGCATTGAATTCTCAACCATGAGGTCCTGAGTTCAATCCCCTGCAGCACATGTACCAGAGTGATGCCTGGTTCATTCTCTCCTCCTATATCTCTCATAAATAAATAAATAAATAAATAAATAAATAAATAAATAAATAAATAACTGCTGAATCAGGATTTCTACTGAGTTTATTGCTGACCTAAAAAAATCTGCAGTTTGGGCAGGAGTAGATAGAATAATGTTTACGCAAAGATACTCTCTTGTGCCTGAGGCTCTGAAGTCCCAAGTTTAATAGCCCAAACCACCATAATCCAGAGCTAAGCAGTGGTCTAGTAAAAAAAAAAAATTGGGGGGGGGCAGTAGCGCACTTGGTTAAATGCACATGGCATGGAGCATAAGGACTAGCAAGGATCCAGGTTCAAGCCCCTGGATCCCACCTACAGGGGAATCAGGTGAAGGAGTTCTGCAGGTGTCTATCTTTCTCTTCCCTTGTCATCCCCTCCTCTCTCAATTTCTCTTTGTCCTATCCAACAACAAAATACAATAACGATAATAACAATAACAGCAACAAAATGGAAAAAACGGTCTCCAGGAGCAGTGGATTCATAGTGCAGGCACCAAGCCCCAATGATAACCCTGGAGGCAAAAACAAATAAACAAACAAACAAAAAACCTGCAGTTTTGCAAACACCCCCAAGTGATTTCGAGATACAGTAAAATTTGAGAACCACTGATGTAATACAATTCCCTTCTTGCTCAGAGATCCTGGAATTACTTGCCTGGACATTTTGAGAATCTATTTTGGATATCCTGGTCCAGACAATTTTGTATTACTTTGATTTTCCAGAAAATTTCACAGTTAAAATGGCCAATTCTGGTGATTGGCAAGAGGAGGCTGTTTGTAAAGGAGCAGTTTGTTGGGATGCAAGATGAAAGGAAGCACCTGCCAACTTGTACATTACTCTCAGACAACTACTTCCAGTCCATTACTGCCATTGGCCAGGTCAAAGGCTTTTCAGTAGTCAGAGAGATGCTGTAATCAGGCGGGTGAACATGGCCTATACCACCTCATCCATAAGGCATCCCAATGAAGTGGGAGGATTTCTGTTCTCTTCACAGAGATAGGGAAAAAGAAAATAAAAGAAGTTTGTAAAGACCTAGTAATTCACTGGTGGTGGCAACCAGGTCTACTCAAAAGTCACACTGGAGAGTTTGTTCACTGAAAGTGAAGGAAGGTTTTAGGGCAGGCTGCTAAGCAGGCTCAGTTCTAGTTCTAAAAATTGTATGACTGCATGAATCTCTAGCTATTCCAGAGAGAAATACAGGGCCCTGAAGGATTTACCAAATCAGAGTACAGGAATGTGAGGTTACAGTCTTAAATTGAAAATTCTCAATCTGCACTGACTTCTTCCCAGTCATTTTACTTCCTCCTGGACTTGATAAATAACATGAAGTTATATTTAAGGACCTCAATTTTCTCCTATAAAAGAAAAATTGAATGAATTATCAATTGAATGAAAGGTCATTAGATTTATTTTCAGTTCTGACACCCCCCCCTTTTTTTCCCCAGAAAAAGATCTCTTATTTTGACTTCAGTTGAGAGATGTGAAATATATCATTGGGAAGTATATAAATTATTTGAATGGAATTACACAGGACTTTAATAATCAGTTAAGTAATATGTTATACTGGATTTTTTGTTTGTTTGTTTTACTTTAGCTCCTGAATAAATTGAAAAAATCAGCGGAGAAATTGGCAAAAGAAGATGAAAATTACTACCAAAAAAATGTGGTTGGGTGTTCTGCCAGACTGAAATGGGAAAACACACTGGAACACTGCTACCAAGTAAGTCATGCACAAACATTCTTTTTCATTTTCCCATGTAACTTACACCTTGAACTGAGAGAAGCATGCAGGAAAGTGAGCCCCACCCTAGAGGTTCCAGGACTGGGAGAAATATGGGCTTTATAGAGAAAGGAGAAGGTTCCTGTTGTCTAAGGGTTTAAGAAGGCAATAGATAGTTATTGCTGTAGCAAATTATTTGGCAATTGGGTTAACTTTGGAAATCCCATTTGCTGTATCATACAAGACCTCGCCATAATTTATGTCCTTTCATGCTATTTACATATAGCTGTATCTTACAAAGTAATGCCACTAGTTGCTTCTGTTCTCCCTGGTCGAAGAACATGTCATTATTAGAAACGTATTAATAATTTGAGCCCACTATTTAAAATTCAATCTGATTAGCAATTTGAAGTTTTAAGTGCTTAGATTGAAGGAACATACACTCAGAACTATGGTCTATGCATCAAAAAGTTTGAGACATTGGATCCATTTTCCCCCTCATATTAATTAGTGATTTAAGAGACTATAAGTTAATAGGAGTGCATATTAACACCATTCCCACCACCAAAGGCCTACCCCCCCAAAATGAAGCTAAACATCATCCTCACCCTCCACCCAGAGATTTTTACTTTAGTGCCCTACTCCAATCTCAGTCAGATTCTGCTTTGAGTTTCCCTCTCTGTTCTTCTTTCTCAATTTCTATTTATGAGTGGGATCATCTCATACTTGTCTTTGTCTTTCTGACTTACCTCACTTAACATAATTCCTTCTAGCTCCATCTAAGATGGGCCAGAGAAGGTGGGTTCATTATTTTTAATAGCTGCGTAGTATTCAATTATATATATGTATACATATATATATATATATATATGTATACAATATAATATACATATATATACACCACAGCTTTCCCAGCCACTCATCTGTTGTTGGGCACCTGGTTTGCTTCCAGGTTTTAGCTATTACAAATTGTGCTGCTATAAACATATGTATACATATATCTTTTTGGTTGGGTGTTATGGAGTCCTTGGAGTATATCCCTAGGAGAGAAATTACTGGGTCATATGAGAGGTATATTTCTAGCCCTGTTAGGGTTCTCCAGACTGCTCTCCACAGAGGTTGGACCAATTTACATTCCCACCAGCAGTGTAGGCGGGCTCCTTTGTCCCCACAACCTCTCCAGCATTTGTTGCTGCTGTTATTTTTGATTTATGACATTCTCACAAGGATGAGGTGGCATCTCAGTGTTGTCTTTATTTGCCTTTCTCTGGCAATTAGTGACCTGGAGCAATGTTTCATGTGTTTGTTAGCTTTTTGAATCTCTTCTGTAGTGAATGTTCTGTTCATATCCTCTGCCCATTTTTGGATGGGGTCATTTGCTTTTTTGGTGCTAAGTTTGCTGAGCTCTTTGTATATTTTGGTGATTAGTCTCTTATTTGATGTATGGCATGTGAAGATCTTCTCCCATTCTGTGAGGGGTCTCTTTGTTTGTGTGATAGTTTCTTTGGCTCTGCAGAAGCTTTTCAATTTGATGTAGTCCCATTGGTTTGTTTCTGCTTTAGTCTTCCTTGCAGTTGGGTTTGTATCATCAAAGATGTGCTTGAGGTTTAGGAGGGAAAGTGTTTCACCAATTTTTCCCTCTAAGTATTTTATAGATTCTGGTCTAACAGCCAGGTCCTTGATACTTTTGGAGTTGATTTTTGTTTCTGGTGAGATTCATTCTTCTGCATGTTTCAACTCAGTTTTCCCAGCGACATTTATTGAAGAGAGCATCCTTCCTCCATTTAATAACTTGGGCCCCCTTATCAAAGATTAAATGTCCATAGGTGTGGGAGTTTAGTTCTGTTGCCCAGTGAAATTTATCTTTGTCTTTTTTCATGAACAAAACATGCATCATTTTAATGATATCTCTGAAATATAATTAAAATCTGCTTAAACATTGTATCCCCTCAGTTTGATGTTAGTTACTACTTGGAGCTTGTCTAGAAAATCAGTTGCCATTTAAAGAAGGAATGTGTCCCTAAGCTAACTTTTCTCTCCTGTCCTATGCTCATGGTGCTAAACTAGCCAGCTACTTTCTAGATCCCCCGCTATCTTTTTTTGAAGACTGCCAAGCAACTGTGCAGAATTTGTTGTTACACATTTGTTATGAGACATGTGCTTTTTGCCCTTTGAAGGAGTGACATGGTTGGTGCCAGTCTACTCTACTACGTCCTTCATCCCTTAGCTGTAAGGGAGAGGGAATATGAGAATGGTTAATGCCTAGGATTTTGATGACATATTCAGGGGATCAACAACTGGAAACAAATGTGTCTCGTTCCTCTTGATTTGCAAATATTTTGAACCTTCTGGAAGAGGTAGGCTATGGGAAACAGAGTTCCAAATTTTCTAGTTAAATTTCCAAGACATTCAGCAGAGAAACAAAAATTGCCTGTGATTGACAAAGGGTTTCATAGTTACTTCTTAAGTATTTTTAAATTTATTTAAAATAAGTTTTTATTTTATTTTACTTTATTTTATTTTAAATCAGAGTGAGACTGATACAGAGGAAGATACAGAGAGAAAGGCCAGAGCACTGTTCAGATCTGACTTACGGTGGTACTGGGCATTGAACTTGGGACCTTGAAGCCTCAGGCATGAAAGTGTCTTGCATATTCATTATGCTGTCTCCCCAGCACCATTGCTTAAATTTTTTACTATGAGTATTTATTAGTAGTATCAAAGGGGCTATATACCAATGGCATATACATACTGTGGAGTATTATTCGGCTTTAAAAAGGAGCATTGTGTATGTGTGTAAGGGGTGGAGGGAAGGAGATCACCTAGGGTTCACTGTTCCAGGCTGGCATTTTTGGATAGATAGATGATAGATAGGTATAGACATGTGTAGGTATAGACACCATAGGCAGACTGACAGACAGATAATAGCACTGAAGCCCTTCTTAGTGAGATAGTATTACTATGTGTAAACATGAGGGAGGAGGTTTGAAGCTGGATCGCCCTCATAGGTAGGTGAGCTGTCTTATTGCTCCCAAGGAAGGAAATTCTTATACATACATAAAACTGACTGTTCCCTCATTCCCTTCCTTTGCAGAGCATCCTAGAGCTGGAAAAAGAAAGAATCCAGCTTTTATGCAACAACTTGCACCAGTACACCCAGCATATTTCTGTTTTTGGCCAAACCCTGACCACAGTGAGTAGGAAAGACTCCTCCATTTCTGGTACGCCTAGTCAGAACTGGCAAGAGACCTTTCTACAGCAACCCTGTTCTGCTTTCCTTGGCACTGCAGTGCCACACGCAGGTTCACTGTGCCGTCAGCAAGATCGATGTGGAAAAAGACATCCAGACACTAATGGAAGAGACTGCAGTTTCCTCTACAGAAAATAAATTTGAGTTCCTATTGACTGACTATTTTGTAAGTATGGAATGAAAGAGTGTTCCATTAGTGAGGTACCTTACTCATGTGCTAAGGGATTCATTTAGGGTAAAAAAAATGAAAACTATTGTAAAGGGAACATCTTGTTTGATGAACAAAAAATGTGGATTTTTATAGACTATAAGAATAAGAAATAAATACAGTGTGTGCTTTACAAGCTGGACAATGGAAACAAAAGACTGGCATTTTCTGGAAGGGGAGAAAATCACAGAGGGTTTTAGTCTAAATCTTCATATTTGTATGAGATTCATGTAATGCCAGGTAGATATGTCTAATGATCTACCAATGGCCACTGTTTATTATATTGGCTGTCTGTTACTGTAGAAATTACTTCTAATATCAACCAACAGCTTACGATAAACACTTATTGTCTGATAGTATCTTTGGGTCAAGCCTGGCTTACCACGGTCTCTTTGAGGGCTTTTCAAAGCTGGGACCAAAGATGGGAAAACATTGACTTCTGAGCACACTCACAAGGCTGATGGTAGGTGCCTCCTGACTTCGGACTGAAGATAACTGTTCCTTGTAGTGTAGATCTCTCTATAGGGCAGCTTGCCTGCTTCCCCAAGAACTGATGATTAACAGAGAGAGAGCTGAAGTTCCCATGACACAAGGATAATTATTTGTAAACTAATCTCAAGAGCTGGAAGACAGCTCACCTGGAAGAGGATATGATGTGTCTTACCAGGCACGCGGCCCAGGTGCAAACTGCAAGAGAATAACGGAGCCAGGGAAGCTCTGGTGCTGTGGTGTCTCTCCCTCACTACCACTCTCTCTGTGCATCTGAAATAAAATGAAATCTCAGCTTGGTTGAGTGTTGAAATCATATATATGCAGTCCTGGAGCTGCTCCCCAGAAAAGGTCAAATTTCAGAGGTTGGCATTTAATCATATTTTGTTTGCTAGAAGTCAATCATTAATGTGCCCCTGTTCAAGGGAGGAGATTATACAAAAGCTTAAATGCTAGAAGTGGGAATTATTGTCAACACTTTTCATGATCTTTGCCTCCCCTCACTCCCCCCCCCAAAAAAAAAAAAAACTTGGACTAAATTGTAGAGACTTATTTTGAGGGCATTTGGGTGATGCTACTATTAATAGATTTCCTTGCTAAAAAAAAAAAAAACCTCTCCGGGAGTTTGGCAGTAGCGTGAAGGGTTAAGCCCATGTGGCGCAAAGGGCAAGGACCGGTGTAAAAATCCTGGTTTGAGCCCCTAACTCCCCACCTGCAGGGGTGTCACTTCACAAGTAGTGGAGCAGGTCTGCAGGTGTCTATCTTTCTCTCCCCCCTCTCTCTTCCCTCCCCTCTCCATTTCTCTCTGTCCTATCCAATAATGACAACATCAATAACAACAATAATAATAACTACAACAACAATAAAACCAACAAGGGCAACAAAAAGGAAATAAATAAATATTTTTTAAAATCTTAAAAAAAAAAAACCACCTCACCATTGTCTTACTGGCCAGAGTCCGTATTTTGTGTCTTTATCTGGGGATAACATGTCTTGCTTCTTGTCATCTGATCCACTCCTATTTGTTTTAACTGAGGTCTTCAAAGAGATAATTATTCATTACTAAAATCTTCAAGAAGAATCTCTATTAGTTCCACCCTGAGCCCCCTGCTTTATTTCATTTTTTTAAATTTTTTTAAAATTTATTTTCCCTTTTGTTGCCCTTGTTGTTTTCATTGTTGTTGTAGTTATTGTTGTTGTTGTTATTGATGTTGTCGTTGTTGGATAGGACAGAGAGAAATGGAGAGAGGAGGGGAAGACAGAGAGGAGGAGAGAAAGACAGACACCTACAGACCTGCTTCACTGCTTGTGAAGCAACTCCCCTGCAGGTGGGGAGCTAGAGGCTCCAACCTGTATCCTTTTGCCGGTCCTTGCACTTTGCGCCATGTGTGCTTAACCGCTGTGTTTCCATATTTAATTTTTTTAAGGTACAGATTAGAAGGCTCATCCTTCTCTCTATATAGTACTTACCCATGACTGTATCCTTCTGTAAGATTAACTGTTCAAGAGCCAGGTGGTGGCTCAGCCAATAGAGTGAACACATTACCAGTGTGAAGACCTGGGTTCAAGTCTCAAGTCCCCACCTGCAGAGGGGAAGCTTCAGGAGTGGTGGTTGAGTCAAGTGGCTTTTCTTCCTCTCTCTCTCTGTCTCTCCCTGTCTCTCTCTGTCTCTCCCTGTCTACCAAAATAGAAATAAATAAATAAATAAATATTAAATATGCAGCAGATGTCAACATCCAAGGACCTGTATTTGTATTCAGGGAAGAAGACATACAAGGAGGGGGAAAGGTAATTAGATTTGGGCTGAGCTGTGAATCCAGCTTTTCCCATCTCGACCTTCCCAACAGCAATAATAGCCATCTGTTTCGATAACTGAATCTTTTTTTCTCACCCGGCAGAGGTGAAGCATATTAGGAATAGCAACATTTATTGTAAAGAAAAAAAAAGGGAGTGGGGACTAGAGTGAAAAGACACTTAGATCATAGTGGGAAAGTGCTTTATTATTTTTCCTTGCAAATAATGTTGTAGATGATCCCCGAGATCAGAAAATGTATCTATTTTCATACAAAGGATAATCAAGATACCCCTTATCAACAAACCTGTCAATAAAATAAGACTCTTTCTCCTTGAAAATTATTCTATTTGACTTTTTTGTCACCATGATTGATGCTGGGTCTCAGTGACTGGCTCAGCTATTCCTGATGAGGGTCGGGGGTGTAAGGGGGAGGAGAGAGAAGGGGGAGATAGCTGCAACACTGCTCTGCTTCTCATGAAGTTTCTCCCCTACAAGTAGGAACTGGGAGCTTGAACCTAGGTCCTTGGGCATGGTAACACGTGCACCCAGCCAGATGCACCACCACTTAGTCCCTTCCCTGTAAATTTGAAATGTGAGGAAGCAGTCCTAGAGACTTCTTTAAATTGATATGCTTGTGGGAACTTTTGATTTGAATGAAATTTCAGTGGACAATAATTAGTGATCTGTTATCTAAGAGAATAAACTCTATCTCAAATTGAGTGAATAGAGTTTTCTTTATATTTTAAAGGAAAATACCTTCCAAAGTCTGATTTTATAGTTCCTGTCAGTAAGTGTAGATGAATATTTTACCTAGTTCAATGAATTTGCATGGGCTAGAGTACTACAGGAACAATCTGAGTACAAATAATGGAGAGATGATGACCAATGTGAACATATTTGTAAAGATACTTTAAAGGCCGTGTTCAGAGTACATCTGCAATTTAGCTCTCTCCTCCGACTTTAATCTTGTTTCTTTTTTTCCCCCTCTTTATTGGGGGATTAATGTTTTATATTCCGCAGTAAATACAATAGTTTGTACATGCATAACATTTCTCAGTTTTCCACATAACAAGTTTCTAATGAAACTTTGGAAACAAGGTATGAGTTTAAGGAAGCTGGCAGGTAACAATGTATCAGTCTTCAAGTTGATCTAGTTGTGAACTATTTTTTTTTAAATAAATAAATTTACAACCACAATATTTTTTTTAAAAAAGATATTATTTATTTATGAGAAAGATAGGAGGAGAGAGAAAGAACCAGACATCACTCTGGTACATGTGCTGCCGGGGACCAAACTCAGGACCTCATGCTTGAGAGTCCAAAGTTTTATCACTGTGCCACCTCCCGGACCACTAGTTGTAAACTATTCTTAGAAATACACTTCTAATTTTGATCCATACCACCACCCCACTCCCAGAGGAGGAAAAGTGTTAAAGGGCTCTGAACTCCAATTTCATCAAGATCTGTAGAGAGAAGAGGAAAAAAGAAGGAAAATTGAAAGTAGCAATAGGTGTAGGTGTGACTTAGAAAGAAAGAGAAGGCAGAACCACATAAAACACGGGAGGGCAAATATAAAATATAAATAGTTAGGGTGGGGTAGTAGATAGCGTAATGGTTATGCAAAGAACCTCTCTTGACTGAGGCTCCAAAGTCCAGGTTCAATTCCCCGACCCTGCACCACCATAAGCCAGAGCTGAGCAGTACTCTGGTAAAATAAATAAATAAATAAATAAATAAATAAATAAATAAATAAAAGTTACCTGTGGCCTTGAAGAACCACCGTAGTTTCCAATGGAGGGAATGTGGATAGAACTCTGGTGGTGGGAACAATATAGAATCATTGCCCTATTATCTCATAATTTTGTAAATCAATATTAAATTACTAATAAAATAAAATAGAAATACACTTTTATTATCTTTTCATTAATTTTTTATTGTGGTAACATTGGTCTATAACATTTTATATTTTTTAGGGGTACAATTTCAGACCTCCTCAAAGAAATACATTTACTCAGAGGCTTGGGCATGAAAGATTTTTTTTTCCCCTTTGTTGCCCTTGTTGTTTTATTATTTGTTATTGATGTCGTCGTTGTTGGATAGGACAGAGAGAAATGGAGAGAGGAGGGGAAGGCAGAGAGGGAGAGAGAAAGATAGACACCTGCAGACCTACTTCATTGCTTGTGAAGCGACTCCCCTGCAGGTGGGGAGCTGGGGACTCGAACCAGGATCCTTGCGCTGGTCCTTGCCCTTTGCACCATGTGTGCTTAACCCACTGTACTACCGCCCAATTCCCTGGAAATACATTTTAAAATGTATATATATGTATTTTGGAGCCAGATGGTGATGCAGCTGGTAGAGTTACGCCTTACAATGTGTAAGGACCTGTGTTCAAGCCCTGGTCCCCACCTGCCATGGACAAAGGCAGCTTCATGAGTGGTGAAGCTGTGCTATAGGTCTCTCTCTCTCTCTTTTTCTCTCTCTACCTCCCCTTGTTTCTCAACTTCTTTCTACCTCTATCCCAAATAAAGTAAAATAAACAAACATATGTGCTTATTTATTTTTAATTTTTATTTATAAAATGGAAATATTGACAAGACCATAGGATAAGAGGGGTCCAGTTGCACACAATTCCCACCACCAGAATTCCGTATCCCATCCCCTCCCCTGATAGCTTTCCTGTTCTTTATCCCTCTGGGAGTATGGACCCAGGGTCATTGTGGGGTGCAGAAGATGGGAGGCCTCGTGAAATATATGTACTTTAAAAATTGCTATAGGGCTTGGGAAGTAGCTTTTGAATTTATGAGGAAATAGCTTTTAAATTCCTGTCCCTCTGCTAAACTCATGTTTAATTTACTCTCCACTCAGCACTAATATCCTATTTTTTCCATTCAGTCCATAAAACGATGCATGCGAAAGCTGAGATATAATGATTGCACACAATTTACATAGCAACCTACATATATCAGTCCAAAAATATACCATTTAAAACAACTTTTTCCTCCACTACGCTTTCCAAAGTGGTTGGTCTACTTAATGTTCCTTACACATTTCACACAGTCATCTCTCTGCCCTTCACTTGTGTCATTTCTCCTGCCTGAAATAAACTTTGCCTTCCTTCTCTTTGACTGACAAATCCTGGTAAAATCTTTGAGCCTCCTTGAAGCTTTTGTTTGACCATGTCATTGTGAACCACACATTGTTACCTGCATTGCTTTGAACATAATCTTGAATTGCTAGATCTCTCACCAATATATATGGTTTTTTTTTGCCTCCAGGGTTATTTCTGGGGCTCGATGCCTGCACTACGAATCCACTGCTCCTGGAGGACATTTTTCCCTTTTGTTGCCCTTGTTTTTGTTGTTATTGTCATTATTATTGTTGTCATTGCTGTTGTTGGATAGGACAGAGAGAAATGGAGAGAGGAGGGGGAAGACAGAGAGGGCGAGAGAAAGACAGACACCTGCAGACCTGCATCACCGCCTGTGAAGCGACTCCCCTGCAGGAGGGGAGCCCGGGCCTCAAACCAGGATCCTTCCGCTGGTGCTTGTGCTCTGTGCCACCTGCGCTTAACCCGCTGTGCTACCGCCCGACTCCAAATATGTATGTTTCAAGGTCTAGCTGAAGTGTGTGTGGGGCGGGGGGACAAGAGAGAGAGAAAGTAGTCAGGGCCTCTCACATGCACAATTTCTGGACCACTTTTTCATTCAAATAAAGAAGCACAAAAAGTGAAAAAGTCAGCAGTACTGGTATCGTACGATGTCATACAACCTTATTTGTGTTGCTATCTCGTGTCAACACACATGGCAAGGCATGAGGTCTTCCTGAGGAGCCTAGATTTAGCTAGATTATAAACCTATTCTTGGAAGAGCTTATATGTTTTAGCTCTTGTCTTTCCAATAAATAGCACAGAACTCAATAAACATTTGTTCCCCTTTTGAGACAACTCCAGCTTGAAGTGCATACTCAATATATAGACTGTTAGAGAACTCTAGCTTGAATAAAGTAGAGATCAATAACTATTAAACTAATAGATCCGTTTATCTAGAAAGAATGAAATAACTATAGTAATTCATTTTCCAAAAGAAAAAAATCTTTCCTTTACAAGAAGTGCTCAGTTATATATTCACATGTTGTGAACAAGGGGGTGTTTTCTTATTAAGCAGGTACAAAATAGGTTTGACTGTAAGTTAAAACCCAAAGTCATGGGGGGCCAGGCGGTAGCACACTGGGTTAAGCGCACATAGAGCCCCTGGCTCCCCAGCTGCAGGGGGGTGGGGGGTTGCTTTGCAAGCAGGTGTCTATCTTTTTCTCCCCCTTTCTGTCTTCCCATCCTCTCAATTACTTTCTGTCCTATCCAACAACAACAACAACAGTAATGGTAAAAGATGGCCACCAGGAGCAGTGAATTCATAGTGCAGGCACCCAATCCCAGGGATGACCCTGGAGGCAAAAAAAAAAAAAAAAAAGACCCAAAGTCATCCAACTTTTACTTTACTTATCTTTTTTTTTTCCATCAGTTTAAAATTAAAGGCAATGAAAGGCTCTTTCCACTTTGCAGTTACAAACCTTACTCCCATCTCCACTAATTTCCAACATGCTGTGTTTTTTCCCCTCTAAAGGAAGAGGAGTCTAACAATGCAATGACTAAGGAACGACAGATGTCTTCAATAAAATCAAAACTGCTGAGGCTGCAAAGAGACATTGAAAAAGCTTCGAGAGACCGGGAAGGTATGTGACTATCTCCTTGGATGTAACAAGGAGGGGGCCATTCCACACAGAGCAATGCAGCAGAGGTTTCACTCAGAGTTCGGATAATTTTGCCTTTGCTGACTGTGGCAGGGATCATCTCAATAATGAATCACGTGTCAAACTTAATTTGTATGAATAAAGGGAAATAGAAATAAAATAGAAGAAAAGGGAGAGCCAAGGACCATATATATGATGATTACTAGACTTATAGAATTACTAGCATTTCCAGAAATGGAGTGTTCTGCTCTGTTTTCTTAAATTGGCTGGAATGAGAAACAACTGGTTTGACTTAAAACATAATAAACCTCTTAGGCTTTTGGATTTCATGTTTATTTCTTCTTCAATGAGTTCTTCTTTCAAATTATGAAGTTATATATGTTAAACTGTGAAGCAGCTCAGAAGCAATAATAATCACTCCACACATGATTCTGATATGTGCAGCTTATGTTACATGGACTTATTGGAACACAATACTTGATGGGAAATCCAAGAGAGAAAAATGTTTAAAAGTATAAATACAGGGCTGGGTGGTGACACACCTGCTTGAGTGCACGTTACAATGCACAAGGACCCGATTTGAGCCCTCGGTCCCCACCTGCAGGGGACAACTTTGCAATTAATGAAGCAGAGCTGCAGGTGTCTGTCTCTCTCCCTCTCTGTCACCTCCCCCCTTCTCTCCCAGTTTCTCTCTGTCTCTATCCAATAAATAAAGAAAGAAAATAAAAAATTATAAAAGTATGAATATAATAGTTAGCAAAAGCCTAATGTTGTGGCCAATATTATGAATCTACTGTAGAAAGGGTTAACAGGAAAGGATTCAAAGCTCATCTTGGAAAACAATGTTTATCTGCATGTCACTTTGAAGTACCAGCATTTCTCAAAGCTCATGCAAAGAAAGGAAATGGCCCCTATGTTGAAATGTAGCAGCAATTACATACAGAAACAGCCCAGATATTTAGGAAACCTGGACTCGGGCTCCTTCTGAGTGTGGCCTTCTCTGGGTTGTGACTTTCGAGGACAGGATAAATGGTGACTGCGAGTGTTATTTCATTTTCAGGCCTGGAACAAATGCTGAAAGTCTACTCTGACAACCCCTCCTTCTCAGATGCAGAGAGCCAGAAAATCACAGCAGCCTTAATGGATGAGGTAAATATTGGCAGAGTGCAGTGTCCTTGATGTAATGGTCAAAGATTTATTTTTAGCATGTTTATTCTCTGGCCCATTCGACCTCTGCTTGCCTTTCCTTTCTCATGACACACACCAATTTATTCATAATAAATTTATTATTTATTGTGGGCTCAGCTCCTTGACAAGATGCTTGAGGGACATGGAAAAACACAACTTAGAGATGTTTATATTAGTGTCCCTGGAAAAGAACGGTCTCATATACAGTTTTCCCAAATAGACTAATTCCTTTAGGGTCTAGAAACCTTGTGTAGTTAAAAAAAAAATTTTTTTTCCAGGTCCATCCTGGTTGAGTGCAAATGTTATAATGCACAAGGCTCTGGGTTCAAGCCCTGAGTCCTCACCTGCAGGAGGAAAGCTTCACGAGTGGTGAAGCAGTGCTGAAGGCATCTCTCTGCCTCTGTCTCTCTTTATATCCCCCTTTCTCCCAATTTCTGGCTATCTCTATCAAATAAATAAAAACTTTAAAAAATTATTATTTTTTAAATTTCATTTTTATTGTTACCAGGGTTACCAGCGCCTGCACGACAAATCCACAATTTCCACTATCTATTTTTCCTTTAATTTATTTTATTTGATAGCACAGAGAGAAATTGAGAGGGGAGTAGTAGATAGAGAGGGAGAGAAAGAAAGAGATGGACACCTGCAAACTCGCTTCACCACTTGAAGCTCCCATTCACCCCCGCAGGTAGTGACTGAAGGCTTGAACCTGGATCCATGCCCATGGTAATGTGTACCATAGACCAGCTCCCTGCCATGTATACTTTAACCCAGATATAAAAAAGTAACTGAGAAGACAGAATCTGCACTCAGAAAGGACTGTATTTAGATCCGGCTCTGTCATTCACAAGGACCTTGGACAACTTTCATTTTCTCAGCTATCAAATGGGAATATAATTACCAACCTCAAAGAGTTATCGTGAGGTTGAATTTCATTAGAAAACACTACTACCTTGCACAGAGAAGAGCTGGAAGACTGGGAATTATTACCAGCATGTTGTTATCCATTCATCAGGGTTTTCAGAGAAAAGAAAGGACATACATAACTGCACAGAAGAAGCAGGGCAGTGTGGGTGTAAAGCAAAAGCTTCCAGGGAAGTGAGAAAGTTTAGATGCTGTTAGCAATGGCCCATGAATTCCATACACTAATATGAAGAGGCGCACATAGGAGAAATATGTGTGAGAGAAAAAAAAAATTTTTTCAGCTGTGATTAGAGTGAGAGGAAGTTGACTGAAATAACTGAGAAAAATTCAGGAAAAGATAAAACTTTTACAAATGTTTTGAAGGATACAGGAAACTGGGCCAACTTTCCTGACCTCATGTGGAGCTAACTCTCTTGTGAATACAACTACTTAATAACTCTGTCACATCTGAAAGTTTCATTAATTTTGGGGGGTAAGTAGACAGAGACAGCCAGGTAAAGTTATCCACTTCTGATCAGAGGTTTCTTTCAGTACCCTTGCAGAAATAAGCCTGATATATCTTGTGAGAAGAAAAGGCTGAATGTTGTTCACTTGGGAACTAAGGTTTCACGTGCAATGACACATGAATATAATTTTTATGAAATTGTAAAACATGCTTTCAGACATTTCCTGACAGCAGAAACTGCTTAGTGAACTAAGCTGATATAAATAGTATATCCCAAAATGTCATATGGAGCATTTCATAATGGTATATAATCATGTGCTTATTTCTTTGGTATGCTGCAGAGGCGAAAAAGGGCGGGGAAATGGTAAGAAGATGCTTGGACAAGCAAGCATCTTCCAATGTTTACATTATGTTAATTTACACAGCCTATCAGAGAAGTAGCTATAAAGTTTATAGTTCAAGAACAAATCAAAGAGGCCAGGGAGTGACTCACACATAGTACTATGCACAAGGACCCGAACAAGGAACTGGGTTGGAATCCCCACCTGTAGTGGGGATGCTTCACAAGCAGGTCTGCACGTGTCTGTCTTTCTCTCTCCTTCTCTATCCCCCCTCTCCTCTCAATTTCTCTCTGTCCTATCCAATAAAATGGGGGGGAGAAATGGCTGCCAAGAGCATGGATTCTGAACTCCAGTGATAATCCTGAAGGCAAAAAAAAAAAAAAAAAGAAGAGATTAAGAGTGTTATCTTTATTTTAATACTCAAATACATCTGATTGTTGTTTCTAGGCTCCAGAAGTGTCACTACAAAGTTTCTGGTTAATCCAAGACTTCACCTCTTCCACAAAAAGACAATAACATCAGTTAAAGAAAAATCCTCATATGATTTTAGTTTAATTCTATTGGCATAGTTCACCATGTTGAAATCCTGGGGCTCATTGTCCTCTGAAAGTCTACTTCCTGTAGTCAACAGTAATCATTCTTTCTTGTTTCTCAGAAGAAAATTGAATAAAGTTATCGACTGTGACAAAATGCTAATATATCTATTAAGATTTTCTACTTACAAGTGTCAAGTATGCTCAGAAACTAAAGATTTCCTCTAAACTGCTTAAAGATTTTTTTCTTTTATAGCACTTTCTGTGCAAGTCTGCATGTGAGCTGACTGTATTTTCCTATTCCTCCTTGTCATTTTGAAAGTTATACTGCTTTGTTTCAATATACCCAGTTGTGCCCTGTTTTCTTGAAATTTACTCACATGGTCAAATATTGTATTCACAGACTAATTTGAAACTAGACCTTTTGCAAGCCAATTCCTATAAACTGTCATCAGTGTTAGCAGAACTTGAGAAAAGACCTAAACCCAGCCATCCCTGTAGTGCCTCCATCTTCAAATGGAAAGAAAAGGTAACATTTAAAGAGCATGACTGTAGTTTCTTTCTTTCTTTCTTTCTTTTTTTGTTAGTATTTATTTATAAAAAGGAAACAGTGACAAAAATCATAGAATAAGAGAGAGGGGTACAACTCCACACAATTCCCACCACCGGAACACCATATCCCATCCCCTCCCCTGATAGCTTTCCTATTCTTTATCCCTCTGGGAGTATGGACCCAGGGTCATTAGAGGGTACAAAAGGTGGAAGGTCTGGCTTCTGTAATTGCTTTCCGCTGAACACGGGCATTGGCAGGTCAATCTATAGTACCACACTGTCTCTCTCTCTCTCTTTCCATAGTGGGGCAGGGCTCTGGAGAAGTAGGGTTCCAGGACACATTGGTGTGGTCTTCTGTCCATGGAAGTCTGGTTGGCATCTTGGTAGTACCTGGAACCTGGTGGCTGAAAAAAGAATTAACATATAAAGCCAAACAAATTGTTGACTAATCATGAACCTGAATTAGGCTGGAATAGTTCAGTTTAAGAGTTGGGAGTCTCCTTTTGTAGATAGTAGGCCTATTTTAGTTTTATTCTAAAGGGCCCATGACTATACTAGGTTTTTTTTTTTGTTTGTTTGTTTTGTTTTTCTGAGGCTGACATCTGATAGACAAGTGGATCCAAGTTATTGTCTGGGTAGATGATGTCATGGCTGCAAAAATGGCCAGAAAGCTGGATCAGGGAAGAGAGCAGCTCCCAAATATGGGAAAGGTGTATAAATATTGTTGACTGTAGTTTCTAACTGGGTCTGCCAAGTGGAGTAGCTTCAAATAGTGTCAGGGTGAAAAAGATAATGTGAATCATATGTGCATATGTCTTGCAGAATTTTAAGATAAACTTATTTTTATTTCATTTGAATACAAGAACAAAATACAAACAGTTCTTTGTAGTGTATTAGGAAGACTTACATGAGTTACTAAGAACTTTGAATTCCTTCTCCCTAAATTGTAAATTTTGTGATATGCATTAGTCTTTTTTCGCCACCATAGTAATCACAGAGACTCTAAACCTTCATAATTCCTCTTCTACAGAATGACAGAACTTTTTTTTTGTAAAGGTGAAAGATAGAGACCAAGAGCAAGAGAACATTAGAAACACAACACAGAGAGAGATACCACACCACTGCTTCACTTCTCAGGAAACTTCGATATATATGCTCTTACATAGTAGCCGGGGACTCCAACCCAAGTCCTTGCAAATGGAAAAGTGTGGTCTCTACTGCAGATACATATCCATACCCGATATACACTGACCGTGTCCATGTAGCAGATTAGATAATGAATAAAGACAAGTTTTACAACTCACATTATTTAGGAACTAGTTAAATCTGGCTGATGGGGATAACGGTTTTATTCAGCATCAGAAAGGGGAGCTGTAACCATCTTGTGCTGAGGGGACAGAAGTCGAGGAGAGTTAAGTGCTCTAACGGGGACTCAGTCATTCAGACAGAGTCACGGTAATTTCCCGTGGCCTAGAGGTGCAGGTCAGAATTGCAAGCACGAGCTATGTCATATAATAATAACCCAATTCAGAAAAATAATAAGGTTAGAAGATTTAGGAGGACATTGATTTATTTATATCTTGTTCCCCGATTAACTAAATATTCTGGGAGGAAACATCTATAGAACAGCTATTTTGCATGAATGCTCATGGTGAGTGTTGCTAAAAATGACATTTTTTAAAACCGATCTGAACAGCAGCAGACACATAGTTACTTGAAAATATCTCGGCCTTTTCTGATGAAGAGATTGGAGAATGTGGTGAACAGAGCATCCTCTGGTGGGCTGAGCTGTCCAACTTCTACGTCAGCAGGTAAACCCCCTCCCAGATTAATTTAGGACTGGATCCTATCTGTAAAGCACATAGCTTATCTTTACATTTTATTTTCAAAGTCAGAGTGGCATCTATCTGCTCAAAGAAATTTTCATTTCAGTAGGACTGATTAGGTCCTAGAATTTAAATTTTCTTTGAAAATCTAATCCAAAAGTAAGAGCATGTAGAAAAGAGAAGGGCTGGGAAGCACTTTTTTTTAAGTTTTTAAAAATATTTATCTATTTATTCCCTTTTGTTGTCCTTGTTGTTTTATTGCTGTAGTTATTGTTGATGTTGTCATTGTTAGATAGGGCAGAGAGAAATGGAGAGAGGAGGGGAAGACAGAGAGGGGGAGAGAAAGATAGACACCTGCAGACCTGCTTCACTGCCTGTGAAGCGACTCCCCCGCAGGTAGGGAGCCAGGGGCTCGAACCGGGATCCTTACACCCATCCTTGAGCTTTGCGCCACATGTGCTTAACCCAGAACTTTTATAATATGAGAAGATACCTCAGAATGACTGTTGCACATTTTTCAGACCTTGTGCAACTTGCACAACTACCTCTAAACTATTGGGAGATCAGCACTTATCCCCTAGCTCCTTCCATCCTTTCATGGAAACTTCACTCTTTCTCTAAGAAGGTGATTCTCTATCCTACCTACTCACCCCATCTATTCAATTAGTTGACTGACAGTCATTTGTCCATCCACAACTCACTGCACACACACACACACACACACACACACACACACACACCCTTACCCAACTACAGTTGCCATGTCCTTGAATCTCTATTTTCTTGATTAGAAATGGACAAAATGTCAATGGTCAAATAGGAAACGCCCTGGGGGGTACTAGGATATTAAAGACTCATTAAATTGTTTGAAAAATGGTTCCAGAAGTGCCTGGGGGTAATGTATGTGTACCAAGTTTCCCCATCTACACCTAAATGTCACCACTGACCAAGGTAGTCACACAATCATTTCCCAAATTAGTTCATTGATTGCCTAAACTCATGTAACAGAACAGGCAGGCATTGCATAATAACGGGGCACATGGTGAGAAGTGAATCATTCAGGGATTTCACTGTTATGTAAGCACCATAGAGTGTCGCTACACAAATGCAAAGGTGGTGCAGCCTACTAAACACCTACGGTGTATGGTAGTCTCTTGGGACTACCACCATTTTTGATCCAAACACTGTATGGGTCAGCACTGCGTGACTGTAACTGAAATTGTCATCTTTATTATTATTACAGTAACTTTTCTCCAGACTTATTTTCTAAATTATGCTGTGGATTTTAGTTATATAGCATATGCAGCCTCTATATACAGAAATTACATCATAAAGGGTTATTGAGCTAAGTAATAAATATATAAAGCTATAAACTTTCCTTTTGAGATTTCAGTGTATTTTAGCTCTGTACATATGAGGTTCCCACCACATATCTTGCCTACTGACACAATCATTACGACTTAATCCAATTTTCAGCCTCCAGTGTGGCCGAGCCTGGCAATGGTCTCTGCAAAGCCTTATACTCCTTTCAAGCCAGGCAAGATGATGAATTAAATTTAGAAAAAGGTAAGAGTCATTTTCATATAGTTTAATTAACTTTATATGTTGAAACCTTTAATCCAAATAAAATATTATCTTAGTATGGCAACATTTAAAGTTACTATCTAATTACATAAAACCTAGTATTTAGTAAGTGTTTCCTATGTGCTAGACATTACAACAAGCCCAGTTAATATTCTTTTTAAAAATTTTTTATTATTTATTTTTAATATTTTATTTTTATTTATTTATTCCCTTTTGTTGCCCTTGTTGTTTTATTGTTGTAGTTATTATTGTTGTTGTCATCGTTGTTGGATAGGACAGAGAGAAACGGAGAGAGGAGGGGAAGACAGAGAGGGGGAGAGAAAGATAGACACCTGCAGACCTGCTTCACCGCCTGTGAAGCGACTCCCCTGCAGGTGGGGAGCCGGGGTTCGAACCGGGATCCTTATGCCGGTCCTTGGATCCTTATGCCGGTCCTTGTGCTTTGCGCCACCTGCGCTTAACCCGCTGCGCTACAGCCCAGCTCCCCCAGTTAATATACTAATTTAATAATACAAGAATGTTTTGAATTGCTATTTACTGCTATTTTGCTGAGGACACTAAAGCATAGATGAGTTAAGTACATTGGCTAAAGCCAAAAGCAGTAGTGACACAGGAATTAAACTCATAAATCCAAGAGTCATGCTCTTAATCACAATGCTGCCAGAGATAGAATACCAGTAACCGTGGTAACCGTGGCCTAAGAGGTGGCACAGTGGGTAAAGTGCTGAACACTCAGGCATGAGGTCCTGAGTTCAATCTCTGGTAACACATATGCCAGAATGATGGCTTTGCTCTTTTTTTCTTTAAAATAAATAAATAAATACACAAATAAATAAATTTTTAAGAAGGTAAGAGATAACCCAATCTTTTCCATTTTTAGAAAGTTAGACATGTGGGGATATGACTTCCTTTTTAAGGATTTAAGAGTAAGTTGTAGGACCTAGGTCAAGGGACTGCCAACTTAATGTTTCTTCAACTTAAGTTTTAAAAAAGAATTTCATAACCCATCTTAGGAGTCACACCCCCTTTCCTTGTACCATGGATTTTTGTGTAGAATGGAAAGGGATTATATACTGAGTTACTGTAAGCCTCAGTATTATTACTCAAGAAAATTTCACCAGCCTCAACTCTGTGTGTCTCCTTTAATGTTCAAACAACATTTGGACATGAAAACTAAGGTGGAAATTTAGAAATGAAAAAGTGATTTATTTCACTCAGTGGAGACATTGTAGACTCAGGACAGCTGGCAATAAGATCTAAAGTTATTTGTTTGAATTCCCAAGAGTAGATCGTGTCAATCTATTGACCTGACAGAACTCATTAAATGGAGACTTTAGACAGAGAATGACCTACAAGAATAATTTGTGATCTGTGAGTAAGGAAAGATGAAAGGGAAGTTAGCAGTCTCCTCTGATTTAGAAAGAAAAGTACTACGGAAAAGAATGAAAGACACAAAAATTATCTCAGTATGATGCTAAAGATAAATAGCACTTAGATTCAGAAGGAAGTACTTTGATGAGCCAAAAGCAGCCAGAGGGAGAATGGACTTTCCAGAGAGGGATTCAGCCAAAGAATTTGGGAAGGACTTCAGGTTCAACTTTAGGATGAGCAGTATCAGAACAGCATCTTTACTTGTTTGCATATTTATTTATTTGCCTCCAAGGTTTTTGCTGGGACTCTGTGCCTGCACTACAAATCCATGGCTCCTGTGGCCGGCCATTATTTCAATTATTATTATTATTATTTTGGATAGGCCAAAGAGAAATTGAGAGAGGAGGGGAAGATAGAGAGGGCGAGAGAAAGACAGACACCTGCAGACCTGCTTCACTGCTTATGGGGAGCGGGGGCTCAAACCTGGATCCTGCACGGGCCCTTGTACTACATGCGCTTAAACTGGGGTGCTACCACCTGACTTCCTTATTTATTTAAACTTTTTTATTATCTTTATTTACTGGATAGAGACAGTCAGAAATCAAGAGGGAAGGAGGTAGGAGAGAGGGAGAGAGACAGAGAGAAACCTACAACCCTGCTTCACTACTCGTAAAGCTTTCCCCCTGCACGTGGGGTCTGGGGACTCGAACCTGGGTCCTTGCACATTTTAACATGTGCAGTCAACCAGGTTCGCCACCACCCGGCCCCTATTTAATTTATTTTGACACCAGGGTTACTTCTGGGATTCAGCGCCTGCATGATTTCACCACTCCTAATGGCCATTCTTTTTCCTTTTCCTTTTGATAGAGAATAAGGCAGAGAAGGAAAAAGAGAACACTGCAGCACTGCTTCACCACTCACGAAGCTTCCCTTTTGCAGGTGGAAACCAGGGGTTTGAACCTGGCTCCTCTCACATGGGCGCATGATAACATGTGCACTCTGCCAAATACACCACCACTTCAGTCCTACAACATAATTTCTTAACAAGAGAAGTGTGGAAGAGTCAGGTGTTTCTTAGCTTTATTTGAATTGTTGCTCTAAAAAGGACTGTCTTCATTCATTGAATCTATCTAATTCATTCACTGAATCTAATTCATTCACTGAATCTATCTAATTCATTCACTGAATCTATCTATCTAATTCATTCACTGACTCTATCTAATTCATTGAATCTATCTAATTGAATCTAATTGTTGGGTACAAAAATTCTATTTCTATACAAAACCGTGAGTTGGAATTTTGCATAGTAGAATTTTTACAGAGGCATTCCCTTGGTCTAAAGAAGCGTCTGGTAGCTGAAACATATAATAGTCAGTTATGCTAAGGTGCCAGGAGCACTGTGTGAAACACTTAAAGCACAGATACCAAGAAAAGGTTTGATAATAACCCTGTAGTTATAATACAGAGTGAACTTGCCAGGCAGCATAGGAACATGCAACCAAACACGACTGCCTGTTCCCACACCATCTTATGGCACAACTTGGCTGTCCCCGTCTTACTGTTTTTAGTATTCTCATTTAGCAAAACTTAAAAAATTATTTATTTTCCCTTTTGTTGCCCTTGTTGTTTAACGTTGTGGTTATTGATGTCGTCGTTGTTGGATAGGACAGAAAGAAATGGAGAAAAGAGGGGAAAACAGAGAGGGGGATAGAAAAACAGACACCTGCAGACCTGCTTCACGACTTGTGAAGCGACACCTCTGAAGGTGGGGAGCCAGGGGCTCGAACCGGGATCCTTATGCCGGTCCTTGTGCTTTGCGCCACGTGCGCTTAACCCGCTGTGCCACCGCCCGACTCATTTAGCAAGTTTTACTCTATTTAGTATTATGCCTGCTTCCTACAAAGATGTCTGCTACATTTTGTTACATCTGAATTAGATGCATAAGGTGGTACTATCAAGCAACTTCTAGAAAATAGAATCTCCGTAGTTTTACTGTCAGTTTCACTAATTAGGCTCAGACCCATTTGTTTAACTATATATTCATTTCCATAGGTGACATTGTGACTATACACAACAAAAAAGAAGAAGGATGGTGGTTTGGGTCGTTGAATGGGAAGAAAGGCCATTTTCCTGCTGCTTATGTGGAGGAGCTTCCTTCAAATACTGGAAACACAGCTACCCAGGCATAAAATAGATGCTCAACGCTGGCTTACACACTCTGTAAACTCTTAAATTCTACAATGGTGCAAATAAAAGAGAAACTTGTTATTGTGACCACTTGAGCTTTTTCATTGTGTTGATGGTGTCCTACCTTCATGTCACAGTGTTTTGCATCCTTTTAATTATTTGAAACAGGAGAGTGGAGGAGGGCAGAAAGGTTTTCAGATCTTATAAACCCAAAGTGATGGCACAGAACAGCCTTTGACATCACAGAGAGCAAAAGAGAGACAGGGTAGGTTCAGCTGCTTGCCTGAAGTGATATCATTCCCTGATGCCACAACAGAGATTAAGACTTGGTCTTCTTCTGTCTTCTTCTCCTTTTCTATTTTATTGAGTGGGGTTTAATGGTTTCCGATATGGTTGTTGACACATGGGTACAGTTTTTCATGTCCCCGTGGTGTCTGCAGAACAACTCTCAGTCCCATCATAGGTGCTTTTCCATCATCATTCACCGAGACCCTAGTCTCCCTAATTTCACTGGTCTTATTAATTAGGTTCAGGTGTATGCTCTAATTGCAGAGGCCTATTTGATTAAATAAATGTTCATTTCCACAGGTAACATTGTGACTATACACAAGAGAGAATCAACTACTTCTCGTACAGATACAGCAGAAATCTGAAAAATAACATGCTCTCAACAACTTTTTACCAGTACATCTGCAAAAAGACAAGCAATAGCAGATATTTCTCACAAACTACACATTATAAAAACTCACACAGCAAAAACACTGTTATTGAAATTTGAATGTGTAGGTTATTAAAATCTTTCCACAATGAAATTTTAAGACCCAAGTAGTTTTATATAAATGAATTCAAAACCACCTTATGGAAGCTTTATCAAGAAATAGAAGAAAGGAATACATCTTAATATTTTCAAGGAGGTGGGGTGTAGGATAATTTTGATCTCATTAACAAGACAAAGTTAACACACAAAGGAAAATTAAAAGGCAATCTCATTCATGGCTACAAATGAAATGACTTTAAACAAAATTGCAAACTGAAGAAAATAACATCTTTCTTAGACCTGGTTTGTGCCTGCTCCTTCTAGTCTGTCTAGTTGCAAATGGAAGAGAATGTTGTGTCTAAACTCAAAGCACTCTTCACATCATATCTCACTACAGTGGCCATACTTTACACTTCATATTAATATTTCCAACACCAAGATATGTGCACATATTAAATTAGCTTGTACATTTAATGTTTACTTAATGGATGGGTTCTATTTAGATGAAGCCCTTACTTTTACTCAGAATCTTCTTCCCCAAGTAAAAACTACCAGTACAGTCCACCTTTTCCTTCTAAAAATGAATGGACATCTCTACAGGTGTTATTAAATATGTCAGGTATACAGTTTGACTGTTTGACTGATGGTGGGGAGAGAACCAGAATATTCACTCTGGCATATGCAGTGCTGGGGCTTAAAAATCCTCATACCGGAGAGTCCAACATGTTACCCACTGCATCAACTCCCCGATGTACAGCGGCTATAATTTTAATCCCATTAACTTAAGTGTCTATACTGTGTTCAGCATTAACAAATAGTTAGAAAGCTTTTCACCTATGTGCCAGACAATAACACTAGGTGGTAGAAAATAGATAATTTGCTATTATGGCACATTAGAAAAAAAAAGTCTATCTGAATAATTATGATACTAGTTCTCTGGAATGCAAGAGAAGTACTACTTTGTAATTCTTATTGTCTAGAAATCAAACATTTAAATCCAGTAGTATAGTCCATTTTAAGATTTTGAGCTGATGCCTTATCTTTTCATGTAAACATGTAGTGACTGAGTTTCATTTTAGAGCCATTACTGACCCAGTCCATCCAAAGAAGTGTAAAAGCTAATCAATTCCTCTTGAATTCAGCTTCACCCTGCTTTAGTATATGTGCATATTTTTCCCATTTAAGAAAATCCATGTTTTTTTAAATGTTGTTTCATTGCCACATCAAAAGCTTTTAAGTGCTTGAAATTATTTTTAATATAACATACCGTCCTAAATACAATGTATAACAACAACAACAAAATGGCAAGCTTAGTGACAGGGGAGGTAGTTCCGTTGTAGATAAAAAAGCCTTGTATGCATATGGCCCCAGGCTTGCCCTTGGCACTGTATATGCCTGAGTGGTGCCCTGGCAGGCATGCTCTAGCTTTCATGTCCATAAATAAATCAGTCTTAAAAGTGAAAACTAAATTAAAGAAGTACGTTTCTATGTATCCTTAGAGAATGAAACCGGAGCCTCACTCACTACAATACTATTATGTAGACCCACTGCCCCAATTTCTTTAAAAAAAATTGTTTTGAGAGAGGAGAGGAAGAGATAGAGGAGACACTAACATTGTTTCACCATTTACGGAGTTCTCTTGCACTGTCCATGATGTTTCTATGTGTTGCCCGTTCTAGACTCAAAGCCTCACACCCAGCAAGACATGTGCTCTACCAGGTGATCTATCTCTTAGCCTCAAAATAATATGTTTAAAAAGATAGATTAGTTTGCCTCACCTGTGCATTCTCAAAGTGCAATTTTCGTATCAACTTTAAAACTTAAGAAATGGATCCTTCTGGTACAGTTTGAAATTCTAAAATTGGGTTCATAAAAAACCAAAATTGGATTTTGATATATGCTCATCATACTCAGTTGAAATACCATTTTATCAAAGTCTGGCTGAAATAGGATTAAAACTTCTGTTCACAAGCCAGTCTCTGTGGATCTTACTAGTCTTTTCTCTCTTCAGTTTTACCAATTAAGTGGCTTCAAAATGTTTGCTCACTGGGATGATTCAGTGATAAGTTTTCACCAGTTCACAACATTCTTTTCAAATAAATTCTGCTGCTCTTTGATGGTAAGCAGGGTCCTAAGTCAAATCCATGCTGAGTGGCAACTGAAAACAAGTCCTTTAAAAGTGTCTATACTCATGATTACTAGTCTGAACCTCTCCCCCACCCAGTCCTCAGGGAGAAGCAAAAGAAGGAAACCAGGATATGGAGTTAAGGTATGCCAAAATAATCTGAAACAGTGTTATATCCAATAGTCAGGAAATACAACAATGTTTACAAAGAAAGGCCAGTGACAAAAACAAAACTCCTAGAATCTATTTACAGGCTAGTGAGATAACAAATATATACCCAGATTATAGCCAAACAGTAAAATACAACAAATGAAAGTGGCTGTAATTTTTTTACATCTGGATTTTAAAAATATACTCTTTTCTGGATATCTTAGTAGAATAACATCAAACCTTAAGGAAAGACTTTTTATTTTTTATTATTATCTTTATTCATTGGATAGAAACAGCCAGAAATCGAGAGGGAAGGAGGAGACAGAGAGACACCTGCAGCCCTGCTTCACCACTCGCAAAGCTTTCCCCCTGCAGGTGGAGGCCAGGGGCTCGAACACAGGTCCTTTCGCACTGTAACATGTTGCTCAACCAGG
This sequence comes from Erinaceus europaeus, assembly GCF_950295315.1. NCBI lineage: Eukaryota > Metazoa > Chordata > Mammalia > Eulipotyphla > Erinaceidae > Erinaceus > Erinaceus europaeus. The sequence continues at coordinate 22,236,848 of NC_080179.1, read as the reverse complement.
TGCGCCACCACCCAGCCCCAGAAAGACTTGTTTTTTATATTATCTGTAGATTTATTCTTGGAGTGAGATTTAAGTTGTGGGGGGGAGTGTGTTAATAGAATGACAGCAAGTAGTCATATTTATTTTGCCAGAGATTTAAAAAAAAGTCAACTACATATTGGACCCATTACCCCTTCTAATTTTTTATTACTCATCCATAACTATCAAAAGCTTGAAAACCACTATGACACAGTTTAGGTTATACACATTCCCATTTCCAGTATTGCTATAAACTATGCCAACCTTATTAAAGTCTTTCATTTTCAAAAAACACATTTAACGGGAGTCGGACTGTAGCGCATCGGGTTAAGCGCAGGTGGCACTAAGCTTAAGGACCGGCGTCAGGATCCCGGTTCGAGCCCCCGGCTCCCCACCTGCAGGCAGGTCCCTTCACAGGCGGTGAAGCAGGTCTGCAGGTGTCTGTCTTTCTCTCCCCCTCTCTGTCTTCCCCTCCTCTCTCCATTTCTCTCTGTCCTATCCAACAACAACGACATCAATAATAACTACAACAATAAAACAACAAGGGCAACAAAAGGGAATAAATACATAAAATAAAAAATAAAATAAAATAAAAATAAAAAAAAACACATTTAACTTTATACATTTTCTTCCTGAAATTTAATTAGAGCATTTTAAAGAAACACACCACATAAACATGTTACAAATATACAAAACGGTTATAAAAAAAAAAAAAAAGTGAAAAATGAGAACTTTTTCAAAAAGACGTAAGGCAAAGAAGAAAAATAAATTTTCTATATACCACTTATACATTAGTTATAAACCACAGCAGTAAAAGCTTTTCGAACATTGGCAAGAAAAGCCGAGAAATTTTTGGTCTTCCTCAGTTTCTCTTGGAAGTCTGCTAGGCACTCAAGATGAGGAGCACTGTCAGACACTGGAAGAAAAAAGGATAATTTGAGTAAGAATGTTTATGCATGAGAAGTTAGTTCTAATTTACATGTGGACATCTGATTCCTATCACTGCTTCAATAACTCAGCTCTGATCAGTTAAGGACATGATTTTCATATCCTATCTTTTGCACCTTCCCATTGTCTAATCCCTAAACAGTCAAATCTTAAATACTACAATCTTATTCTAATTTTTTAAATATTTATTTCCCCTTTTGTTGCCCTTGTTGTCTTTTATCGTTGTTGTAGTTATTATTATTGTTTGTTGGGTAATTGTACAGATGTGGTCGAACACTGGCAGGGTCCACAAACCATTATATTTCCATGCAAGTATTATTTACAGATCTCCACCACATTATCCCCTCAGGGTATTGCTAATTCAGTTAAAACCTATTGCAACAGTTGCTAAGGATGCTTCCACCTTCCCAACATACCTTTTGCCTCTCTCCACCCCCTTTCCTAGGCAATCCCATCCTGTCTTGCCACTTCTGAAATTCCCCCATAAAACCCTCCCCCATTTCCACTGTTGCTCTTTTTTTTATATTTATTTATTTATTTATTCCCTTTTGTTGCCCTTGTTGTTTTATTGTTGTAGTTACTATTGTTGTCATTGTTGGATAGGACAGAGAGAAATAGAGAGAGGAGAGGAAGACAGAGAGGAGGAGAGAAAGATAGACACCTGCAGACCTGTTTCACCGCTTGTGAAGCGACTCCCCTGCAGGTGGGGAGCCGGGGCTCAAACCGGGATCCTTAATGCCGGATCCCTAATGCCGGTCCCAGCGATTTGCGCCACCTGCGCTTAACCCGCTGCGCTACCGCCAGACTCCCTCTTTTTGCTCTTTTCTCTTCCACCCGGAGAAGGGCTGGCGGGCATAGTGGGAGGCAGCCATTTTGCTAGCTCCACATGGCCTGAATCACTGAGCTCACACCCAATTCTGGGGCGCCTGTGTGAATAAAGATTTGTGTTCCCACTGGCGAGTTCCTGCTCTCTTCTCTCTCCCCCGCAATGCAACCCGACATCTGTTGTTGATGTCGTTGTTGCTGGATAGGACAGAGAAAAATGGAGACAGGAGGGAGACAGAGAGGGGGAGAGAAAGACATCTGCAGACCTGCTTCACTACATGTAAAGTGACTCCCCTGCAGGTAGGGAGCCCGGGGCTCAAACCAAGATCCTTCCGCAGGTACTTGCACTTGGCGCCACCTGTGCTTAACCCGCTGCGCTACCACCTGGCTCCCTCTAAATTTAAACAGATGGTAGTCACGGAAATGAAAAGCTTAGTGATATAGAACAAAATTCCATTTCTCCCATAATCTCAGCTGTGTATGTTTTGATTTCTTTCATATGTTCCAACCTGGTACATACTGGAGAGTAAGTTTCCAATGAGGGTGGATCAAAGGAGAGGAATGACACATCTTTCTCTACTATTAGTCCTGTCCTTTATCCAAGGGGAAGAAATTTGCCCATATGTGGTTCCCACTTATCTGGTAGAGACTGCTTAGAAAACCTAGTCCCTCACCAAAGAAAACAGATAGCAAAGAAGAGCAGTTGGTTCATAATTGACACAGTAGGTTCTATTTCAGTACACCACCAAGTATGTAGCAATATAAGAAATCCAAGTTGGAAAAAACTGAAAACTAGGTAAGAGTGGTTACTGGGTTTTTTTTATAATAACCAGGATTATTTTTCTGAATTCTGGTAAATAAAGAGAAACTTCAAAGGGGATATTAGAGAAAGAAAAAACATACTTTTGCTTTCTTCTTGTTTACATAAAATTCAATCATATAAAGTTCCTCATAAGTCAAAAGACCTTTGGCTTGCAGTAGAATCAGGAAGTAACTAAGCTAAATTGAAAAGCCATGGGATTTTCAGGATGGGATAATTTAAAAAAACATATTTTGAGAAAAACTAGTGATCAGATTCTGATAGTTTATATTTAATATTAAAGTCACTTACTTGAATTATATAATATTCACAATTATGTAGCCATGCCTTTTATACTGTTAATTTCACGTTGTAATTCTTTTTAAAAAAATAATTTGTACTAGCATAAGAAATGCAGTAATTATGATTCTTTCAGGTTTTTTTTTTCAATTTGTGCCATCCTGAAGAATACTTATTAAGGCTCCTTGATAATACCTATAAATCGAAACTATACTTAACCGTTACCTTTATAAGACTATATTCAGGGACAATTAAAAAAAAAAAACTGGAAAAGAAAGCAGAAGTTTGGGGGAACTTACTTCCCTCAAATTATTTTTTTTTATTTTAAATTAGGAGTGTACATAAACACGATTTCCACCACCAAAAGACTGTGTCCCCACCCCCACCCCCATGAAACTGAACATCCACCTTCACCCTCCACCCAGGATTTTTACTTTGGTGCCAAACTACAAATTTAGTCAGATCCTGCTTTGAGTTTCCCTTTCTGTTATTCTTTCTCAGCTTCTGTTTATGAGTGGGATCATCCCACACTCATCTTCAACTTATTTTATATTCCTAGTCAAATAACATTTTGGGATGCTAATTCCTCAAATTACTTTATATTCCTATTCAAATGCCATTTAAGAGATACACAGACATACCTTGATAGTTCTTTTCTTCATCTAGACACAGAGAAAACATAAATGGCCTCTCGGGGTTCTTAGGGTCAATATTAGTGAATATGAACTGCAATTTATCACCTGAAAAATAGATTGCATTATTCAGTATGAGAATATTGTATTGTGCCAAAGTTTTCAAAGGCTAGGAGCTTTCTTATCTCCATCTCTAATGAATGACTACTCTGTTAAGTGTAAATATTTACTAAATCAACAGCTCCAAATGTACAAGTTACAAATTAGTTTTAAAATATAGGTATGGGGGTGGCACAGCAGTCAAGGGCATGCTTTCCATATGTGAGATCCTGTGCACTAGACCCATTAGCACATGGAGGCCCGTGGAGAGCACCAAGGGAACTCCATGAATGGTAGGGCTCTGGTGTCTCTCACCTTCTCTCTCAGAAAGTACTGAGTTCAGTGAAATAGGTAGCTCAGTGATATCATGCATGGATAATATCCAGGCTTACTTCACAGCATGGCATCACACCAAAAAATTACTGAAGTTTAAAATAACACCAAAAGCACATGCAGGAGGAAAAAAAAATAGAACTCAATAATTAAAAAAAAAGTGAAAACTAAATCCACAGAATGAGGAAAACGATTTGCAAATGATATGTCTGCTATGAGCTTAATACAGGATACTCAAGAAACTCCTACAGCTAAACAACAAAAAGGATAACAACCCAACTGAAAAATGAATAAAAGATTCTGAGAATGCATTTCATCAAAGAAATGTACATAAATGGCCAAAAGGCAGATGGAAACATACTTAAATCCCCAGCAGAGGGTAGACAGCATAATGGTTATGCAAAGAGACTCTCAAGCCCTGAGGCTCCAAAGTCCCAGGTTCAATCCCCTGCACCACCATAAGCCAGAGCTGAATAGTGCTCTGGTAATAAATAATAATAATAATACCTTATATACCTAGTCTTGGGTAGAAAAACAAATTAGATGTTATTTCATATCTACTAAAAATACCAAAAACAAAAGAGTAGTGTTCATAAAGAGGTAGAGAAACTGGAAATTTCTCACATTAGTGATGATACTGTAAAATGATGTTACTGTTATAAAAATCAACTGACAATTTTTTGAAATGCTTAAGCCAAGAATTACATTACCCAGCAATTTCCCTCATAAATATACATATGCAAATGAACTCAAAATAGACTCAAGCAGGTGTTAACAGCAGCCAAAAAGCATTAATAACCTGGTGTCCACCAATTAATAGATGACTAAACAAAATATGGTGTATATATTCAACTATAAGAAGGAATTAATATCACTGAATTATATAATAAGTAGTTTAAAATGGCTAATTCTGTAATATGTACTGTGTAATATTTTACTACAGTAACAATGTATTGTCCAACAAATTAGAACTCTTCTAATACAATTAATTCTGGAGGGAAGGCCTACTCTACAAAATACCTCCAAATGCTCCCAAAGGAGTGAATGCCTGATAGTAATTCAAAACGGCAACCACAAAGCAGAAATTCATCAGCATTTTCATTTTGCTCTACAAAATAAAAACTATCATATTCCATAAAAATATTTTGAAATCAGAGCAGCTGCGTTTTGTTCTCCTTGGTCAACTAGGAATAGCAAAGAGGATCACCTGAGAACAAGCAAGGACTAGGATGACTTCCAGTACCCTACAAGCTGGGGTGAGTACAAACACGTGACTCAAGGACAGAGAGGAGCTAAAGGAGAGATTCCTGGGGCTTCAAGCCTGTAACCAATCAGACAGTTGGCCAGTTGATGCACCACAACTGGTCTGAGTTTTAGCAACAAAAAGGCGATAAACAACAAGGGCAACAAAAGGGGGGGAAAAAAAGGCTTCTGAAGGGAGGAGATTGCCTAAACCTCACTAATTTACAACTGTGGGTCTCCATTGCTGTTGCCCTCAGGGGCTGGAAGAGCAGCAGGGAGGCCAGGGTGACTCAGGAGAAAATCTACACTCCCCGAGGTCTGGAGGTGTGGCTATATAGGAACCTTCTCAAATTGTTCTCCTGATAATTTAGAAAAAAATGGTGAACAGTTCCCTCAGAAATCAGGATTTATTCAGAAACACAGAGCCACAGAGCACCGCTTAGCTTGTCCGGTGGAGCAGGGATTGGGCCCAGGACTTCGGACCCTAAGGGTGAGGGAGTTCTTTTGCATAACCACTGTGCTTCCCAAGCCATTCCTCCTGGGAGACATGCTAACTATACGCCTTGTCTTGATGCTGAATGCGAGCAACTACTAAAGCAGTATGATGAGGCGGGAGACCCAGATGTGGCTGACCATCTCATTGCCTCCCTGGATGCAGCACGCCAAGCCCACTGGGAACAACTCACAGAAAGTCTGAACTTCACCCACTCAAGTAGGAAGGCCTGGAAGCTTCTTCACAGACTGGGTGCCGGTAGCCAACCCCCTCCCGTCTCCCATCCTCCCGTATCTCCAAACTCAGTGGCCAGTCACCTAACTCAAGTTGGACGTGCTAAGATCGACCCAGTCTGGAAAAGAGAAATTTCCCATGAGTGGTCATCCCACTTCCGGTTATCTTGTCCATCTCCAAAACTCTCTCCCTTTACACTGTCTGAACTGGAAAATGCTTTGAAGAGGGTTAAACCGGGAACAGCTGCTGGCTATGATAACATCACCCCAGAACTCATTCTTAACTTGGGTCCCGCGGCAAAGAAGTGGCTCACTTCATTCCTGTCCCACATCTTGGAATCTGAATCTATGCCCAAAATTTGGCGTCCTGCGAAGATAATAGCAGTTTTGAAACCAAAGAAAGATCCAACACTGGCCGCCAGCTATAGACCAATTTCTCTCCTCTCCGTGTGTTACAAACTCCTTGAGAGGCTGCTTCTGTCAAGTATTTCTCATCTTACAGAGAAATTCCTATCACCCGCCCAAGCTGGTTCCTGCCCAGGAAGATCTACCTGCGAACAAGCCCTGGCCCTCTCAACTTACATTGAAAATGGATTCCAGAAGAATTTAAAGACGGGTGCTGTCTCTGTTGATCTCACAGCAGCCTATGACACGGTCTGGCACTGTGGTCTCCTAGTCAAGATCTCAAGATGCCTGCCTCCATGGGTGGCCAACACTATATCGTTTCTTCTCCAAAACAGAAGATTCCAGGTGCATCTGGGTGACAAGTCTAGCAGATGGAGACTTGTCTCAAGTGGCCTCCCCCAGGGCTCTGTTCTGGCTCCTACGCTATTCAATATTTACATCAATGACCTCCCAGAAACTTCTTCAAGGAAGTTCATCTACGCCGATGACATCTGCTGTGCAACTCAGGCATCCAAGTTCGACATCCTCGAGGAAACACTCAAGAAAGACACGTCTCTGATATCTGATTACTGTAAAAAATGGCGACTAATCCCTAGCACTGCAAAAAACGGTATCATCTGTCTTCCATCTACACCATGCCTCGACCTCGCGTGAGCTTAATGTGCAGCTTGGCAATACGAGAATCCGACATGAAGCCCAGCCAGTCTATCTTGGCGTTACTCTCGATCGCACTCTGTCATTTCACGAACATCTCATAAAAACTGCAGCAAAGGTGGGCGCGAGGAATAACATCATTGCAAGACTGGCCAGCTCCTCATGGGGCGCGAGCGCTTCCACACTGCGATCATCATCACTGGCATTATGCTATTCCACTGCAGAATACTGTGCCCCAGTATGGTTCCGTAGCCCCCATGTCCACTTGGTCGATTCCAAATTATATTCCTCCATGAGGATAATTTCTGGAACCATCCGTTCCACCCCGGTCCCATGGCTACCAGTTCTTAGCAACATCGCCCCGCCAGATATTCGTCGGGATGCAGCATCATCTAAGTTCATTTCCCATGTCTTCGCTCGACCGGACCTGCCAATATACGCGGATATCTTCGCCCACCCTGTCCAACGCTTGACGTCTCGTCACCCAATCTGGTCCCCTACACCTACACTGAACTTCTCTGTTCCAGACTCTTGGATACAGAGTTGGCAGTCAGCTGAGGTAAAGAACAAACACCTCATCACAGACCCCTGCAAGCGTCAACCTGGCTTTGATGTTATGATTGGACCCTCCTCAATCGCTATCAAACAGGCCATGGCCGGTGCACCGCTATGTTCCATCGCTGGGGAGCCAGAGACGACCCGAACTGCCCCTGCGGCTCCAGACAGACTATGACCCACATAGTCAATGACTGCCACCTCTCCAGATTCAAAGGAGGTCTCGAAACTTTACATCAGGCTCAACCTGACGCTGTTGACTGGCTACGGAAGAAGGGCAAATGCTAGAAGAAGAACTATAATCTAGCTTGGCAATGACTGCTGAATGAACAAAAATGACAGTCATCTTGAAGATTCCCAATACAATAGGTAGTGTTTGTTGTAAACTGGTTCATATGTACATAATGCCATCACGAATCATATGCTTTAATTCACTAAGTCTTCTCTGGCTATCCTATGGAAATTATACAAAAGATATTAAGTCTATGTTCACTGCAGCACTTCTAAACTGAAAGCCCAGCCGAATCCAAATGTTAAATTAAAGCTAATAGATGTGTTAAGCAGTTGGTAAAGGCTGAATGAATTATGCTGCTTTAATGGAATGAATTATTACAGCACTATCATGAAATTACCATCTGAAGGCTTAGCAACAGAAATACTATTCACGGGATGCCAGTAAGAACAAGGAACAAGAAACTATTTACATATTAGCAACTATGCCAAAAAGACATTTATTAAAATACTGAATGAGCAACAATCAAGGTTACTACTAATTGTGTAGCATAAAACATTTTGTAATTCTTTTTTCATATTTTTAAAAATAATGATATTTTGGTCATCACCTTAAAATGCTTTTAAGATTCTCTTATACTTTAGAAAAGATACTTTTTCAACATTTTATGTTTTACTTACATTCATATGCTTACCATATATTTTTCGGATTTCTAGTCCAAGTCGGTCTTTAAACAGATCTACAGATAACTGCAGCCTTTTCAACCTCTCTTCATTAGCTTTGTTAGCAGTAGAAATAACTGATTAAAGAGAAAACACACATATACACAAGGAGTAACAAATGTTTAAAATAACATTCAATTAAAAAAATAAAGCTACAGACAATCACAGAAATGATGCCAGGCAAACAAACCTGCTTGGGCTTATTCAGTTTTTTTCCTACCAATGAGAGAGAGACAGACAGAGAGAGGGAGATTCTGTCTTCAAGTTTAAAGGAAAAAAACTGCATGAGGAAATCGTATAGTAATGAGAGAAACAAGCTTTATTCTATGTTAGTATGCAACAGGAACAGATAAACCAAGAATTTGCATGGCTGACAGAAAAACAGAAAACTTTACACTAGTTTGCTTGCTACGGTTAGTCAAGAATATAGCAATTCCTTCACTGGAAAAATGTCTACTTCTTTTTTGTTTATTTGTTTTAGATAGAGATGGAGAAAGCATCTCTATCTAAGATGGAGAAAGTGAGAGATCACAGCACCAAAGCTTCCACAATGGAGTGGGGACCACGTTCTCAAACATGGCAAAGCAACATGTTATCCAAGTGAGCTATTTTGCTGGCCTAATTCTCCTACTCTTTTTTTTATATATATATTTATTTATTTATTCCCTTTTGTTGCCCTTATTCTTGTTGTTGGATAGGACAGAGAGAAATGGAGAGAGGAGGGGAAGACAGAGAGGAGGAGAGGAAGACAGACACCTGCAGACCTGCTTCACCACCTGTGAAGAGCTGGAACGGGATCCTTATGCCGGTCCTTGTACGTTGTGCCACCTGCACTTAACCCACTGCTCTACCGCCAGACCCCCATATTCTCCTACTCTTAAACACAGCTATTTCTCAAGAGAAATGAGCCTTTTTTTTTTTCATGGTAGTTTAAGATTCCTTTTTTTAAATTCAGGACTATATTTCCAGTATAATAACAGAACAGATGAAAACAATATACCATTACCAACAAATTCTATAAGACATTAAAAAAGCAAATTTTGCTATTTTAAGCTCAGGATTACTCATTAGAAGGATACCTTTCCCTTTATAAAATGGAGTATTTATATGACTATGAAAATGTATTTGACTAAGATACTGTGCAGGATAAAGACGGTGGTCAGCAGTTACTGGCAGAGAATGCAGTAATCAATAAATCTGCTTCATACATTGCACAGAGAGGCTTCTCCTAGACAAATGTTTAGTGACAATATCTTCTGTTCTACTTAATAAAACTCCCATGAATTTTTTTATATTATTTATTTCCCCTTTGTTGCCCTTGTTTTTTTATTGTTGTTGTTATAGTTATTACTGTTGTGTTATTGATGTTGTCGTTGTTGGCTAGGACAGAGAGAAATGGAGAAAGGAGGGGAAGACAGAGAGGGGGAAAGACAGACACCTGCAGACCTGCTTCACTGCCTGTGAAGCAACCGCACTGCAGAATCTCCAACCCGGATTCTCCAACGCCCATCCTTGCGCTTCACACCACCTGTGCTTAACCCAGTGTGCTATCGCCGGAGTCCCTCTCCCACATGAATTTAATGATCATCTTGATTATGTTAGAACTCAAGAAGACCTTCAAGTAAAGCAACAGAAACTAAAAGCCATTTAGCTAACTTTTAGTCACCAGTGGCTGGCTATAGTCCTGAGGTAAGCTTTCTATTTCTGGCAATAAGCTGAAGTGAAGGCAAGATGTACATGTAAATGTGAGCCATCACCACTTCAAAATTTAAGTTAACATCCTTATAAACACATGTATTAACTAGACACTTACTTTCCTTCTTCTTAGCATATTCTTCCTTGAGATCCTGGATTTTCGCACTTAGTGATGTCAGTTCCTGCCTTTTCTCTTTTACTTCAGCAATCAGCTTTAACAAATCATCCTTTTTTTCTTCAATGAGTTTATTCTGCTTGCAGATCTCTGTAAGCAGCACAAAGTATCAGCTGGAAGAGAACTGCTTTGTTCTCTGGCAAGTATTTAAGACAATCAAAACCCAAAATAATTGACTTTCATAAGACTAACAAAGAATGCTTCAGTTGACAAACATTTCTTAACAATTTAAAAACTGTGAGCAAAAAAGAAAAAAAAAACAAAACCTAGACTCTAGATGGTTTGACATGGTGCTTTGTTAGAAAAAGCTAATACCAATGTTTTATAAATGGTTATGGGATAAACTGAAAAAGAAAGAAGTGAAGACAAAGAATGTAGAAGTCTAATTTATATTAGCAACAAAACATTTAGGGAAAAAGTTTAGGCTTAGAAGTGCATGCTTGAATTCAGACATGAAAAGAAAAAATAAGTCTCTGAAAATTCTGAGCAGCAAACTCAGTTTTATCACTGGAAACAAAGAATCGATTTTGTAACACAAATCTAATTTAAAATATTAAGACATAAAAATGGTTGGTTTCTGGCTAGGATAGATAGCATAATGGTTATGGAAACAGACTCCCATGCCTGAAGCTCTGTCAAGTCCTAGGTTCAATCCTCCGCACCACCATAAGCCAGAGCTGAGCAGTGCTCTGGTTAAAAATAAATAAATAAATAAATAAAAGGGGTCAGGCGGTTGCGCAGCAGGTTAAGTGCACATAGCACAAAGCACAAGGGCCTGGCTAAAGGATCCCGGTTCGAGCCCCTGGCTCTCAACCCGCAGGGGAGTTGCTTCAGAGGCGGTGAAGTAGGTCTGCAGATGTCTTTCTCTCCTTCTCTCTGTCTTCTCCTCCTGTCTCTATTTCCTTCTGTCCCATCCAACAATGACGACATCAACAACAACAATAACTACAACAATAAAACAAGGGCAACAAAAGGGAATAAATAAATAAAAATTAAAAAATGATTGGTTACTTAAAGACAGAAGTTTGGGCATTGATGCTACAACTTCTATTTCATTTTTCATCAATATATATGGGGTTGAGAGAGCTCCAATTTCTCAAATACAGTCAAGGGTTTCCAAAAGAAAAAAAATGAACTTGTTTGTAAAATACTGGCTGTTATACATCAGCACAGATGAGTCTCACAAGTACAGGAATATCTTCTTTTATTACACTTCGCTTTACTGAGTTACACAAATGCTGCTTGTACAAACAGAAGGTTGTAGCAATGCTACATAGAGCAAATCTATCTGCATCTGCTTCCCAATAGCATGTCCTCACCTTGTGTCCCATTTCATTAGGTATGTGCATTTTTGAGATACAATGCTACTGCATCCTTAATATACTAAGTATAGTGTAAGCATAACCTTTACATGCAATAGGTAACAAAAAAACTCAAGTGACTTGCTTTACCACAAAAGTTATGTTATTGTGGTACTCTGCAGCTGAAGCAGAAAAATCTCTGAGGTATGTCTGTAAAATGTGGAGTGAAAAGAAGAGATAGAATGCAAACAAAAATTAAGTCATTTATATAATATTAAGAAGCAAAACACTAAACAAAAATGCTCAAAGACTACCAGGAAGTAGGAGATGTGGAAAGTATAACATGGGATGCTCTGTTTATTACGCTGGAATGTGGGTACACAAATGCTCATTATTTAACTATAGGTGTATATGCATAAACACAATTCATTCATTTATTTATAAAAGGGATTTCATAAAGATACTTGATCTTAAAAAAAAAAAAACCAAAACTGTGTGACGCAGATTTTTCCACATACGATTTTGATACTCCAGAAACTTCTCAGCCATTTGCTCTTCTTCTTTTAATTTCAGAGACAACTTTTCTGGAGGAGAAATTGGAATTATTATTTCATTTCAATGGGAATAGCACTAAACAATGTAGGAATACAACAAAATCATCATGGTGTAAATAAACTTTCGGTACCTGTAAATATTTTAATGGAATCCTTGTAGGTATCTCTTAGTCCCACCATCTGAAAGGAGGTGTCACTGACAGTGCCTTTGAATTTATTCCAAAATTCATTTATGCTTTTATCAAACAGTGCTAGCTCATCCTCAACCATTTTGTTAATGGATACTACAAGACAAAAAGAACACACATTTTATTTTCTAAGTCATCAAAATCAAATAAATCATATATTACAATCAAACATATTTTGATAGTCGGATCATTTTCTAGAAAATGGTTAGCAATTTATTTTGGTTTCACTTTGTTTCTGCGTTATACAGCAAGCAGAGTAACTGCACAAGACTCTCACACAGTCTCGGACCCTAGGAAAATGACAGGACTCCCTTTTCTCTTCGTGACTTTCAGCAGCAGCCTGAGTAACCAGATCCCGGTCGGGCCCCTCACATCTCCCCAGAATCTTTCTTAACTTAGATCAAGACAGACAGTGAAATGAAGACCGGCGAGGGTTAGGACCTGTAGGAATCACACCATCTGGGCTTCTAATGTAAACGGACGTCCTGTAAGACTCCAGTACCCATCAGTTCTCTATCGTGCTAAAATAAATCCTCCCCCATAACCCAACACCTTCCCGGGTCACTGACAAATCTCTCGACCGGGCTGCTGCCCAGATGTCCACCAGTAACACTCCCAGGTTCTCGCCCACCGGTATCCTGCCCTCAAACCTTCTTTCTCCTAACGAAACAGTTAACTCGGCTAGCAGGTCACAGCTTAGTCTCCCTTACCTTCTCCCGCAAGCCTAAGCTTCGCCAACTTGCAGGCAAAAGACGTGAGCCAGGCCCTGGAAACAAAAGGTCGCAGATCTAGAATCTATCGCGCAGCTACGCCAACTTTCCGATTTCAAAATAGGGCGCCTTCCGCCTCCCGCCCTCCGGTGCCCATTCGCCTTCGGATTGGCCGATAGCAGGAAACTCTCTCTGCAAGGATTGGTTGACCCGGCCCGAAATTCTCGCGGACAAGATGAGGAGACGAGCATTCTGGGATTTGTAGTTCTGTCTGAGTGACGGGCGAAGTCTGTTCTGCTTTGGAAAGCATTAACAGCATCCAGGGACTCCGACAACTCATTCGTCAGTTTCAAACAAAGGTTTCTGTAAGAAATCTTAGTGTTAAGTTTTAATCATTTTTCTGGTGTCAAGTATAAACTCTCTTCTACTAACTATAACAAATCTAACTAGAAATAATAACGCTAATGCTGATAAAAAATATCATAGATTATTCTGTATTTCACTATTTAATAATTCTTCGTTGGAATGGATTGGAAGATTAACGTTTATTGACTTTTAATATGAGTGCTTCCACAATTTCCCGGTTCTCTATTTTGACCATGTGAAACATAAAAATTAAAACACAGTGCCTCATATTGAAAGTAGGAAACCTACTGTTACAAAACTTTTTTTTAATTTTTATTTTATGTATGTTTTAGTCTTTTTTGCTTTTTTAATTAGCTAGGACAGAGAGAAATTGAGAGGGGGAGAGGGAGAGAGAAAGATCGACACATGAAGACCTACTTCACCACACCTGAAGGGTTCCCCCAGCAGGTGGGGGTGGTAGGGAGGCCTAGTACTATATGCTCTTAACTGGGTGCACCATTGTTGCCCTCTCACAAAACTTTTTACAGTCAAACTTGTCTTGTCGGTCAGACGATACTGCAGATAAAATGCAACAGATTATAAAAATAACCTGATACATTTCTTAAGGACCAGAAAGGTCACAAGCTATTTATCTTTAACTTGCCAAATGATACTGCTTTGGTTAGGAGCTCCAAATAGATGAAATTAGTTTGCTACCTGAATTCTACTGGGTAAACTAAGGTATGAAAATCAAGAGCCCAGATGATATGAGCTGTAAAGAATGGAAAATAAAATAGCTAGTATAATGCGTTCAAACTATTATTTTCATATTTCACGGTGGAATGTTTATGAAAATAATGCCCCTTGTTTTAGTACAAAGGACTTTCCTATGCTATGTTCTTTCACTGTCATTAATAATATAATCACCAATGAAGAAAATGTATAAATAACACACCAAGAGAGTACCAGATGACCACTCTGTCAGCAAAAATTAAATTAAGACCACTGAAAGCAGGCCAATCTATTACTACTAACATTTGAGGTATCAAAATTTAAATCAACTATCAGTCTAGGGTAGATATAACTAGACTAGAACAAAATTAGATATAAAAATTCTTATGAATTCTCAATTTTATAAATATTTGCCCAAAAACATCTAAAGTCAGCAAACTGGAAACCTTAGAGCATATTATTATGAGTCAACCTTTTAAAACTTGAGCTGATATTAAAAACAGTGACTTCACCATTTTCAGCCGATATTGGATGGAGCTTGAAAAAATTGTGTTAAGTGAAACAAGTCAGAAACAGAAGGATGAATATGGGATGACCTCACTCTCAGGCAGAAACTGAAAAACAAGATCAGAAGAAAAAACACAAGTAAAACCTGAACTGGAATTGGCGTATTGCAACAAAGTAAAAGACTCTGGGGTGGTTGGGGGGAGAATACAGGTCCAAAAAGGATGACAGAGGACCTAGTGGGGGTTGTATGGAAACAACAATATGGAAAACTGGGAAATGTTATGCATGTACAAACTATTATATTTACTGTTGAATGTAAAACATTAATTCCCTAATAAATTAAAAAAAAAAAACTTGAGCTGAATGAATGATAGTGCTCCCAAGTAGGTTCTGATAAGGGAGTATAATTTTCAAGATTCTGGAAGAGGCACAGGCTTCATCCTCATCTTGATGAATTACTCACTAAGATTTAATAGGTGATACTTATCAAACTTCAGTAAGGAAGCCTCAGTTTAGACCTCAGTCTAGGTGGAGGGGGTGCCCCAATAAAAGGTAATCTATAGAATAACCTCAAGGCATCAATTATCTTTGATTATTTCTTGGATTTCTCCCCTTCTAAGGTACAGAGGAGGAACTTGTGTACTGGCTAAATGTCTTTTTAAAAATTATCTTTATTCATTTATTGGATAGAGACAGCCAGAAATTGAGAAGGAAGGGGTGATAGAAAGAGAGAGACAGAGAGAGACACCTGTAGCCCTGCTTCACCACTCATGAAGCGTTTCTCCTGCAGGTGGGGACTGGGGGCTCAAACCCGGGTCCTTGTGCACTGTAACATGTGTGCTCAGCCAGGTACTCCACTGTCCAGCCCCCTGTATTAACTAAATTTCATCTCTAGAACGGAGCATGAATTTTTTCTCTCTACTTTGCCAAGTTGCTTCAACTAAAAGGTTAAAAAAAAAAAAAAAAAAACCAGAATCATTCCTCCATCTTTCTTAGCTCTCATAAAAACTGCAGCAAAGGTGGGCGCGAGGAATCACATACATCATTGCAAGACTGGCCAGCTCCTCATGGGGCGCGAGCGCTTCCACACTATGATCATCATCTCTGGCATTATGCTATTCCACTGCAGAATACTGTGCCCCAGTATGGTTCCGTAGCCCCCATGTCCACTTGGTCGATTCCAAATTATATTCCTCCATGAGGATAGTTTCTGGAACCATCCATTCCACCCCGGTTCCATGGCTGCCAGTTCTTAGCAACATCGCCCCGCCAGATATTCGTCGGGATGCGGCATCATCTAAGTTCATTTCCCACGTCTACGCTCGACCGGACCTGCCAATATACGCGGATATCTTCGCCCACCCTGTCCAACGCTTGACGTCTCGTCACCCAATCTGGTCCCCTACGCCTACACTGAACTCCTCTGTTCCAGACTCTTGGAAACAGAGTTGGCAGTCAGCTGAGGTCAAGAACAAACACCTCATCACAGACCCCTGCAAGCGTCAACCCGGCTTTGACCTAGCACATTATGATTGGGCCCTCCTCAATCGCTATCGAACAGGCCATGGCCGGTGCACCGCTATGTTCCATCGCTGGGGAGCCAGAGACGACCCGAACTGCCCCTGCGGCTCCAGACAGACTATGACCCACATAGTCAACGACTGCCACCTCTCCAGATTCAAAGGAGGTCTTGAAACTTTACATCAGGCTCAATCTGACGCTGTTGACTGGCTATGGAAGAAGGGCAAACGCTAGAAGAAGAAGCTTTATAAAGAAGTAGAACCTCCCCATCATAACCTGACACATTGTCAACATCACACCATCATCATACATAT
This sequence comes from Erinaceus europaeus, assembly GCF_950295315.1. Lineage (NCBI taxonomy): Eukaryota > Metazoa > Chordata > Mammalia > Eulipotyphla > Erinaceidae > Erinaceus > Erinaceus europaeus. The sequence goes on along the minus strand of NC_080179.1, from coordinate 22,220,316 downwards.
GAACCTTTCATTTCAACCTAAACAGGTTTTACTGAATTTCTGTTATGTGTTATGTACAAAGCTGAGTATTGCTTTCTCTAGGATAGTCTATGACCCCAGACAAGCTTTATTCAGGATGGAGGAGTATAAAGATGGCAACTCCTCGCAATCTAGATGTGTTTCTGGGTGATAATTTCTACAGAATAATGCGTGGTGAAGCTAATGGAAAGGGTAACAGTCCTAGCTGGGGTCACTTTTAATGTCAGTATGGAATGCCAATGTTCCTGGGATGCCAACGAGAATAGAGATAATTTATGGGGACTAAATGGGAGGAGAGAACTGTAGCCAATTCCCAGGGCCCTGAGATTAGATGAGTCCCAAGGTAGAGAAAGTAGCCAGATGCCATACAGTTGATCAGAAGACGTCAGGTGAAAATACACACATATGACATCCCCAGCTAGGACAGTGCCACGTAAAGGCCCTGCCCATGCCAAGCTTCAAACATTATTTACTTGTAAAACTTATGCAATACATAATATTGTTCAGACAAAACAACAGGTGATTATACATTACAAAGACAAAGATCAGAACACATTTCTAAGGGAGAAAACATTGGGCAAAGGGTGCTTGAAACTATCATTATCCAAATGTCATACTGTCAGCACATTCTTTTGATGTCCTAAAATATTGAGTTTATTCCACTTATCCCAGGAACAATCTCCAGATCCTTAGGGCAGCGACCAGATATTCAGCAGATTTATGGGTGATCGCTGTGTCAATCCAAGCCTCTGAGATAACCAGACTTTGCCTTAGAGCAGAACATAGGCCTCATGGTAAATCAGTCAATGGAATGCACCTAGTAGACAAATATGTACAACATATATTTTACAAACATAAATGTAAAGCTGACAGTTAATAAAATTTCCAATAACAAATATCAGGGAGTCTGGGATTAAAAAACTTCTTCAGGGAGTCGGGCTGTAGCGCAGCGGGTTAAGCGCAGGTGGCGCAAAGCACAAGGACCGGCATAAGGATCCCGGTTCGAACCCCGGCTCCCCACCTGCAGGGGAGTCGCTTCACAGGCGGTGAAGCAGGTCTGCAGGTGTCTATCTTTCTCTCCTCCTCTCTGTCTTCCCCTCCTCTCTCCATTTCTCTCTGTCCTATCCAACAACAACAACAATAATAACTACAACAATAAAACAACAAGGGCAACAAAAGGGAATAAATAAAATAAATATTTTTTTAAAAAAACTTCTTCAACAGGAATTATGTTCTGAAAATCACAAGGGTATAAACACAGTATAAAATAAATCCATTTTGCACTGCAAGATGACACTGAGAGGTTGAAAACACAATTTGTTTAGAGAAGGCAGATAAGCTTGTGTTAAAAGGATAATGATCACGCACAGAAACATTAAAGGTCAATGCCTCCAAAGTATTTATTTGCTTACTTTCACAGTGCCAGAGACACAAACTAAAGTCAAATTTGTATGAATGGTGTTGAATTGCAATGAACATCATAAAATAAATATGAGTGACTCAACTTATGATAATGGTTTATCTTGTGGCTGTATAAGATTTGGCATGACATAATATTGAAGAAGTTCTAGCTTCTGTTCTACAAATTGAAATTTTAGAATTAAAATAGGTGGAACATATTGCAAATGAAACCCTTAAGACATACATGTCTGGAACCCCACCTTCACAGAGCCCTACCCAACTAGAGAAAGACAAGAACAGGCTAGGGGTATGGATCGACCTGTCAACACCATATCCAGCAGAGAAGCAATTACAGAAGCCAGACCTCCCACCTCTGCACCCTATAAAGATCTTTGGTCCATACTCCCAGAGGAATAAAGAATTGGGAAGCTTCCAAAGGATGGGAGGGGAAATGGAACTCTGGTCGTGGGAATAGTATGGAATTTTTAAAATATATTTGTCATTTCCCCCCTATGATAAGCTGTTTCTTACTTCCCTCTTTCTTTCCCCCTTCCTTCCTTCCTTCCTTCCTTCCTTCCTTCCTTCCTTCCTTCCTTTTTCTTCTTTTATGAGAGATAGACAAGGAGAGAGAAAGGGAGGCAGGGAGAGAGAAAGAGAGAAGGGGGGAGAGAGATAAGTGAGAGGGAATTGAGAAGCAAACTTTTCAGGTGTCTGTTGTACCCAGAATCAAAAGTGAGACTTCATGATTACAGTCCCGCTGCTATACCATTTAACTATCTCCTCAGTCCCTTAAAGACTGTTTGAACTAGAGAAGTATTTTCACTGGGAAAGCAGAGTTAAAGTTACTGAATAAAATGTGGTAGAGCCCTATGGAGTGCAGTCTGGAGAACTCTCAGAAGGCTAGATGTGGACCTACCCTGCGATCCTGCAATTCCTCTCCTGGGGATATATCCTAAGGAACCAAACTTACACATCCAAAAAGATATGTTGTACACTTATGTTCATAGCAACATAATTTGTAATAGCCAAAACCTAGAAGCAACCCAGGTGTTCAACAACAGATGAGTGGCTGAGAAAGTTGTGGTATATACACAGTGGAATACTACACAGCTATTAAAAATGGTGAATTCACCTTCTTCACCTCATCTTGGATGGAGCTTGAAGAAATAGTGTTAAGTGAGATAAATCAGAAAAAAATGATAAATATGGGATTATCTCAATAATAGACAGAAGTTGAAAAACAAGATCAGAAGGGAAAACACTAAGCATAACTTGGACTAGAGTTGGTGTATTTCACTGAAGTATAAGACTCTGGGGTGGGGTGGGGGGCAGGGTTTAGGTCCTAGTTAGTACATGATGGCAGAGGAGGACCTACTGGAAGCTGCATTGTTAGGTGGAAAACTTGGAAATGTTACACATGTACGAACTACTGTATTTTACTATTGATTGTAAACCATTAACCCTTCAATATAGGAAAATTTTAAATGACTGAAACTTTTCCATAAAACTATAAAGTTTTGTAGAGTTGGAAGTGAATAGTTTCCAAGTATGATGAATCAAGTACACACAGCTTTCATTCCTATCATTTTATTTAAAATTTGTATGTGAATACTTTAAACTCTTTCTTTTGTAATTTTATAAAATATCAATATAGTTTCAAAGTTAAATAAAAATAATTACATATAAAAATATGGAATTTCCTCCACCCTTCCTTCTATTCCCTTCTTTATAGATAACCTTTGGGGCCAGGAGATAGTTCACCTGATAAAGCACATGCCTTGCTGTGTGTGTAGTACTGAGTTTGAGTTCTGACACCATGTGGCTTATGAAGCAACGCTGTGGTGTCTCTCTCCTTTCTCTGACTCTCTCTCTTTCACATACAGAAAAGAAAAGAGAAGAGAAGAGGAATGAAAAGAGAAAAGGAAAGGAAAGGAAAGAAAAGAAAAGAAAAGAAGAGAAAAGAAAAAGGATAGGATAAAATGATGGGAGGCCACTCAGTGATATCATGTGTGAAATTCTTTCATTGTTTATTTTCTATTCTATTTAACTATAAACACACATGGGCATATGTTACTATTTTCTTTGTTAAACATGACATAAATGTCTCTGTTATAATGAAGCTTTCTTGCAGCCCAGAAGGTGACACAGTGAATAAGGTATTAGACTCTTAAGATTGAGGTCCTGAGATCAATCTTTAACATCGCAGCTGCTAAAGTAAAGCTATGCTTCTCTCTTCTCCTCTCTTTCTCACAGAAAAAAAGGAAAGAAAGGAAGAGAAGGAGGGTGGGAGGGAGGAAGGAAATGAAGTTCCGGCAGGCAGCTTTCTTGGCCTGGCCGCTTTCAACATTATCTCCAGAAAAATTCATTTTAACCAAATAACAAATATTAAAAAACACACCCACACGGCCTCTTTATATTCACTCACATCAATTTACATGACAAAAATTATCTTGTTCAATAATTCATTCAATTAAGAAATATTTATTGAATAGTTATAATTGGTCCAGGGACAGTTCCATGTTTTATGGAGTTTAATGCTCCTCTAACATTGTGTCCTCTGTATACTCTACAACTTCCAGCAGTAATCCCTGTGGTTCAGACCTGTGCAAGCTTCGCCAGCTTCACAGGGTGTCAGTCCCTGCATGGACAGAGTGAATCGATGGTTCATACAGTAAATATCAGCGTTTTGTTTGCTTTTTGTCTCCAGGGTTATCGCTGGGGCTTGGTGCTTGCACTATGAATCCGCTGCTCCTAGCAGCCATCTTTTTTCCTATTGTTGTCGCTGTTGTTAGGACAGAGAGAAACAGAGAGGAGGGGAAGACAGAGGGGGAGATAGACACTTGCTTCACCGCTTGCGAAGCGACCCCTCTGCCTGCAGTGGGGAGCCAGGGGATAGATTCAGGATTCTTGTGCTTTTCACTATGTGCGTTTAACTCGGTGTGCTACCACCTGGCTCCCTAAATATGGTTTTTATTTTATGGTGCTTGTACTATGGCACAGCAGAGATTAAACACATAGCTCAAAACAAAATACAATTTTTTTAAATGCAATTATTTTTTTATATTTCTAAACATTTTTTAAATCTTTCTTTATTGGATAGAGACAGCCAGAAATTGAGAGGAAGGGGAGACAGAGAGAGAAGAAGACAGAGAGACACCTGCAGCCCTGCTTCACCACTTCTGAAGCTTTCCCCCTGCAGGTGGGGACCAGGGGCTCAAACCCGGGTCCTTGTGCACTGTAACATGTGCACTCAACCAGGTGCGCCACCACCCAGCCCCAAATTATTAACAATTATTAATACAATTCAATTTATGTATTTATTTCTATGAGAGCATGAAAAAAAAAAACTTCTTAGCACTGATGTATGGAAATATTAGGGGCAGAACCTGGTCCTCATATTTGCAAGTCAGTTCTCTGATATTTGGAGTTATCTCTCCTATAAACTATTTTGAGTTGAATTGTATGTTAAAGTCCCCCCTTTCCCCCTCTCACCCACCCCCACCCCCCCAGTATCTGGGAGTGTAACTCTTTCAGGCTAGGTTGTTTAAAAAGGTAACTGCATTTAAATGGGGTTATTAGGGTGAGATCTAATAAAAAATTGCCAATGTCCTTTTAAGAACGAAGATGCATTCTTACAGAAGGAAGAATGTGGAAGACACCAGAGAAAATGGCTACCTGCCAAGCCTAAAGAAGAGTCTTCTAAAGGAACCCAAACCTTTCAACACCTTCATCTTACTCTCTCAAGAAATGTGATAAAATAAATTGTGATTATTTAAGCCACTCAGCCTGGTACTTTGTATGTCAGACCTAGTAGAGTAATATCGTGCCCCTAAATGAAAAATGAGTTTGAGAGAAGCATTTTTAGAGGAGTGATGAGGATAGTTATCAAAGCAGGCATCTCTGAGGAAGAACATATAAACTAAGCTATGAAAAGATTGAAATGATGAACTATGGGTAGTAAACAGATTTTGTAGACCTTAAGGACAAAAGAAATAAAAGTACATTAGCCTTGGTTAGTATCCCACAGCTTAAAGAATCAAATAGTCCTCAAGAAAGTCAGTCATTCACCTCGAATGAAAAACCATTGTGTAACTAATTTTCTCACAATCCACAGACTCTCAAGTGTTGAATGAGCATGAAACTGAACATTTAATTATAAGACAAAATGAATATGATTATCATTCATATCCTGGTTTGAAGACATTTCTGAATAAAATGAATATAATGAAATATACAGTTCAAATACTTCTTAGAAGAATAATAAAGAAAAGTTATATCCTTCTTCACAACTCATTAAAAAGTTATGGAGGGGCTGGGTGGTGGTGCAACTGGTTGAGTGCACCTTACAGTGCGCAAGGAACCAGGTTCAAGCCCTTAGTCCCCACCACAGAAGGAAAACTTCACAAGTGGTAAAACAGTATTGCAGGTGTCTCTCTGTCTCCTTCTCTCTCTCTCTCTCTCTCTCTCCCCCTTCCTCTCAATTCCTGGCTGTCTCTATCAAATAAATAAAAAAATTGTAAAAAATTGAAAAAATAATATGGAAATCATAGACTCTGAATATTAACAACAACAAAAAAGAAACTGTGGTTTTAGACCATGATTAGTAGGAGCTAATAATATTGTGTATAAAATAGTGATATATCTAGAAAAATTGATTCCTCTTTGGTAGCATGTATATGTCCTCATTTAAACTCAATGAAAAATAATTATTATAAAATTACAGATAATGGGGTTGGGTGGTAGCACAGCGGGTTAAGTGCAAATGGCACGAAGCACTAGGACCAGCATAAGGATCTTGGTTCGAGCCCTGGCTCCCCACCTACAGGGGAGTCGCTTCACAGACAGCAAAGCAGGTCTACAGGTGTCTGTCTTTCTCTCCCCCTCCCTGTCTCCCCTCCTCTCTCAATTTCTCTCTGTCCTATCCTACAACAACAACAGCAATGACAACAATAATAATGACAACAACAAAGGTAACAACAGGGCAACAAAAATGGGAACAATGGCCTCCAGGAACAGTGGATTCATTGTGCAAGCATCGAGCCACAGCGATAACCCTGGAGGCAATAAATAAATAAAATTACAGATAAGCAAAAAGTTCCTTTAATTCTAGATGAGATAACACATAGGGTATTTCTTTTTTAATATACATTTACTTATGTATTTATTTTATTTGATAGGACACAGAGAAATTGAAAGGGAAAATGGAGATAAAGAGGGAGAAGGAAAGAGAGACACCTGCAGCACTGCCTCACCACTTATGAAGTTTTGGCCCTGCCAAGTGGGGACTGGGGGCTTGAATCTGTGTCCTTGAGCATGTTAATGCATGTGCTCAGCTAAGTGTGCCACTACTCAGCCTCACACAAGGTATCTTTCTTTCTTTACTTTAATTTTTATTAGTTATTTAATAATGATTTATAAGACTAGAGGGATATATTTCCACACTGTACCCTCCACAAAGATTCTATGTATTCAATACACACACGCACACACGCACACGCACCAAAAACCACCCTAAGTTCTTGCAAAGTTTTAGAGACAGTTTGACTACTTTCATTTTTTTTTGCAAGTTCATATAGTTTTCACTTCTTTATATTTCACATATGAGTGAAATCATCCAGCAATTAACTTATTCTTATCAAATTGTTTTGTGAGAGACTGTTGTGCAATTGGACAGTGACTAGACTCAATAAGAAAATAAAACTGATCACAACCTGAAGCAATTTGTCCAGAGTGGTCAGAGATTTTTCCATGACTGCCAGGTTCTCTGTATTTTGTTCATCCTTCAAATTAGAACCAAGCAGAGAGAATCAAATATTTTGTAAACCAACCACATAGAGTCATCTGCTTGCAGTTAACCCATTTCCAATCTGCCTGTGCCAGGGAAGCCATAGCATGCCTGACACCTTTCTCATTTTTACAGCAGTACTTTCCCACTCCCCAGCCTATTTCTAAGTTTGTTTGTTTTTTTTTAGTTTTTTTAAATTTTTTAATATTTATTTTATCTATTCCTTTTTGTTGCCCTTGCTGTTTTATTGTTGTCGTTGTTGTTGGATAAGACAGAGAGAAAAGGAGAGAGGAGGGGGAAGACAGAGATGGGGAGAGAAAGATAGATACCTGCAGACCTGCTTCACCGCCTGCGAAGCGACTCCCCTGAAGGTGGGGTACCAGGTATCGAACCCAGATCCTTACGCCGGTCCTTGTGCTTTGTGCCACCTGCATGTTTCTAAGTTTTTATGGCAGATGAGGATGGTTAACTTTGCACTAGCCAAAACAAAATAAATCCCTCTGTAGGTTCTCATTTGGGTGGCCTTCATTTAGTTCCATACTTGACACCATCACCACCCCACCTGTAAAAAAAAATTGTTTTGGGGCCTCAAATCCTCAGTGGAAGGATATAAATCAGAGTCGATTTCAAATTCATCTTAGAACCACTTGATATTGCCTCCATGAAAGAAAATAGTAGCTACTAAAACTCTGTAACTTGCTTCTTCTATGAAATAGCAGAACAAGTCATCCAAAGTTTGAAGTACTTATGATGCTCGCCTGGTGATTTGGCAGTTAGCCAGAGTGATTGTATATTAGTTAAATGTTTTTCAATATTATATAGAAAAGCTTCATAGCTGAGATGTGGTACAAGTGAATGAAATTATGGGCAGTTGAAATCATTTGTCACAAACTGGCTATCTTATCAGCTTTTATTCATTTTGCAGCTGTTTTTCATCTCACATATTCTGACTTTATGTAACCATTGCTGGCCTAGACTGAGAAAAAAGCTTTGCTCTGGAAATAAAATTTAGTCCAAACAGAACTCCAGCAGTAAAATTACCTCAGCCAGGTTATTGTCCATTTCCTCATCACTGAAACAAAACTACTGGATTTGTGAAGTTAAAATCCAGATAGGAGTGTTTTTTAAGGTAGAAAATGGAGGAAATATATGTAAATGCAATACACTCTAAGTCACAACTGAGTTTTAGCACAATTAATTCTACCCCCCAACACATACATCATTCAGGTTAGATGAACACACTAGCAGAAGAAATGAGCGTGGCTGCAGATGGATGGACTGCCCGGGGGAAGAGCAACATAGAGAAAGTCTGGCCCCCCTGTTACTTGCCGGTTTTCTTCTTACTGAAATGATAGCAATGATAAAGGAGACTGGTTAAGGCTCTCACTGGGAAGAGAATAAGATTTATTTCCTGGAAGCCATTTAAAGCCACTTTCTGAGAAATGACATAGTGGTTCTTGCAATCTCACTTCATGACTGCCACACCAGAGTTCTCATCCTCAGAAACCAGGCAGTATTCTAATCTCTTTCGCGATACGCCCACCAAAAATTCAGTGAGGCAAACTGCCATCAGCATGACTTGTTTCTTAAGGAATGCATTTCCGTTGCCTCCTTTGTTTATACCTCTTCTGGTCTATAGTACCAAGTTCATTTGCAAGCTGTCCACCAGCTATCGAATTTCTCAAAGTTTTCTTTAATTCTAGGGTTTTGATAGCAAGACAAGTCAATTAGTGTAGAAATTGAATATAACATCAACAACAGCAACAATAAAATCTGGTTGCCTCCAATCCTTCACATGTTAGATGTAATTCACCTTTTTTGCAGGTTGACTTCTGGCAGGTGGTGGGATTTAATACTGAGAGAACAGGTAATCTAGAGATTAGTTTTGCACAGTTTTTCTTTTTCTTTTTTTTATTTAACTCCAGTTGCATATGGGATCATTTTTAAAACTGGAAATTATTTAAAAAAAAACCAGGTGGTGGCAACCCTTGTTGAATGCACATGTTACCATGCCCTGGGGACCCATACACCTTCACAAGTGGTGAAACAGTGCTGCTGGTATCTCTCTTTCTCTCTCCCTCTCTTTCCTCTTTTCCCAATTTATCTCTGTCTTGTCTAAAACAAAACAAAAGTACCAAACTTTTGGAGGCAGAACCATGGAGAATAATAGTCTCAAGCAAGCTGCACTCCCCTACAGCAACTGCATAAAGAACAATGAACCACAGAAAAACCTGAATAGTGAGCATTGTCAGGGTTTAACTAAGAGACACATGTTTTTCCAGAGGACGAAAGGACAGCAGTAGATGGAGGGGAGAGTGAGTAGAATAAAAGCAGCACTAACAGCCTGATGCTCATAAACCACTGTTGTCACTATCAGTGCAGTTACTTGGGGTCAGAGATAAGACCAGGGATTCTGAAGCCACAGCACATGGAAACACCTGCAGAGCTGCAAGGCGCTAAAATGTCCACAAAGTCTCACCATTGTGGCAGAAAAGGAATTCAGCTGAAGACTAGCAAGTGAGCCCAGTAGATCCAGTTTAGCCAAGTCCTCCCTCCTCTAGCTGAGACCTAATTTCCGGAGATCAGCCTCAGTCAGAAGTGAGTATCTGCCCATATGTGTGCAGAGGGAAACTAGGACATTGTCCTATTAAGCTTGTAGAGACCACTGTGTTGCATCGGCTGCACAAAAGGTCTGGAGAAGCCAAGCGGGAGCAAAGAGTCTTCCTGCTAAGCTATGCTTGTCTTAATCCTCCTCAGGCAATGCCAGTAACTGTCACCAGTCAGCATGTCTCATGGCCATCCCCATCCCAGCACCACCTATAAGTAAACAACAAAATCTAACATTAATGTACAGAGAACAATGACAGAATTATGAAAAGCAAAGAAATGAATACTTAACAGATTTTTTTTTCTCCCCACTGGGTTTATTGCTGGGGCTCAGTGCCAGTTTGCAGGTGTCTATCTATCTCTTTCACTCTATACCTCCCTCTCCTATCTCAATTTCTGCAGGTGTCTACCTGTCTCTCTCACTCTATATCTCCCTCTCCTATCTCAATTTCTCTCTATCCTATCCAATAAAATGGAATAAAAAAATTTAAATAAAAAGGGGGGGATCGGGCGGTAGCACAGTGGGTTAAGCACAGGTGGAGCAAAGCGCAAGGACCAGTGTAAGAAACCCAGTTCGAGCCCCCGGCTCCCCACCTGCAGGGGAGTCGCTTCACAGGCCGTGAAGCAGGTCTGCAGGTGTCTTTCTCTCTCCCCTTTGTCTTCTCCTCTCTGCATTTCTCTCTGTCCTATCCAACAACAGCGACATCAATAACAACAACAATAATAACTACAACAATAAAACAACAGGGGCAACAAAAAGGAATAAATTAATTAATATTAAAAAATTTTAATAAAAAGGAAGAAATGGCTGCCAGGAGCTGTGGCTTCATAGAGCCCACACAACACCCAAGAGGCAAAAGAAAGCAAAAAACTTAAAAAGTAGATTCAAGGAGAGTCAGGCGGTAGTGCAGCTGATTAAGCGTACGTAGCACAAAGCGCAAGGACCGGCGTAATGATAATGATCCTGGTTCGAGCCCTGGCTCCCCACCTACAGGAGAGTAGCTTCACAAGTGGTGAAGCAAGTCTGCAAGTGTCTATCTATCTCTCCCACTCTCTATCTTCCCCTTCTCTCTTCATTTCTCTCTATCCTATCCAACAACGATGACATCAATAACTACAACAACAACAACAAAGTAGATTCAGTCATACAGAGGAAAGAATATCAGGATTAGGTGAAAACATGGCCATAAACCTCAAATGGAAGGTGTGGGAAGACCAGAATATAGAAAAAAATGAAGCAATTCTGTTAAGCAATATCAGGTTCCACATGAAAAACTATTAGAACATAGATGGTTGCTAGGGTAGCAGAGAGAACACTCAAGTTCCTGAATCCAAAATGATACTGTTGTAATATTTTTATTTATTTATTTTACCAGAGCACTGCCTAGCCCTGGTTTACGGTGGTGCTGGAGATAAAGCCTGGACCTGCTGCCGCTTCCGATAGGAAAGTCTGTTGCACTACCACTGGCGCTACCTCCCTGGCCTAGAAGCATCTTTTTTTTTTTTTATGACAATGTTATAGCTAAAAAGTAACCAGACACATGCACAACAGAAAAATCTCAAGCATCTGGAAATTAAACACTGTGCTTCTGAATACCATTTGCATCAATCAAAAAAGAAATGGAACAAGCATCTGGAGAACAGCAAAAATGAAGAGACAAAGCACTATATCCTATAGGATGCAGCCAAAGTAGTTTTCAGATGGAATTTTGGGCCAGCTAGTGGCTCACCTGGCAGAGAGCACATGTTGCCATTCTCAAGGACCTGGATTCAAAGGCCTGGGTCTCAAACTACGATAGGAAAGCTTCACAGGTGCTAGAGCAGTATTGCATGTATCTCTCCTTCTGTCTCTATCTGGTTTTTTCTCCCTGTCTCTCACCCTCTATTAAAATGATAACCCTGGTGACAGAAATAAATAGATAAATAAACACAGAAGTAATAAAAGAGAATTTCTTTTTTTAAGACTTTTAAAAACATTTTTATATTTATTTATTTTCCCTTTTGTTGCCCTTGTTTTTTATTGTTGTTGTAATTATTGATGTTGTTATTGATGTCATTGTTGGATAGGACAGAGAGAAATGGAGAGGAGGGGAAGGCATAGAGGGGGAGAGAAAGATAGACATCTGCAGACCTGCTTCACTGCCTGTGAAGCGACTCCCCTACAGGTGGGAATCCTTGGGGCTCAAACCGGGATCCTTAAGCCAGCCCTTGTGCTTCGCGCGACCTGCACTTAACCCACTGTGCTACTGCCTGACTCCCAAAAGAGAGTTTCATAGCATTTTAGACACATTAACAAAGAGGAAATATTTCCTATAAACATTTTGGCATCCCATCTGATGGAACTAGATAAGATGCAACAATAACCCTTAAAAAAAAACAGGAAAGAGGTGAAATATAAAAGTCAGAGAACAAATAAACATAAAAATTAAGGTGGTTGCTGGAGGGAGTTGGAGAAGATAGGTGGAGGGGTTTCTTTGATGTAAACAGGAAATTTGGTAGTAGGTACAGCGAGTTGCAGACATATGCAGGTGTGGAATCCTGCTTCCAGTAACTTCTAGTACTGTAACCCAGTGCTAAAGGAATACAAAGAAATTATTTAAAAATTACCAGTGTCTGGGTCCCATCACCAGAAACTTCACTGCTCTGAGGAGGGGAAAAAGTATGGTATTTTAAATGACTAGTCAAGTCATTTTTTTTTCCAGGGAAGACAACTGTGGCTAAGAGGTATACATAGACATTGGATTCCCCACGACAAGAGTGATATTAATGGCTGAACTCCAAAAGAAATACAAAGTGACAGAGATTCCTAATGAAGAAGACTATGATTATTAAAGGCAATATGAACAGTTAAATAGTATGTAAACTCTACCCTCTATCCTGGTGGACAGCTGGTGGTACTTAATTGCCTTCACATGTATCACAGACTGACCTTAGCTCTCTAAACCCAGCATCTCACTTCTCATTTGGAATCCACAGGTCTCTTTGAGCTGCTCTCCACTTTTCAATCTGCATATTTATTTTGGTGTTTCCTGAACATATCTACCAAAACACCGTTTTCAGCATACTCAGTTTTCCTATGTGGTCAAAAACCCTGTAAAGCCTGTTCCTATAGTTTTTTGTCACATGAGCTTCTTGCCACTGATCTCCATTATATTCTCTTTTCATTTAAAACAGAAAAAATAGTCCTCATAGAATTACATTATCCAAATGAACTCCATTTCTCTTTTCTTGCCTTGTAAAGAAAAAATAATTTCTTATCATTCTCTTTGATCATAAAGAAGTATCAAAATATTTTTATTTTAAAAAATCTACAAAAATTAATGTCACATCATATAAACTTTTCATGCCCAGTTATTAACTCATTTGTTTTCCTCAAAGATCCAACAAAACAGTCACAGACTCACACTGTGTTTTAAATTAAAATGCAAAGCTTTAAGGCTGTTTGACATGCAGTAATTATTTGCATAGTCCTCTAGTCAAGCATAGAAACTGCTAAGGTCTGCCCTTGATGGAAATGACCTGTGCAAAAAATTTCAAGCAAACAGGACCCAACTGTTCACATAAAAAAAAGGAGGTGGGTAAATAATGAAAGTCACTGTGTTTCTGCCCTGATTTCCCCTTGACTTGTCACAGGTTAGGATGTGCATCATCTGTTTAGTGTCAAGTTCAAAAACAAATAACCTTTTCAGGCTGATGTGCCCTCACCACAGACGGTCAGTGTCACGTGTTGCCCCAATGAATGGTCGCAGCACAAGGTACTGTATAAAACTCGAGGCACTTCATCTCCAGTTGCTTTAGAATTAGAGTTGCCTCTCTTTCAAGATGGACTTTCTTCATAGGAATGGAGTGCTCATTATTCAGAATTTGCAAAAGAACTATCAAGCTCCCGACAGTGTTCTACAAAGTTTTGTGTCCAATGTTGGAAACCCTCAGAATATCTTTTCCATTTATTTTCCATTTTGGTTTTAACTTAATCAGACAATTGGAACCAAGATAATCTGGCTAGCAGTCATTGGGGATTGGTTCAATGTAAATGGTGAGACTTGTGTTCGGTTTTTCACTTTTCTAAAGGCTTATTCTTAAATTTGTAGCTTTGGCTTCATGACTGGATTTCAAATGTCTGTAGTTTTACTTGGAAAAAAATTCAAACATATCAATTAGTAAATGGAACATACAAAAGTCTATAAATATTACTTGACTTATATGTAAAAATCAAACCCTGTAACACATGTGCTGTGATAAGCCAAGAATTCAGTCAGATGAGCAACATAATAATGAACAGTTTGATGCTCCCAGACATCACCCAACATTCCCAGTCTAAATGCCTGTGCTGCTGGGGGATCAAATTTGGGACCTCATGCTTGAGAGCCCAAAGCTTTGTCACTGGACAACCAGAATTATTTATTTAAACTGTCTTTATTCCCTTACATATATAGTACATAAGTAGACATTCTGGGACTTTTTTATTACAAAATTCTTTATGAGTATAAAATGTTTACTGTGCAAGTTAAGTTTAATATTATATGCAATATGATGTGTCTTTATATATGAAATTATATACTAATGCTTTAATTTATTATATTATGTTATATTATACTATACCAGCTTGCAACATAGTAAAAAACAAACTCATCAGTTGAGATCCTGACACTCACTTTGAGTACCATGAATGTGCAAGTTTTTTATTTTATTTTATTTTTTATTTTATGGAGAGATACAGAGAGAAACACTTAACTCTGGTTTGGGGGTTGAACCTGGGATCTTAGAGCCTCAGGTATGAAAGTCTTTTTGCATAACTATTATGCTATCTTCCCTGCCCCTATGTGCAAGTTCTTAATGAACTTTCTTCTTTTCTTTCTTTCTATATCTTTCTCTCTTCCTTCCTCTATTTCTTTCTTCCTTTTTTCTTTCTTTTTTCCCTTCTCTCTCTTTTATTTTGCTCCCCCTAAAGTATATATCCATCTGAGATATTGTTTATAACATTGCATTTTAATTCTCACCTTATAAACAGGTCAAGGATAGGACATATTGGATGGATGGATGGATGGTTGAAATACCACTTTTGTCTATGTGAGCATTTTCCAGCATAAACTATTATTTATCTATTTACTTATTGACTAATAGGTTTATTGCTAGGTCATCATGCCTGAATGACTCCTTCACGCTTGGTGGTCTTTTTTTTTCTCTCTGTTATAGACAGAGAGAAATGGCAAGAGGAGAGAGGAAAAGAAGAACCCACAGAGCACTACTCCACAACTTGTGAAGCTTCTCCCTGCATGTGGAGACCAGGAGGCTTGAGCTCTGGTTCTCATTCATCCTAACATGTGCCAGCCCTTAGCATATGCTACCTTATGACACATTTCCTGGAAGGAATTGCATTCTGTAATTACTCTTTGTGCATGTATATGTATATGTATGTGTATGTGTATGTGTATGTGTATGTGTATGTGTATGTGTGTGTGTGTGTATGTGTATGTGTATATGTATATGTATATATACATATATATTTTAAAAAATTTTATTTGTAAAAAGGAAACACTGACAAAAGCCATAGGATAAGAGGGGTACAATTCCACAAAATTCCCGTCTCCAGAACTCTATATCCCATTCCCTCCCTTGGTAGCTTTCCTATTCTTTATCCGTCTAGGAGTATGGACCCAGGGTCATTATGGGATGCAGAAGGTGGAAGGTCTGGCTTCTGTAATTGTTTCCCCGCTGAACATGGGTGTTGACAGGTCGATCCACACTCCCAAGATTTATCATTTTTTAAAATTATTATTTATTTTTATTTATTTTCCCTTGGCAAACGCTAGAAGAAGAAGATTTTCCCTTTCTGTTGCCCTTGCTGTTTCATTGTTGTTGTAGTTTTTATTGTTGTTGATAACGTCGTCGTTGTTGGATAGGACCGAGAGAAATGGAGAGAGGAGAGGAAGACAGAGAGGAGAAGAGAAAGACAGACACCTGCAGATCTGCTTCACCACCTGTGAAGCGATTTCCCTGTAGGTGGGGGGCCAGGGCTCAAACAGAGATCCTTACGTTCAGTCCTTGCGCTTCAGTCTTTGCACTTCGCGCCACGTGCGCTTAACACGCTGTGTTGCCACCGGACCTCCGATTTATGATTTTTTAAGCATGGAAAAAAAAAGTTCTGAAAATTCCCATATAAGAAATCTATGTGAAATAAATATATCTATGAGAAATTGACTTGCCTTGTTTAACTTGCTGTTAAAACCCAGCAACAACTAGTATTTAATCTGAATGTACTTTCAACTGGAAAAAAAATGAAGATAACATTAAAATAAGACGGTCTTTTAAAAAATTAGGCAGCATGGAAAACGACCTGTCTGCAGGTTTCTTCACTAAGATTGAGACCTATGCGTCTCGTGGCTTCTTCTCATACAAGTCATAATATAAACTCCCATTTCAAAAGCTGACTCCAAGGTAAACATAAAAGTAGCTGCTTGTGGGAATGGGGTGCTGGCACAGCAGGTTAAGCGCATGTGGTGCAAAGCTCAAGGACCCGGTGAAGGATCCCAGTTCGAGCCCCCAGCTCCCCACCTGCAGCGAAGTCGCTTCACAAGCGGTGAAGCAGGTCTGTAGGTGTCTTTCTCTCCCCATCTCTGTCTTCCCCTCCTCTCTCCATTTCTCTCTGTCCTATTCATCAATAACAACAACAACGTTAAACAGCAAGGGCAACAAAAGGGAAAATAAATAAATAAATAAATATTAAAAAATAAAATTAAAAAGTAGCTGCTTGTGATTAGCATTCACTTGTAACTCAACTGGCAAGTCCTGCTAGACGTTTGACTCTTCAGCCCAAGCAAAAGCTGATTTGGGATACAATTGAAGTCAATTTCATTTTCTCATCACTTAGAAAATTATTTAATACAAACAACAACTAAAATATGGCAGATTTAGGTGTAGTAATTTGAGTTCTCAATTAGTCTTGAAATCTTGATTTGGAATTCAATAAATTGAAAAAATCTTGAAACAAGTGAGTTTTTAGGTCTGATTGACTGTATTTTCTTTATCTATTTCTTTTTTTTTAATATTTATTTTATTTATTTATTCCCTTTGTTGCCCTTGTTGTTTTATTGTTGTAGTTATTATTGTTGTTGTCATTGTTGGATAGGACAGAGAGAAATGGAGAGAGGAGGGGAAGACAGAGAGGAGGAGAGAAAGATAGACACCTGCAGACCTGCTTTACCGCCTGTGAAGCGACTCCCCTGCAGGTGGGGAGCCGGGTTCGAACTGGGATCCTTATGCCGGTCCTTGTGCTTTGCGCCACCTGCGCTTAACCCGCTGCGCTACAGCCCGACTCCCTTATCTGCTATTTCTAAACATTAGATGCAGCTTATGTCCTTAGGTTATTTATAAACTATTTGTAATGACTAACATGATATCCTATTGTCCATTTTTTGACCATTGCTATTCCATCAATTATTTTTCAAATGGTTCCACATCTTGTCACAGGAAGTCCATCTGGCCATGTGATGGGCTCTTCCTGTGTCTGGTATATCATGGGAACAGCTGCCCTGAGCCACATTGTCAACTAAATGGATAAGCTGTCTACCATTCTGCACAGGTCAGCTTTATACCCGTTTCTAAAGCACCAAACAATAGCCTTTTCTGAATACAAGGCTTTTAAAACATTTTTTAAATTTATTTATAAAATAGAAATATTGACAAGACCATAAGATAAGAGGAGTACAACTCCACACAGTTCCCACCACCAGAACTCCATATCCCATCCCCTCCCCTGATAGCTTTCCTATTCTGTAACCCCGTGGGAGTATGGACCCAGGATCATTATGGGGTGCAGAAGGTGGAAGGTCTGGCTTCTGTAATTGCTTCCCCGCTGAACATGGACATCAGCAGATGGATCCATACTCCCAACCTGTCTCTATCTTTCCCTAGGGGTCTGGGGAGGCAGGGTTCCAGAACACATTGGTGGGGTCATCTGCTCAGGGAAGTCAGGTATGACAGCCTGAATACAAGTCATTTTAAAAAACTGTTTAAGCACATTTTCAGTTGTTAAAGTGGATTTATTCCATCATAGCCAAAATAGAAAAATGAATAGTCTATTAGTATGTTGCTTTATAATAATGTCCTGGTTAGCTCACAGCTACTGCCAAATTATAGTTGGAAATGATATATTGATTAATGATTTGCTAAATGTGCCCTTGGATTCATTTAATATAATAATCACTTTAGTAAGGCATAAATAAGTCATCTAGAGTTATATAGGGAAATATTTTTGCATGTACATCTGGTCACTTTAAGATTAATAAGATTTTGAGAATCATCATTCCCTTGGGTGCATCAGTTAATTTAATATAATTAGACTTTATTCTTTGAATAGCCAGCACTTTTGATACCACTAACATATACTCTAGCTTTAAAGATCTTTTTAATTAAAAAACATTCTACATACAGGCAAATTTCAATTTGAATGTTAATAGATCTAATCTTAGTAGACTTGTAACATTTAGAATGCCTAAAAACGTTAATATAGCCCAATTTCTGTAGGAATTGGGCAGCTTCCTTCTATTCTTTCCTGAAATACTTTATTCTTGCCATGAATCATAGGCCAGCAAGCTAGCTCACTTGGATAGTGTGCTGCTTTGCCATGTACAGGACCCTGTTTTGAGCTTCACTGCTGCTACATTGGAGGAAGCTTCAGCGTTGTGGTGTCTTTAATACTTTCTGCCTCTATCTAAAGAAAAAAATCCATACCACCACTTTAATCATAAATTTAGGCCACTGAAGAGAAAACTCGTCAGTCAAATCATTTTAGAAGTACTTTATAGGACCAGGTGGTGGCACACCTAGTTAAGCACACATATTACAATGCTCAAAAACCTGGATTCAACCCAATTTCAAACCCAGCCCCCACCTGTAGTGGGGAAGCTTCGCAAGTGGTGAAGCAGTTATCATAATATATAATTATTATATATTATTATATATAGTTGGCATTATAACATCTCTCTTCCTCTCTATCACCCATTCTCAATTTTTCTCTCTCTATCCAGTAAATAAGTAAAATAAACAAATCTTTAAAAATTAAATGTACTTTGACTTATACTGTTACATAATTTTTTTTCTAAAATAAATCTCCAAGATTCATAGCACAATCCATTATTTAAGCATGTAATTAAAAACAACCAAAGGAATTTCATCATCTTTAATACATATTCTTTTTTTTTTTTTTTTTTTTTAACCAGAGCACAGCTCAGCTCTCGTTTATGATGGCTGGGGGATTGAATTTGGGCCTTTGGAGCCTCAGGCATGAGTCTTTTTGCATAAGCATTATGCTATCTATCCTCGCCCCTTAATGCTTATTCTAATGAGATTCTCACTCTGTGCTTTAATGTATATTCATTACTCAACTCAAAATAATAACAAGAGAATCTTGTTATAATTGAAATCAATTAGCAATATTCATAGGCCATTTTTTTACAGAGGAATCTTGGTTGGTTTTTTTTTACAGTAGTTTATTTCTTTCTTCAATTTTCAAATCAAGAAAATATTTGCTCTAAAAATAATTCTCCTAACACTTTAAATCTTTATAATCATAACGTTTCCTTTACCCATCAAAATACTCTGAGTGATGACTCCTTTCCTTAATGTTACAAAATTATTGCTTATGCTTCTTCCCTGTGAATCACTCCTAGTTACATCATCTTTGAAAGTCTCATTTCCTTTTAATCCTGAGTCTTTTAATAACTAAAATTTTGGTCCTATTATCAGCACCACAGTGTTTATTTAAAACTCCCCCAAAGAGCTCGGGGAGATGCCTCATTTGCCAGAATTTAATGGAGTTCTGGTCTTTCATTCACTCTCTCCATAAAATAAATAAATAAATAAGAAGAAAAATAATCTTGTGGACTGGGCAACAGCACACCCTGGGTGAAGTGCACATAGTGCAAAGCAAAGACCAGCTCAAGGACCCCACCTGTGGAGTGGGGGGTGGGGCTTCTTCATAAGCGGTGAAGCAGGTCTGCAGGTGTCTATCTTTCTCTCTCCCTCTCTATCTTCCCATCTTCTCAATTTCTCTCTGTCCTGTCCAAAAATAAATAAATAATAAATTTTAAAAAAATGGCCACAGGAGCAATGGATTTGTAGTGCAGCCATGAGCTCCAGCAATAACTGGAGGGGGGAAAAATCATAAAAAAGAAAAAAAACCAAAAAGTAAGAAAACAGAACTTTCAGGCCTTGGAACTCTAAACTCAGTGGAAACTTGCTCTTGATGTTTTTTTTCATGAGAGAAACTGCCTCTGCAGTAAATTAAAGTTGAGAGAGGAGGATATGACAGGGAATAAAACGTATTTGATTCATTCTTTATCATTCTGAGTATTAGTAATTTTCCTAAACATGAATCTCCCCTATGCTATTAAAATAATTATCAGGATTTCAAACTTGATTTTTTTATAGCACTTATTAAAACCAAGATAGCTAGTTAAATGTCATGCACTGATATAAATAATTATCTGTTAAAGATTTTCAACTCCTATGGAACATTGAGAGAGAGATAAGAAGGGGGGGAGGAAGAGGAAGGAGGAAGTCGGCCAGGCAGTAATGCACCTGGTTAAGTGCACACATTACAATGCAAAAGGATTCAGGTTCAAGCCCCTGGTCCCCACCTTCAGGGGGAAAGCTTCATGAGTGGTGAAGCAGCGCTGAAGGTGTCTCTCTGTCTCTTTCCCTTTCTATCTCCTCCTCCCTTCTCAATTTCTTTCTGTCTCTATACAGTAGTAAATAAACAAATAAATAATTTTAAAAGGTAGAGGAGGAGGAAGAGGAGAAAAGTGGAGAGACTTTAGGGCTAGGATGGTAGCATAGTGTCCACACATAAAGTCTCTCATGCCTGAAGCTCTGAGGCCCCTAGTTCAATCCCTTCTACCACCATAAACCAGAGCTGATAGTTCTCTGGGAAAAAAAAGGAAGTGAAGGAAGGAAGGAAGGAAGGGAGGAAGGAAGGAAGGAAGGAAGGAAGAGAAAAAGAGAGAAAGAAAATGTTATATCAAAGCTAGATGTTTCCTCTGAAGATCACCTTGTTTCACCACCATCACCTCCCCAATTTTATAAATGATGACCATTTCTTTCCTTTTTTTACTCTTATCTATTCTTCCATCATAGACTGACTTGGTCAATTCTTTGGAATTTTTTTTTTGGTTGATTCAAATCAGTATCTGCATCTCCAAAGTATTCATAGCAACACATTTTCCTCATCAAGTTGTTCTTGGAGTATTTGGAGGTAAACATGATCA
Organism: Erinaceus europaeus; assembly: GCF_950295315.1. NCBI lineage: Eukaryota > Metazoa > Chordata > Mammalia > Eulipotyphla > Erinaceidae > Erinaceus > Erinaceus europaeus. The sequence goes on along the minus strand of NC_080179.1, from coordinate 22,199,238 downwards.
CTTACCTATAGCTGTATGGTGTAAAATCCTCAATATCATTTGTCTTATGCTGTCAAATTCTTGGTAATCATTTTCCCAATCTCAGGTAATTCTATCGACCACTGATACTATTGAATAAATACTTTCCCAGGAGTTTAAGTGACTTACCGTACTTCCCAGATTTTCCAGGTTCACAATGATACAGTCTTACTTGACAGTATAAATTCTTAGTGTGATGGGCTCTTGCTAGAGCTAAGTCTAACTACCAAATCATTTCAGACAGTCTGTTTTGTCTCAGTTTGGAGAACTTAATAATGTTTCCCCAACCTGTACACCCTGCCACTCTCTCTGAAACATGCAAAGGGATTATTACATAAATTTTAGCAACTGTTTTTTTAATTCCTGAAGCAGCATTCACCTTGATGGAGTTTCAGTAGTTCAGCCTCACAAACCTTTCAAAGGCTTTCCGGTTAATTTGCCTATGCTAACTGAAATACAAATTAAAAGCACCTAGATCAGCACTGGCTTATACAATGGGTTATCATGTCACAGCATAGGCTCCAGAAAGATCTGCCTGCACTAATATGAGTGAGGAGAGACCTGGAGAGCAAGCGTGTGTTGTTACTGTGAAAGAAAAAGGCTTTGGAAAATTATTAGAATGTTGCTGTGTAATGTCCTTTGTCAGTGGAAGCTATAACTAAATTCCTTAGTTCAGAGAGGGGTGATCTCCAAGGAGCTTAGAGTGATATAGTCTCCTTCTCATCCACAGGCGTGCTTGTGGCAAAGGTCTTTGAGCCACACTCCAGGCATCCAGAGAACCAGCCTGAACACATGCCTGAAGACCAACACTGAGCTTCCGGCTGTTCTGCATCATGGCATCCTTAGTCACATTGCAGCTCTACAATTTCATCAAGATCCCCACTCATACCATACATTTATTTTACCTCTTATCTTTCTGTAAAAGTGCAACCATCCCCCTGGCTGTGGTTGCTCTGGTTCCCTACTGTATTTACCTGTTTTCATTAATATGTGAATAAAAAGAAGATTGATTAGAGTTGAGCCAATGGTTAAAGTTTTACCATGTTATCATTTCGTGAGACCTTCCTCCTCCATTCTCTAGTAGAACCACAGAAAGACTTGCAAGATTCCAACCTCCTAGAGGTCACAAAGTGGCAACCACAGGTCCTGGCCCACCTTCACATAGGTTTAATTTGATCTTTATAGTGTTCCTTGTTGACCTATTTTAAATTATTTGCCAATAATGGAAAACTGGACTATTTGACATAAAAGTCTGAATTGCTATATTCTCTTTGGAAATCTGACAATTGGGCCACATAGGACTTGCATTTCCACCTAGAGACAATGGACCAAAGCTGATTTGATGCTTCTAATAGGAGGCAGGAACTTTCCATTTTACTACAATCTTTGGCGTCCTAATAGGAAAGTCACTATCAGATACCTTTATCATTGTGAGGTCAGGCTACATTTTAGTGGAGAACCCAGTCAAATTCAATTTCCTCAGTTTTAGATAAAATAAAGTGCAGTTTCACTCAGATAAAATAGCTTGATTTTTTTTTTGCTATGTAGTGTAATAAGAACAGTAATTGCATTATTAGTACTCTGCCTTTGTTTCCACTACATAGTTTTATTTCTTTAATTTCAAGACATAAACATCTAAAAGTGTATGCTTTGTGTACAGATTCCTTGGTTATGCTTCATGAGTTAGGTATTTTTCCAGAAATGACATTAAAATACCACAGCCTGGAGTGGCCGGGTGGTAGCGCCCAGTGGGTTAAGTGCATGTGGCACAAAGAGCAAGGACCAGAGTAACAATCCGAGTTTGAGCTCCCGGCTTCCCACCAGCAGCGGGGTCATTTCATAAGCGGTGAAGCAGGTCTTCAGATGTCTTTCTTTCTCCCTCTCTGTCTCCCTCTCCTCTCTCTATTTCTCTCTGTCTTTTCCAACAGTAATAACAACAACAAAAATGGGGGGAAAATGGCCTCCAGGAGCAGTGGACGCGTCCCAGCTATAACCCTGGAGGCAAAAAAAAAAAAAAAAAAAAAAAAAAAAACCCACAGCCTGTTTGATTTAATACTGTGCATGTGAGGATCCAGTTGATGGTGCTCCTGGTTGAGTGCACATGTTACTATGCACAAGAACCTAGGTTCAACCCCCCCTGTTCTTTATCTGCAAGGAGAATCTTCACCTGTGGCGAGTCAGTGCTGTGGGTATCTCTCTTTCTCTCTCCCTCTCTATTCCCCCTTCTCTATTTCTCAATCTCTCACCAATACTAAAAAAAAAAAAAAAAAAAAACTACTGGGGCAGGGGTAAAGAAAAGATGATTAGGTAAAGAGACTCTGGTGCCTGAGGCTCTCAGTTCCCAGGTTCAGTCCCTTGCACCACCATAAACCAGAGTTGAGCGGTGCTAGGTAAAATAATAATAATAACAATAATATTATACATATGATTATATGGGGCCAGTGGTGACTGTAGATTTTAAAAAGGAGGAAATAAAACAGACTGAGCTACTGTCTGGACTTGAACTTCAGGTTAACTCTTGCTCTGCTTTATAATAGTAATTTCCAATGTTTTAGTAGATGTTGCTTCTAACACTGCTTAGAATATTGTTTATCTCAATAACAACGATAATAACTACAACAGCGATAAAAAACAACAAGGGCAATAAAAGGGAAAATAAATAAATACAAAAAATTTTTTTTAAAAGAATAATGTTTATCCCCAAAAGACATATCTTTACTATAACATTTTATGTTTAGAAGCTAGTCTTTCAAAATCAGGCAAATCAAGTGCTTTCCTTAAATTCATGCCAGGGAAATGATTACATATTTGTATCTGTTAGCTGGGTTAAATTCTATGTATAATGAACCATGATGAAATATACAGTCTTTTCGTAAAAATTCTTGAGTAAATAATAATAATTACTAAGGTTTTCTCAGTAAAGCTTCCTTCTTCTCATTGAATATAAATTCTAGACTTTGAATTGTTATTTTAACCAAGTACACTTTGTGTTATAAATTGCTACCTATCTGAATGACCTCTGAATCACCGTAATGTGTTATGTAACTCAAGAATATCAATTCAGAAGCAACCAATAGCACAGCTATATATATACAAGATACTGGGTACTGTACAGCAAACCCTAACAAAAGGACTTTTCAAAGTTAACCCAATTACCAAATAATGTGATGATAACATTAACTATTGATTGTCTTTTGGAACCCTAAGACAGCAGGAACCTCACATCTCCACTCTAGAGCCCCTACTTCCCCTAGTCCTGGAACCCTTGGATAGGGCCCACTTTCCCGTATGCCTCTCCCAATCCATATCAAATAATATTGCATCTGCCGATCACAACCTAACCAACGCAATGATGGCCACCTCAACATGCTTCACTTCAGACTATGTCCAGAGACTTCACTTGTGGAATGACAACCCTTCAGCTTCATTACTCGGGTGAGACCTTTCCTTTCTTAGTATACTCTAATTCCATCTCAGGTGGTTCACTTTCTTTTTTTTTTTTTTTCCATTTTTTTTAAAATTTTTTTTATTTAAGAAAGGATTAATTAACAAAACCATAGGGTAGGAGGGGTACAACTCCACACAATTCCCACCACCCAATCTCCATATCCCACCCCCTCCCCCGGTAGCTTTCCCATTCTCTAGAAATGGGAAAGTGGTTCACTTTCTAACAAAGTCCCAAAACCTAGATATACACCAGTTTCTGGGAGAGAGAGCATATGTTCACACGTATCCATAAACTACTGCAAAATATGTACCTGAAAGCAGAAGTACACTAGAGTCTGCAGTGAGTACCTCCCTAACACTTCCTCACCACTATTCCAAGCTTTGGGTCCATGATTGCTCAACAATTTGTTTGGCTTTGTATGTTAACTCTCTTTTCAGTCACCAGGTTCCAGATGTCATCAGGATACCGGCCAGGCTTCCCTAGACTGAAGACCCCACCAATGTGTCCTGGAGCTCCGCTTCCCCAGAGACCCACCTTACTAGGGAAAGAGAGAGGCAGACTGGGAGTATGGACCGACCAGTCAACGCCCATGTTCAGTGGGGAAGCAATTCCAGAAGCCAGACCTTCTACCTTCTGCAATCCACAATGACCCTGGGTCCATGCTCCCAGAGAGATAGAGAATGGGAAAGCTATCAGGGGAGGGGGTGGGATATGGAGATTGGGTGGTGGTAATTGTGTGGAGTTGTACCCCTCCTACCCTATGGTTTTGTTAATCCTTTCTTAAATAAAAAAGAAAAAAAAAAGAAACTAAAAAAAAAAGAATATAAATGCATGAATTATTTTAGATGATGACATATTAAATGATCCATAAATATTTATGAAAATATAACAGAGCAAATGCTTTTGACAAGGTATCAGTAGGTAGTAACAAAACCTCTAAAAATCAAAGTAATTATTGGCCTTTCTAAGTATATTATATAATATATGCTATTGCAAAATATACTTAATAGTTGTCTTTATTAAAGATAAATGACACTGATTTTAGTGCACAGTTGACTCCTAAGTAAGAAGATGGGGGACAAAGACAAAGAAATAATGAGATTCATCTCATATTGATATGTTATTTGGGGTGAAAGAGAGAAGACGGATGGATGGATGGATGGATGACTATTAATGTAATAACCTTAATTCACTGGTTTAGTCCCCTGCTCCCCATGTTCTTCCTAAGATCACTACTCTGTTAAGATTTTTTTTAATTTATTTTATTTATAAAAAGGAAACACTGACAAAACCATAGGTTAAGAGGGGCACAACTCCACACGATTCCCACCACCAGAACTCAATATCACATCCCATCCCTTAATAGCATTCCTATTCTTTAACCCTCTGGGAGTACGGACCCAAGGTCATTGTGGGATGATGTTGTGAGGCCAGATAGTGGCACACCTGGTTGAGCACATACGTTCCTTTGTAGAAGGACGAGGTTCAAGACCCTGGTCACCCCACCTGCTGAGGGAAAGCTTCACAAGAAGTGAAGTAGGGCTACAAATATCTCTTTCACTCTCACTACACCCCCCTTCCTCTCAATTTCTAACTGTCTCTATCCAATAAATAAAGATATTAAAAATATTAAAAACAAGTAAGAATAAATATTTTGTGATGTTTTACCTTGCTTCACTTGCCAGCGGTCTCATTCCTGTCTAAGAGTCCCTTGCCAAAATTTTATTTGAAAGAGTAATGGTAACCTTGAAGAAATCTTCCATACCAATGCAGTCTCCAACCGCTAGAAGACCCAAGGAAGCTAATAAGGGAATTAATAGCTAGAGAAGTCTACAACAGTGCTCTACTCCCTTATAACACCCAGATTTCCAGAGAGAAGTTCTCTTTAGCTACTTATCTAATCATAGCTACTGGTTAAAACTTGATTATTAGTAGTCTGGAGCCAAGATGACAACTCGGAGACAATGAATAGCCTGAGCTCTGCAAAAGGACTGCATCAAAACTGGGAAGTTCTGGTGAGGCCACCAGGTTCCAGATGCTACCATGATGCCAACTGGACTTCTCTGGACAGACAACCCCACTGCTTCCCCAGAGCCCTGCCCCACTAGGGAAAGAGAGAGACAGGCTGGGAGTATGGATCAACCTGTCAAAACCATGTTCAGCAGGGAAGCAAGTACAGAAGCCAGACCTTCCACCTTCTGCACCCCATAATGACCCTGGGTCCATACTCCCACAGGGTTACAGAATAGGAAAGCTATCAGGGGAGGGGATGGGATATGGAGCTCTGGTGCTACCCCTCTTATATTATGGTCTTGCCAGTGTTTCCATTTTATAAATAAATAAATTTGAAAGAGAGAAAACATGATTACTGTTGTTGTGCGTGGGCCGTGGAGAAGAGAGAGATGCGGTCCGGAGCAAAGAGGAAACACAAATCTTTATTTGCACTGGCACCTCAGAGTTGGGTGCTAGAGAGGCAGGTTGGGCCACGTGGAGGTAGCAAAAATGGCCACCTCAGGCAGTAACCTTTCCTGCGTCTGAACACCGGAGTGAAGCACTGGCAAGAGAGTGAGGTGCGGAAGAAGAAGGGCTTTTATAGGAGCAGCTTTCGTGAGAATGGGAAGGGGGAGGAGTAACCATAGCACTCCAGGATAGGATAATAACTCTTGTGAGAATGGGAGGGGGGATGAGTGACCAAAGCATTCTAAATATCGTGGGGATATAGACAATGCCCTGAGGGCACAACATGGCTGAACAGACACTCCGAGAATGTCCCAACTCTCCAGGGAACTAGCAGTAGCCTGAGGGGACAACATGGCAGATGTGACTGCATCGGCACAATTTCCCAGCAGATTACTAGAGTGGGAATAAGGTGAGGAGTGATTTTTTTCTCTTTCTTTCTTTTTTTTGCCTCCAGGGTCATTTTGCTGGGGCTTGGTGCCTGCACTATAAATCCACTGCGCCTGGAGGCCACTTTTCTCATTTTGTTGCCCTTATTGTTATTGTTGTTGTGATTGCTGTAGTTGGATAGGACAGAGAAAAATTGAGAGAGGAGGGAAAGACAGAGAGGGGGAAGAGAAAGATAGACATCTGCAGACCTGCTTCAATGCTTGTTAAGAGACCACCTGCAGGTGGGGAGCCAGGGCTGGAACCCAGATCCTTGTGCTGGTCCTTGCGCGTCGCTTCATGACATGTGCATTTAACCCTCTTCACTACAGCCTGGTCCTGATTTTTTTTTTCTATAATTAATTCCCAACAACTCTAGCCCTATCTGCCACAAAGGCCTATAGTCTCATACATGATGAAATTTCCCAAAAAGCTCTACCTAAGTACCTTAGAGGTATTATTTTTGGTGGTCAATTACTTCTGCAATTGAAACCGTCTAGGCAATAGGAACAGCTTTTCACAATCTTGAAGAAAATGCTTCCCTTTAATAGGGATGAAGAGGATTCTTCTGTTCCCAAAGCAAGCAGAATTGAGTTCCTTTGATTTACTACGACTATGCCCATATATTCAAAATGTATACACATCTGCATATGCAGGAGAGAATGTCAATATCATGAGCTTTTAAGATGAGAAAAGCTAGACAAATGACTTGAGACGCTGTTCAATCAAATTTACATTTGAAAAGAAGTACAAAGGAATTTGTTATTGCTGCAATGACTGAAAATGTTGAATCTCTTTCCTTTGGCAACCTAGTGATTGGATATATACTTCAAAAGACTAAATTATTGCTTTTCCTAGGCTTATTTAACTGAAAGGTAAATTAAAATTTATCATAAGATCCCCTTGATATTATCAAAATTATCTTTATAAATACTTAATTCAAGATCAATAAATTAATTCAAGCTGGTATATACATGTACAGCAAAAAAAAGTCTTGGTGTAGAAGATTGTAAAAAGATTTTATTTTAAAAATGTAATCTACATCTTACATATATGTTCTAGGGCAGGCGTATATAGTGTAATGGTTATGCAAAGAGACACTCATTCCTGAGGCTCCAAAATCCCAGGTTCATTCCCATGCACTACCATGAACCAAAGCTGAGCAGTGCTCTGGTAAAAACAAACAAAAGCTCTATGTTCTAGCACTCATTAGATAGAAATGTTCTGAAACTGTGCTGTCCAAAACTTCAGTCACTAGGAGTATGTCTAATAATCATTAAATTGGCTATTATGAAAGATCAAAAATACTTATCAAAAAGTATTTTATAATGTTACTGTACCACACTCCTATAAGACAACATGAGTATTAGCACGCACCTTCCTTCCTTCCTTCCTTCCTTCCTTCCTTCCTTCCTTCCTTCCTTTTTTTTCTTTTTATTGCCACCAAGGCTATCACTGGATTCTGTGCCAAATTCACTGCTCCCAGGGCTCCTTCTTTCTTTCTCTCTATCTCTCTCTCTCTCCCTCCCTCCCTCCCTCCCTCCCTCTCTCTCTCTCTTTCTCTTATAGAAACAAAGAGTAATTGAAAAGAGTGGAATATAGAGAGTTGAAACACATGAAATGTGGTCAACACATAACTATGATCTTAGGAAAACTATGGGGGTTACTATTTGGGGACACAACTTTGTTGGTCAAAGTGGTATGGAATTATACCCCTATTATCTTATAATCTTGTAAATTGCCATTAAATGACTAATAAAAGGGAGACAGATACAGAGAGATAAAAAGAGATACAACTGGAGGTATAGGTCAACCAGTCAATGTCCTTGTCCAACACAGAAGCAATCACAGAAGCCAGAACACCTTCCTTCTGCAAAAATAACTTTGGTCCATACTCCCAGAGGGGGAAATGGTATAGAAAGATGACCAAAAGGTTCTGAACCCCAATTCCACTAAGAAGAGGAAACAGGAAGGACAACTATGGGATGATTTTACTAATAAGCAAAATATAGAGAATTGAAACACATAAACTTGGAAGAAAGAAAAAAATACACACACATAAATACCTATGGTCAACCCATAACTATAATCTTGGGAGAACTATGGTGGTTATCGTTTGTGGGGATAGAACTTTGAGTGGCAGGGAGCCGGGTGGTAGCACAGTGGGTTAAGTGCAGGTGGCACAAAGCACAAGGACTGGCGCAGGTATCCCGGTTCAAGCCCCCGGCTCCCCACCTGCAGGGGAGTAGCTTCACAGGCGGTGAAGCAGGTCTGCAGGTGTCTATCTTTCTCTCCCCCTCTCTATCTTCCCCTCCTCTCTCCATTTCTCTCTGTCCTATCCAACAAGGATGACATCAATAACTACAACAATAAAACAACAAGGGCAACAAAAGAGAATAAATAAATATTTTTAAAAAAAGAACTTTGAGTGGTATGAAATTATTATCTTATAATCTCATCTTATAACCCTATTATCTTATAATCTTGTAAATCACTAATAAAAATTTTTAAAAAGAAAGAGTAATTGAGGTGGGAGAGAGAGATGCCTGAAGCATTGCTTCACTGTTCATGAAGTGGCCCCCTTGCAGATGGGGACTAGGGCCTTAAACCTGGGGCCGTAAGTATGGTAATATTTGTGCTCCATCAGATGTGCCACTCCCAGTCCCTCTAACTGCTTTATTTCATATGAAGAAACTGAAATATCACCAATGTGTTAGCCAAGCATGTTTGTCTAGCCCAGGGACCTTTTGATTAGCCTATAGCTATTATGTACCAGATAGAAAATAAGAGCTACATTTAGCAAAATATATTCTATGTGTGGTGATAGATAACTTCATTGCTATGGCTACACACTTCAAAGAAAAAATTCTCTTTGTGGTAATTGATGGTAAACATTTCTGGAACCTGAAAGATTAAAGTGACTATACAAAGCTAACATTACACTCACCTACATTTCTTTAGGAATCCCAGCTACTGATCTGAGAACTTTCTTTCTCTGTGCCCTCTCTGTGTCCTATGAACTCTAGTCCTGAAACTAGAATTGAGCATTAGCCTAAACTCATTCTGTTCCCTCAAATCATGGAGTCCGAGTTCCCCCTCATTAAACCTTGAAGAATCCATAATACTGAATATCATTTTACCCAATACTATGGCTACATTTGGGATGGTTGAATGGCTTTCTGATTAAATTTTTATAAACATTTTTATTTTTTATTATCTTTATTTATGTATGTATTAAATAGAGATAGAAATTGAGAGGGTAGGGGGAGATGGAGAGAGAGATAGAGAGATACCAGCAACACTGCCTTGTCACTAGCAAAGCTTCCCCCTGCAGGTGGGGAGTAGGGACTCAAACCCAGGTCCTTGTGCATTGTAACATGTGTACTCAGTCAGGTATGCCACCATCCGGCCCCTTAAGATTTCCTCTTGTCTTTCCTCTTCCTCTTCTCTATGTCTACATGCCTAATTGCTGAGCAATATACTTCAATGGATATTTAGAAACTATTTAGATCTCTTGAGACTAGTAGAGCATGAGGATCTGTCCCTCGATGACTAATTGTTCTAGGCTCTCTGGAAATTATCAACAGCTTTCTGGATGAATACCCAGACCTCAATGTTGCCAAGAAACTAAGGTGGCATTCCTAAACCATTCCCCCTCCGTTTATGTTAAATGTTTTCACGTGGTGAGTCCACATGAAAAGTAATGTGGTACTTCTCAATAAAGATCCTAATCCTTACAATGCTAAAAGACCCAGGCTGAAGTCCCCAGTCCCCACCTGCAGGGGGAAAGCTTCACAAGTGGTGAAGCAGTGCTGTATGTTGTCTGGCTCTCTTACTCTCTATCACCCCCCCTCCCCTCTCAATTTCTGCCTGTCTCTATCCAATAAATAAATAAAGAAAGACAATAATTTTTTTAAAAGATCCTTATGCTAAAGAGATAGTATAATGGGTTATGCAAATAACTTTCATGCCTGAGGCTCCAAAGGTCTCGGGTTCAATCCCCAGCACCACTATATAATAATCTTTATCTTCCATTTGTTAAAAAGTAGTGTTAATGCAGAAAAAGTCTATAAGAAATGACAATTTCAGAAGCTTCTGTTGGATGACAGAAATTTACAACAAAATCCTAAGAATTAGAAACACTTCATTTTAGCTCTGCCAAGGGCAATTGCAGTTGATGTCAAATTTGACGCTGGTTTGGTGTGGGGTACTAATTACTGTCTTTGCTATTCTTTGATGGAGATCAGTAATGAGTTGGAAGAAATCACATCTCTTTTCTTTTGGCAGCACACAAGTGACAATTCTTGAGGAGGGAAGAAACTCAAAAGATTGAGGTTATAAGGGTCAGTATAAAGCTGATTATTTTCTGGCTTAAATTTAAAATTTTCTTAGAATCTTGTCTTCTAACATTTTACCGCATGACTTCTGAAAAGAATCTGCCTTCACTTAAAAACTGTGATATTTCTCCCAGAGAATTCTATGCTGAGAAGGACCTGTGGGGAAGGTAATGAGTAAAGGGTGGCAGCTGTGTCCTGCTGCTCAGTGTGGTTTGTGGCACAGCCCAGGGACTGCCAGGAGGAAAATTTGCTTTGGCAGCCATTCAGCTCATTTCCGGTGCTGGCCCTGTGAGAGCAGAAATGAATCCCAGGGAAGAGCTCTGCAGGAAGAGCAGGCCATATGTGCACCTGGAAAATAAATCCAGCAACTAATTAAGATGAAAACCTTTCCTTCGCTAGCTCTCCCCTGCCCTCACCCATCAATTGGGCCAATCACACTCTAATGTCTGCCCAAAGGACTGGCATCTGTGTGGGTTCAGTCTTTGTCTTATGCACGGTACTGACTTGATTGTCATTCTTGCTCTCCTACCCGGTCATTAATGAAAGGGATTTGGCATGGTAAGCAGTGTACCTGCCCGTTACCACCTTCTGTAGCTGAGTGGAGGAAATTGCCCCTTACTTCTCTGTGATTTTTTTTCAGTTTGGCAAATAATCAGATTTTTATCAGGTAATCAGGTAGATTAGTGTAGGGCAGACAAATATTTCATTACAAATACTTGGGAAATCTACACAGATGTGGAACCAATATCAGTGAGGAAACATGGATGGATGTACTTTGAGCTAAAGGATGGAATAGCGAGCCTGGGGCAATCAGAAGGAAGGAGAGAAACTCACATGGCAAGAAGGGAGTGACTTACATAAGTAAAACTAGATACTATGTAGCTAGATGTTAATTCTGTTGCTTCAACAGAAAGCTCATTTTTTTATAAAAACCCTAACTTTGGGTAAATATCCCAATTTTCATTCTTTCAGATAGTTAAGGAAGTACTAACGGTTTTTTATGAGCCTGCAAACCTTGATTGATTGATCTCAGCTTGCAGTAATCTGCATGCCAGAGTAATATACCTTGGGAGGCCTATTCTGAACATCTTGGGGAAGCATAAACTTTATTTTCATAGATGCAGCTGTTGCTTTCAAGCTTAATAATCTGCGTTAAAAGTTTCTTGATGCTCAAGATCACTTTCCCCCTGAAGAATCGTTCCAAATTGCCTTTTTGTAATTTGTGAAATGAAAGAAATGGTAGAGGACAGATTATCTTTCAACATGATGCACTGACTCAAAGAAAAAAGTAAAATTTTCCTGTCTGGATTTTCAAGATTCTACTGTGCAGTCTGTTTTTTTTAGCACTGGAATATCATGCCTATGTTGACCAGTAAAACAGCTGGGCTGCGTATGTCTCCATATAAACCCCAAAGATGCCAGGATGTAGGGTAGGGGAGGACAGGTACTAGCAAATTCAAAAACAGGCCTGTGTATGAAATACTCTGCAGTTTTGCTGCAATCACCTGCACCTGGGTTTGTCAGACCTGTTTCCTAGTTTATCTCTGCATTGACACTGAGAAGCCATTCAATCTTGTGGCCCTCATTAACTGCTCACATAAAGGATTTGACATGGACTTAGAATAAAAGGTCCAGGGAGTCGGACGGTAGCGCCATGGGTTAAGCGCAGGTGGCACAAAACGCAAGGACTGGCAAGGGTCCCAGTTTGAGCCCCCAGCCAGCTCCCCACCTGCGGGAGAGTCGCTTCACAGGTGGTGAAGCAGGACTGCAGGTGTCTATCTTTCTGTCCCCCTCTCTGTCTTCCCCTCCTCTCTCCATTTCTCTGTCCTATCTAACAACGACGACATCAATTGCAACAACAATAATAACTACAACAACAATGGAAAAACAAGGGCAACAAAAGGGAAAATAAATAAATAAATATTTTTAAAAAATTAAAAGAATAAAAGGTCCAATCCCTCTCTGTCATTCTGCAGCTCTGAAAACCTCACTCACTGAAATTGAACCAAGTTGTAAAATATATGAAGTTTTCTCATATGCAATGAAAAAAGCCATAACTTCTAAAATTCCATTTTAGAATTTGTTACTTTAATAAACATTTTTAGATTTATGCACTGCCTTTCCAATTTTAAAACATTCAACCCCAATTGAAATCAATGTTTACAATAATGTAAAGAGATGCAAAGAGACATGAAATTTTTTTATTTATAAAAAGGAAACATTGACTAAACCATAGGATAAGAGGGGCACAACTCCACACAATTCCCACCACCAGAACTCCGTATGCCCTCCCCTCCCCTGATAGCTTTCCTATTCTTTATCCCTCTGGGAGTACGGACCCAAGGTCATTGTGAGATGCAGAAGGCTGAAGGTCTGGCTTCTGTAATTGCTTCCCCGATGAACATGGGCAATGACTGGTCGAGCTATACTCCAAGCCTGTCTCTCTCTTTCCCTAGTGCGGAAGGGGTCTGGGGAAGCAGAGCTCCAGGACACATTGGTGGGGTCATCTGCCCAGGAAAGTCTTGTTGGCATCATGCTAGCATCTGGAACCTGGTGGTTAAAAAGAGAGTTAACATATAAAGCCAAACAAATTGTTGACCAATCATGGACCTAAAAGCTGGAATACTGCAAATGAAGAGTTGGGGGGGGGGGGGTCCTCCATTTTTTTTGTAGATAGCTAGTAAGCATATGTTAGTTATATTCCAAAGGGCCTGTGGCTATACTAGTGTGAGTGTGTGTGTGTGTGTGTGTGTGTGTGTGTGTGTGTGTGTGTGTGTTTCTTTTTTCCCCTGAGCCTGAAATCTGATATGCAGGTGGATCCAAATTATTGTCTGGGGAGATGATGTCATGCTTGGAAAAAGGACCAGAAAGCTGGATCAGAGAAGAGAGTAGCTCTCTAATATGGGAAAGGGGTATAAATATTGTTGACTATAAATCCCATTGATTTGATGTGATCTGGGGCCCATATTCAGCTTAGGAGACTGTGTGACCTTTGCATCCCTCTAGATCTGAGCTCACATTCTGTGGTCATGAGCAGAAACATTCCAAGCTACCCCAATATTGGCCCATCTTCCTCAGGGGTAGCATAGAGTATGTTACTCATCCTCCCTTCGGAGGATGGAACATTCTGTACCGTTGTTGATCCAAGTTGAGGGCAAGGTCCTATAGGGACCCACAAAGGGGTCTATTGTGTTGTTCCTGATAGAAATGATCAGTAACAATGGAGAGAGGGATTTATTCGAGGTCTAGGCCCAGATATGAAATGATTTAACTGATGCTGCTAAGGCAATTTTTAAAAAAAAAAAATCTATTTATTCAATTGATAGGACAGAAAAAAATGAGGAGGGCAGATAGAGAAAGAGAGAGAGACAAAAAGATACCTGCACCCCTACTTCACCACTTGTGAAGCTTTCCTCCAACAGGGACTGGGGGGCTCGAACCCTGGTCCTACCGCACAATAGTGTGTGTGCTTAACCTGGTGTGCCACCGCCTGGCCCCGAGGCAAAATTATTAGCAAAATTATTACAGGTATTCTGCTCACTTATCTTGCAAAAGAGATGCTAAAATTAAATTAACAATGCCATTTCCTCTTCCTCAATACCCTAAAGAGAAATTTCTTCTCCTCCTCCTCCCCCTCCTCCTCTTTCTTTTTCTTTTTAGTTTTTATTTTATTTAATTTTTTCTGTATTTTTATTCTAGACCTCGTTTTTAAATTTCTTTATTGGGAGATTAATGCATTGCAGTCAACAGTAAAATACAATGTACATGTATAACATTTCCACATAACAATACGACCCTCACTAGGACCTCCTGGAGACATTTCTTCTTTTGGGGAGGAGATACTATAAGCATATAGATCAAAGCAGGTGGAGCTTGAAGAAATGAAGGTTGTTCTGTAGGAGGGAAGTTGGAAGTGTTTAAACAAATGTGCTGTGTGAGGAAAGAACTAGAAGTTTGAAACAGCATGATCATAAGCTTGCTATGGATTAATTAGAGATCTCTTAAACACATGGAGATAAAATTCTTTTTTAAATTCTTTACAGTTGTTGAAATGTGCTCCTTAAGTACAACTCAGCTCTAGAACCAAATTATATGATGCTGAGATTTTTGAGTATGACAATAAGTGAAAATTATAGCGTTAGTTCAAAATAGCATTTAAAGTATCTCAGCCCTAAACAGAATGCTTTCTCTCCATGCACCCTTTTTTTTTTTCTAGAATTCCCCTGCTCCCACCACTTAGCTAAAATTTATTAAACACCTCTGTAGAAAGAGTAGCTCTTTCAAAGATGCTCGCAACAGGCCTTCTCAAAATATGTCACTTTGGCATGTGGATTATTTCAAGCTGAGGTCAATTAAAATGCTGCAGGTTCACAAGAAACTTTTACCATTTCCTTAACTATCCAGAGGAAATGAAACTTGGGGTTGCACCAAAGTTGAGATTCTCTTTTCTGTATGATTCAAAACTTTATTTTAAATATTTCTTATCTGTGATGAATAATGGGTGACAAGACTGTAAGACTGTAGTGTGTTGTTTCATACCACACCAATCACCAGAGTTCTGTGTCTCCACCCTCTCACCTCCCAAAGATAACCACCAGTGGTCTCACAAGTTTTAGAATCAGTACGCTTCTGTGTTTTTTTTCCCCACAAGTACATGTGTATCAGTTCTCTAGACTCCACATCTGAGTGAAACTATCCAACAGTTGTCTTTGATTTCTGATTTCACTAAGCATAAACACCTCCAGTTAAAAATGGGATTTTGGGGAGTCGGGTGGTAGCACAGCAGATTAAGCTCACGTGGCGCAAAGGCAAGTATCTGCACAAGGATTCCGGTTTGAACTCCCAGTTCCCCACCTGCAGGGGAGTCGCTGGCAAACGCTAGAAGAAGAAGAAGGGGAGTCGCTTCACAGGCGGTGAAGCAGGTCTGCAGGTGTCTATCTTTCGCTCCCCTTCTCTATCTTCCCCTCCTCTCTCCATTTCTCTCTGTCCTATCCAACAACGAACGACATCAACAACAACAATAATAACCACAACAAGGGCAACAAAAGTGGGGGATGGGATTTTGTGTTGGAGAAACCTGTCTATATTGCAAAGCAAATATTTATAGAGTATCTGTATTCAGTATATGTGTCACTCTTTGTCATCACATGAGCCCAAGGCTTCTATCCCATCCCTTAAATTGGGATATAGATACTCATTTTGCTCCATTAGCTTTAGACTTCACATTTCTACAGATTCTCCATATGTATACAAGTGTGTGTGTGTGTGTGTGTGTGTGTGTGTGTGTGTGTGTGGCCTACTAATCTGCCTGTCTGATAATAGACTGATTATTCAACCAGCCTGAGAAGACATGTATGGGGAAATCTTTTAGTCTCCCTGGCAGTTACTAGGGAGGGAGGCAAAGGTCCTGCAGGAGACTCCCACTGCATGC
Source organism: Erinaceus europaeus (assembly GCF_950295315.1). NCBI lineage: Eukaryota > Metazoa > Chordata > Mammalia > Eulipotyphla > Erinaceidae > Erinaceus > Erinaceus europaeus. Next base: position 22,183,121 of record NC_080179.1, on the reverse strand, counting down.
GGGCACACCTGCTGCAGTTCTTGGGGGGCTCCAAGGCTATTCTGGCCTGTCAACTTGGAAGGGGTGTGTTGAAATGATTTCTAGCTACAGACTAGCTGGCAAAATTAGTCTTCACCTTTTCTAACTGATCCCAGTTCACATTAATCTTCTTCTTAAACCACTTTTTACATTTTCAACTCTGCCCATAGCCTAGTGGTGAAATCCAGATAATTCCCCAATCTAATACAAATGTTATCATGAAGTAGGATGGGAAGGCTTAATCATAAAATGCCAAATTTCTGAAAAACAAACATTCTTCTTTTTTATTTAGTTTATTGGATAGGACAGAGAAAATTTGAGAGGGGAGAGGGAAACAGAGAGGGAGAAAGATAGACACCTGCAGACCTACTTCATAGTTGATGAACTTCCTCCCCTGTAGGTGGGGAACTGGAGGCTCAAACCAATGTCCTTGCACAGGTCCTTGCAGTTTGTACTATGTGATTTAACTGGGTGTTCCACTGCCCAACTCCATAAAAAGCATTCCTCATTTAAAACACAATTTAGCAGAATATATAACTGAGGAGATAGCACATTAAGGAGTAAGAGACCTAGGGTTCAATACCTGTCCCTACCACATGCCAGAGCTGATCAGTGTCCTGGTTTCTCTGTCTTATAAAAATAAACAAATCTTGGGGGGGGGGCAAACTATTAAATGGAGAAATAAGAATCTCTTTAACAAATGATGTTGGGAAAGTTGGGTTGAAAGGTGCAGTAGAATGGAACTGAACCAGAACATTTCACCAGACACAAAAGTAAACTCCATATGGATTAAGGGCTTGAATATTAGACCAGAAACTATCAAATATTTAGAGTAAGAGAGCAGAAGAACTCTTTTCCATCCAAATTTTATAGGCATCCTCAATGATACAAATCCAATTGTAAGGAAGATTAAAACAAAAATAAACCAATGGGACTACATCAAATTAAAAAGCTTCTGCACAGCCAAAGAAATCACTACCCAAACAGCCTTCTTACAGAAGAGAAGACAAAGGCTAATAACCAAAATATACAAAGAGTTCATGAAACTCAGCAACAAAAAAACCAAATGATCCCATCCAAAAATGGCATGAGGATATGAGCAGAATATTCACCAAGGAAGAGATCTAAAAGGCCAACAGACGTGAAAAAGTGCTCCAAGACATTATCAGAGAAATGCAAATAAAGACAGCAATGAAATGCCACTTCATTCCTGTGAGATAAGTCAAAAAAGAAAGATGAGGGAGTCAGGTGGTAGCACAGTGGGTTAAGTGCACGTGGTGTGAAGTCCAAGGACTGGCATAAGGATCCCAGTTCGAGCCCCCGGCTCTGCACCTGAAATGGAGTCAATTCACAAGCAGTGAAGCAGGTCTGTAGGTGTCTATCTTTCTCTCCTCCTCTCTGTCTTCCCTACTTTCTTGATTTCTCTCTGTCCTAGTAACGACAACATCAATGACAACAACAACAATAACTACAACAATAAAAAACAACAATGACAACAAAGGGGGAAAAATATATATGGATGAATAAGGGATGGTCCCACTCATTGATAGAAGCTGATAAATAAAAACATAAAGGCAAGTACAGAGCAGAACTTGGCCTGGGTTTGATATATTGCACCAAAGTGAGAGACTCTGGAAGGAGTGGGGGGTTGGAGTGGGTTTCAGGGCCTGGTGCAAGATGGAGGAGTCCCTAGGTGGAATGTTAAAGTGTTTGCAGAAAACTGGGAGATTTTGCACATGTACCAATAACTAACTGTATTTACTGTAAACCATTAATCATCCCCCAATAAAAAATAAATGCATTAATTAAAAATAATAATTTTTTCCTAAAAAGCAGAACAAGAAAAAAATATCCAGAATATATGAAATATTTCTGGAAAACCACAAGAATGAGCTGCAGTAACTTCCATTCACTGATATATGCTTTTCATAATAATGACATTGGGAAAAGACTGATTTCGTCCTTCTCATTCTTTTTGTTGTTGCTATTGTCATTGAAACTTCACCATCCTGGGATGGCTTTTTTTAAGGAGGTAAAGAGAGAGAGAGGTGGGGGGAGGAACTGAAGCTTTTCACTGCACTGTGAGAGTCAGAGGATCAAACCTGGGTTACACACACCTAGCAAAATTCCATCTTGCTCTAAGGGTTCTATTTGAGGTCCTTCTGTTGTGTATCAGTACTTTTATTCTCTTATTTATGCTTTAGTGCCTTTATTTAAAAATAAATAAATAACTGTACCACCTAAGGTTGCACTCACCTTCAATTAACAATAACAACTACCAAAAAGAAAAACAAATAAGCAAACAACCCTACTTCAGTGACTTAAAAAAATGGAATGTTCCAAAAAAATGGAATGTTCCCTACCATACTAGGGAAAGACAGAAACAGGCTGTGGGGGCCGGGCAGTGGCGCACCCAGTTAAGTGCACATAGTACTAGGCACAAGGACCTGTGCAAGGGTCCTGGTTCGAGCTCCCAGCTCCCCACCTGCAGGGGGATGCTTCACAAGGCATGGAGCAGGTCTGCAGGTGTCTATCTATCTCTATCTATCTTTCTCTCTGTCTCTCCCCCCCCATATCAATTTCCTTCTATCCTATACAATAAAATGGAAAAAAATGGCCACCAGAAGCAGTAGATTCATAGTGTTTGCACAATAACCCTATAGGCAAAAAAAAAGGGGGGGGGGAAGAAAAGAAAAAGGGAAAAGGAAAAGAAAAAGAGGGAGAAACAGGCTGAAGCTATCAATTAACCTGCCAACATCACTGTCCAGTGTAGAAGCAGTTACAGAAGCCAGAATTCCCACCTTCCGTACCCCAAAAAGAACTGTTGTCTATAAATGTTAGGGGAAGATGACTAGAGTGCTCTGAACCCCAATCAGGACCCAAGTCCAGAGGGAAAAAAAAGAGAGAGAGAGAGAGGACATTAAGAAGTAGTAAGACTTAGAAAGGAAGAGAAGGCAGGACTACAGAAAGAACAGACAAATATATGTAGTTATAGGTATAATTGTAGTCATAGAAGTCAACCTATATCTGTGATCTTTAAAGAACAACTGTAGTTTCTAATAGGAGTGGGATGTGGAACTCTGGTGGTAGGAAAGTTGGGGAATTATACCCCTGTTGTCTTATAATTTTGTAAATAAATATTAAATTACTAATAAAAAACAAAAAAGAAAAAAAAAGTCAGAGGTGTCCTTTTTTCATGGAATAGGATCGCTGTAGGTGATAAGTCCATAATGAAACAGCTGCTCAAAGATATCCAGAAACCAGGCTCAGTTTATCTTTCTGGTATTTTCCTTTTGTCCAAATAATCTCAAGGATGCTGTGCATCAGGAAAAAAGGGGAGAAAAATGGGCTTTCTTCCATGCAGAATTTATTCTGAACTGTAATGGGTAAAGAAATTGAAAGAATGTAACTGATGAATTGACCCTAAAGTAAGTGAAAGCTTCTCACCCCTCTTCCCTTGGGACTATACATTGTAGCTTTGCTTGAAAAGCTGCCCCAGGAATATATCCTGGAATATGTAATGTGTGGCTGAGAATATCTGAGCTGCATATGTGCTTGACTACAGTCAAAGTCTCTGCATAAACTTTGAGACCTTTCAGAGGTAATGCTGAAAATGACCTATCCTGTGACCACTCAGAGCAATACCTTCTAAGTTCCCTTGTTCCTTCAAATTGTTACCAATATTGAGCTGGCTGCCACTTTCTCTGGTTTCTCCCTGCACATTGGAGGTGAGGGCAAGTTTCAGATGACATCTGGGGCTTCCCTGGCCTGTGCCCCACTGAATAGCCTCCATAGAAACATGTGTCTGGATTTCATTGTTATGTTGCCTCTAGTGGGTGCAAGGGAGTAATTTACTTTCCAGCTTATATAATAGAAATAAGCAAAGCAAAGCAAAACGTGTGTGTGGATTGGAGGTATTTGAATCAACTTCTGACATCTTTATCTAACAAAGGATGAAACTAACAGATATATTCCTCTCTATATAACCTGCTAAACACTTTCACACATTGGATCGACCTTCCCGTGGTGCATCTCGTGAGTACCCATTCATTGGGGAAACTGACGATCCTTCCTAGCCAACTGAATCCACATGGATCCCAGTCACTTTCAAAGCCAGCAACAAGCAGCTCCTGCCAGCTTTCAAGCTGTTGGTCCTGCTCTTCGAGTCCTCCAACTTAATGTTGAGGGGCTGTCCTTTGCCAAACACAAAAAAAAAAAAAAAGAAGAAAAGAAAAGAAAAAATAAAGAGGGGTCAGACGGTAGTACAGCAGGTTAAGCGCAGGTGGCACAAAGCACAACGACCTGCATAAGGATCCCAGTTTGAGCCCCCGGCTCCCCACCTGTAGAGGAGTCGCTTCACAAGCAGTGAAGCAGGTCTGCAGGTGTCTATCTTTCTCTCCCCCTCTCTGTCTTCCCCTCCTCTTTCCATTTCTCTCTGTTCTATCCAACAATGACATCAATAACAACAATAATAACTACAACAACAAAAAAAGGGCAACAAAAAGGAAAAATAAAGAAATATAAAAAATACATTAAAAAAGAAAGAGAAAGAAAGAAAGAAGAAATTAAGAAGACAAGACACTGTCTAAATTATAAAATGTTTAGGAAATGTTATTACAAGGTATCAGTAAACAGGTGAATGTTCAGCTTCCAAGAAATTTGATTAAAACATTGCTCATCTCTGATTTCATACTTGATAAAGAATACATACTCTCAGCTAGTAAGTTGAGAAATTTTTCTTTCATTCCTTGTTCTGGGTTAGCTTAAATCTTCCTTTTTAAAAAGAAGACTTAATTTTTATTTAATACATAAAGAGAAAGTTTCTCATGAATCAGTGAGAAGGGGAGAGAAGAGAGAAAGGGGAAGGGGTGGGGAGGGGAGGGAAATGAAAGCACTCCTCTGCTACAAGCAGTGCTGGTAATTGAATGGAGGACCTCAGGCATATAAGTCTAATGCTCTAACAGCTGAATAATTTTCTCTGCTATGAAAATGTCTATTTTTATCTCCAGCTACACTGTTGTTCAACACTTATATCTATGTTTTTGTGAGTAGGAACTTTTATGTGACTTAGAGGAAGGAGGCAATTTTATCAATTCACCAGCTGCCTCTGTATTCAGTATTCTCTCTTTCTTTACTACACATTTTGTCCTAGTGCTGACTTATTGGGTTGAATAGTTATATGTGGACAGTTACATGCCAATCACGTGTGCCCTGCTTACTGATCATGAGCCTTAGGATCGCATAATGAGCACATTATACTGTTGGCCAATGCTAATTAGAAGATAATCCTGTGCATATTTACAGTCTATCCATTTAAATTAATTAGGCATTTAATTGAACACTGTGTGAAGGAAATTCCACTTTGAGTTTAAAGTTTGTTTAAATTACTTTCACCTGTCATCTCTTGCAAGCAAAGAGATTATTCACTTGATCTGGAAAGTTAGGAAAAAATGCAAACAGATTTAATTTTTACAATGGTACACACACATACATAAATTTACTTCCAGATGTACTTAGAAACAGCAACTAAAATTCTTAAATTTTTAAATCTTTCTTAATTAAAATTTTTATTATCTTTATTTATTTATTGGATAGAGACAGCCAGAAATCAGGATGAAGGGAATATAGAGAAGGAGAGAGACAGAGAGATAACCACTTGTGAAGCTTTTTCCCTGCAGTGGGGACTAGGGGCTTGAACTCGGGTCCTTGCAAAAATAACAGGTACAACACCACCTGGTCCCAATTTTTAAAATCTTCATTAACACCTTTATGTGAGCTTTTATAGAGATTCTATATGCATAAGATATAGTAATGAAATACAATCTTCAGCTGGAAATGGGAAACGTTATCCTATAAAAAGCTGATTAAAAGGTTCTGAGGAGCGGCCGAGCGGTAGCACAGCGGGTTAAGCACACATGGCGCAAAGCGCAAGGACCAGAGTAAGGATCCCGGTTCAAGCCCCCGGCTGCCTAACTTCAGGAGCGTCGCTTCACAAGCAGTGAAGCAGGTCTGCAGGTGTCTACATTTCTCTTCTCCTCTCTGTCTTCCACCCCTCTCTCTGTCGTATCCAACAACAGCAATAACAATAATAATAACAACGATAAACGACAAGGGCAACAAAAGGAGAGAAAATGACCTCAAGAAGCAGTGGATTTATAGTTCAGGCACCGAACCCCGGCGATAACCCCGGAGGCAAAATTAAATAAATAAATAAATAAGTAAGTAAAAAAGCCTAAAATAGGATTAATATGAGGTGATCTCACTCACATACAGAACTTAACAAGAACGCAAAGGAGAAACACCAACTCAAACTTGGATTGGCTCAGTGTATTGCACCAAAGCACATGACTGGGGAAGGGGAGCAGGGAGAGGATAGGAAGCCTAGAAGTTCTAATATGGGATGGTGGAAAGGTACCAAAATTGAGGCTGGAGATGTTTTGCAGACACCTATCATGTGAGATGAGAAATCATACCTATGTACCAACAACTGTACTGTAAACCATTAACACCCACCCCAAAGAAAAATGATTTAAAAAAAAAAAAGTTCTGCTATTTTCTTAGGATAGAAAGCTCCCATGAATGGTGTAAAGAATTTTAAGCTGGGGGTCGGGTAGTAGTGCAGAGAGTTAAGCGCATGAGGCGCAAAGCACAAGGACCAGCGTAAGGATCCCAGTTCCAGCTCCGGCTCCCTACCTGCAGGGGCGTCGCTTCACAGGCAGTGAAGCAGGTCTACAGGTGTCTATCTTTCTGTCCCCCTCTTTGTCTTCCCCTCCTCTCTCCATTTCTCTCTGTCCTATCCATCAACGACGACATCAATAACAACAACAATAATAAATACAACAATAAAATAATGACAACAAAAGGGAATAAATAAATATTAAAAAATCTTTAAAAAAAAGAATTTAACCTTTTTTTCAGAAAGATAAATATGTTTCTATTTATAACTCCTTTTTTCCTTGACTTTGTTTTTGTGGAATTTTCTTTTTATTTGAACATATGGGAATGTTTTCTTTCTTTCTTTCTTTCTTTCTTTCTTTCTTTCTTTCTTTCTTTCCTTTCTTTCCCTTCAGGGTTATTGTTGTGGCTCAGTGTCAGCACTGCTCCTGGTGGCCATCTTTTTTTCCATTGTTGTTGTTGCTGTTGTTGGAAAGGACTTAGAGAAATTGAGAGAGGAGGGGAAGACAGACACCTGCAGACTTGCTTCACTGCTTGTGAAGTGACCCCTCTGCAGGTAGGGAGCCGGGCAGGGGTGGGTGTGGGGGGCTTCAAACCAGGATCCTTGTGTTTATTACTATGTGCATTTAACCTGGTGTGCTACTGCACTACTGCCCATCCCAAGGGAGTATCTTCTTATCTCATTAGATACATGTATTAGCCATCTTTGAATACTTTTCCAGTCTTTGCATTGTCTCCATTACCTTTGCTACTCTTTTCCTGGGTGTCCTATGCTGTCAATTCTGAATTTTCTGTTTACATATTTCCTAGGTGTCTAGTGACCCTTGGTGCCCTATGCCTGTGCAAGAGTAGTGCACTCCAAATAGCCGCTCTGAGTAAGGGGGCATATTGCTGTCAGTGGAGTTATCTGGTTGGGAGTTTCACTGAAGACTCCCTGGGGCTGTAATCCTGTAAACCTCTCTGTTGGGACTGGTCACTTTCCTCAGAAAATAACCCTTCAATCTTGACAGAGATGTGAGCAGTCAGGGTTTTTTTTCTTTTTTTTTTTTTTCTGTTGAGCTGTATCTTTATATTCAATCCCCTCTTCTGCTTATGAGCCCTCACTGCTGTGTCCCTAAATGCAATCTCTGAATTTCCCCAGAGGAAGACTACCCCGTTTTCTGTAGAGATGAAAGGATAGCAATTCTGATGTAAGAGAAATATCTGCACTTGTGTTTCTGTACAAACCCTTAACCCCAGTCTCTGTCTTCAGTCTCGTCTACTTCCTTATCACTTCCATCAGAAGGACCCACTGTCCTTAATAATCTTAGCTTTGTGGGGTGAGGGGGAAAGGGGTTGTGGTACAGAATGGGTTATTCCTCGGCCTCTCACACTAACAGTTAAATTGTTCTTTTCTCTCCCCTTCTAAATCCATAATCAGTTGTCCATTTCCTTCCTGGCTTCTCAAATTATGTTGCTCTCATCATTTTTTTTACTTCACTTTTTGACTGTATTCCTTCATTAAATCTTTTAATATTTAGTATTGTTTTAGGATAGTAAAGCTAAACATCAATATATTTTCCTCACTTTTTTGGTATTATACCATGCCAAGGTACAGCTAGGTAAAATGCATGATCTGAAGAAAATCTCATGAACAGCATTTTGTAGAAACTAAAGTCAGTAACTAATGTAGAGATGGACGGTGAGGATAGTAAGGACTGGGGCTAGAACTTCTGCTTCAGCCACCCAGCAGATGCTGATGTGGCCAAGGACAACTTCACCACTCAACACCCTGAAATCTGTTGCTGTTTGTTTGTTTTTATTGCCACCTTCACTGCTTATGAAGCTTCCCCCTGCAGGTGGAGACTTAAACCTAGGTCTTTTCTCATGGCGATGTGTGTGTCCAACCAGGTGTGCCACTGACTGGCCCAACACTCTGTACTCTGAATCTTTACATAAGTCAACACATATGCCAATGAACGCATCCTACTAATACTCGCTACTTTCTTCTTCTATCAGCTTGAAAACATCCAGTATGTAAAAGCCCACTTTTCCCTGGTTTTCTTTTACATATGAATGCATCTTTCATATGTAAGAAAATTTAGCCAAGAAAAATAATTGGGCTATAATTGGAAAAACAATTCTCAGGCTCTTTGAAAACTACGGTGGTTATCAGAGTAAAAAAGGCAGGGTATGTGGGGAGTGGGGAAAAATGGGTAAGATGGGGTCATTTTGATGTTGTGAAGGCAAGAATAGTAAGTATTAAACATATAGAGATGGGAAGCTTGTCTTCCACAATTTCATAGTTTTTTAAACCAATACTAAATAATATTTGATTTTTAAGGAATTAAAAGGGAAAATAGAATTGGTCTTCAGTTCTGTTCTTCACATATGTTCTTCAAACATTTGTTAAGAGTTTATTTTAGGCCATGCTCTTTACACCGAAGTTTCAAGAAATACAAAGGACTGTCCTCTGCCCTTGAGGTATTCAGTCTCATTTACTATATAACTTCACTCTAATTACAGCATAGTAATTGCAAGTGTCTCCTGCATGGAGAAAGCACTGCATGATGACTAAGAGTTACTTGACACAACAATTTCATTCTCACTGCCCCAATTGCTTTCGTTTTCTTTTTTTTTTAATATTTATTTTATTTATTTATTCCCTTTTGTTGCCCTTGTTGTTTTATTGTTGTAGTTATTATTATTGTTGTCGTTGTTGGATAGGACAGAGAAATGGAGAGAGGAGGGGAATACAGAGAGGAGGAGAGAAAGATAGACACCTGCAGACCTGCTTCACCGCCTGTGAAGCGACTCCCCTGCAGGTGGGGAACCGGGGTTCAAACCGGGATCCTTAAGCCGGTCCTTGTGCTTTACGCCACCTGCGCTTAACCGCTTTTGTTTTCTATATATAAACATTCAAGAAACTAAACTGCCAGATAAATACTGTATAACATCATTCACAGGTACAATTTAAGAAACAAAGAAAGGGAGAAAAGGGAGTAAGTTTTAGGGTAAAACTTAGACTAGTAGTCTGCTGCAGCAGAGCCAAGAGTCCTAAAGATGGCTGGCAGCAGGTAGGTGACAAAGCATGGGAACTCAGTGTACAGTGGCGGAGGAAAACGTGGCTGGTGGCGGGAATGGTGCACAGACATTTGACACAGGGAAATAAGGAACTGTACTCAAGAAACATCTGCCTTATTAATGATTATTGTCCTCCAGGAGAGTGATTTGCAAAAGAAAAAAAAAAGCCTAAATTTTATTAATGTTCATTAGACATTAGCTTGGGTTCCAATGCATAAAAATACCTTTTTTTTTTTCTAGCCAGGATTTTCACTGGGGCTGAATCCACTATTCCCAGTGGCTATCTTTTTCTTTTTTCCTTCTATTTTATTAGGTAGGACAGGGATAAATGAAAGGAGGGGGAGACAAAGAGTGAGGGAGGAAGACACCTACAGACCTGCTTCACCACTCATGAAGCATCCCTCTTGCAGTTGGGGAGTGGGGCTCAAACATGGGTCCTTGCACATGGTAGTAAGTGTGCTTAACCTTGTGATTAACCAGGTGCACTACTGCCTGGCCCCCTATAACAACATCTTTAAAAGTAAAATATCAGCATTTCTTCTTAAAGAAGATAATAGGAAACTTCCAGAGAGGCGGGGCTACGGAGCAGCAGCAGCTGTGTTCCTCTCCTTTCCTCTCCTCTCCCAAGTCAGCAGAGATCACCAAAGGAGATCACCTGGGATCACAACAAGACAGGACTAGAATGACTTCAAGAATCACTGCCACCAAGTTGAAGATGCTACCATGACACCAACCTGACTTCCCTGGATAGATGACCTCACCAGTGTACCCTGGAACCTCACCTCTCTAGACCCTTGCTCCACTAGGGAAAGATAGAGACAGGCTGGGGTTATGGATCAACCTGCTAATGTCCATGTCCAGCAGAGAAGCAATTTCAGAAGCCATACCTTCCACCTTCTGCACCCCATAATGATCCTGGGTTCATACTCACAGAGGGATAAAGAATAGTGAAGCTTCCAATGGAGGGATGGGACTCAGAACTCTGGTGGTAGAAACTGTGTGGAATTGTACCCCTCTTGTCTTACAGTCTTATCAATCATTATTAAATCAATTTTTAAAAATTAAAAAAAAAAGAAAGGAAGGAAGAAAGAAAATAATGATAAAACAATAATAGCCCACGACACTCCTGTCATTGGTACACCATCTGTGTGTGAACTTCCTGAGTGAGGTCAACTGATGGGGGCTCCTGTGGTGACTAGTTTGTAGTAGGCTCCTTTGTGGGCCATCAGTTCTTCATGTGTTCCCTTTTCAATCACTACCCCCTGTGACATGACAGCAATGATATCTGAGTTCTGGATGGTGGACAGACGATGGGCAATGACAATGCAGGTCCGACCTTCTCTGGCTTTGTCCAGGGCAACCTGCACCGTCTACAAAGAAAAGATGGAAAGTTGATGTGAAGACATGTGATTGTTCCCGGCTCATCATCAAAGGAATTCAATTTCATACCACCTGAGTAACAAGCAATGCTACACCAGCGGGCAAATCCGAAGGCCTAACTGGAGACGTATATAGAGGATTAAGTATGTATTTGCTGAATGCTCTGCATGAATGATTTAAATTGCAGCCCATAAGCTGAAGACCTTTAGTGAACCAACCCATAAGGCACTATATAATTTTACAATACTTGATGGTATAATTTGCAAAACTAAAATCAAAGGACACAAGATAGAGGAGCAGTTATATGACTATCTGGAATATCGTTCTTCACTGGGGACAATTTAACCCTCATGAAAATGGAATCCTGACTTTTATGATGTTAATTACAAACTGGGAATTTCATAATGGTGTTTTGCTCAGTTGCATTTCCTCTCATGGAAATATCACGGCACATCTGGCCTCTTTCTCTGATGGATGCTATCCATCCGCTCTGCCACATTACCTACGAGCTACTAAATATGAAATAGCTGCCAGGTAACTTGCATTATTTTAATTTATTAAGAAATCTCATCATGGGACCTTGAATAAGTCTCATACAGCCTACAGAACCTTAAAAATAGTTATTTGTTAAAGTTGTTTTATTTAATCAAAATGCTATTTTATTTATTTATTTATTTATTTTAAAGAATTTATTTATTTATTCATGAGAAAGATAGAAGGAGAGAAAGAACCAGCCATCACTCTGGTGGTACATGTGCTGCTGGGGATCAAACTTGGGATCTCATGGTTGAGAATCCAATGTTTTATCCACTGTGCCACCTCCCGGACCACTCAAAATGCTATTTTAAATCACTATTAATATCGTTTGGTTTCATAAAGTGCTAGCAATTTCTATTGTCAGAAAGTTGAAAATAATGGTATGCTGTAAAGACAAATAATACAGAAAAAAGCTCATTTATAATGATCTAAAACTTTAGAAAATCAATACCTACCTTTTCACTTTCTGTATCTAAGGCAGAAGTAGCTTCATCTAATAGCAAAATTTTAGGATCCCGTACAATGGCTCTGGCAATAGCAATGCGCTGCTTCTCCCCTCGGGAAAGCTGAGACCCCTGAGCTCCGACATTTGTTTCATATTTCTGGGGAAAGGATGGTAAACTTGAGATCTAGAAACAGCCACTGCTACTGTGCTGTATGATCCCACATCAATGACCCTTCTGTGAATTTTAGCAATTACTTGGTTTTTCAATTTAGGAATAGTGAATGAGTTTTTTTTTACAAGTATGCCAATTTTATTTTAAAGAAAAAAGGTAGATTGTGCACAGATACAGATTTTATTTATTTATTTATTTACCTCCAGGATTGTCACTGGGGCTCGGTGCCAGCACTATGAATCCAGTGCTCCTGGAGGCTGTTTTTCCCATTTTGTTGCCCTTATTGTGGTTGTTATTATTGTTATAGCTGTTGTTGTTGTTGGATAGGACAGAGAGAAACTGAGAGAAGAGAGGAAGACAGAGAGGAGGAGAGAGAGACAGACACCTGTAGACCTGCTTCACCACCTATGAAGCAAACTCCTTGCAGATGTGGGGAGCTGGGGGCTTGAACCGGGATCCTTACTTTGGTTGTTGTGCTTTGTGCCATGTGCACTTAACCCACTGAGCTACTGCCCAGCCCCCAGATACAGATTTTATTTAGTGAGAGGCAGATAGTTCTTGCACAGACACGACGGTCACAGACTGAGCCCTTCATGATGTTGAATTCATCAAAGATTATAAGAAAATACGGACTCTGTGAGCCTTTGTGTGGAGAAGTAAAGATGTTTTTATGCTGTTATGCATTTATTTTAGTTTTAAAAATATCTTATTTACTTGCTTATTGGATAGATAAATAAATTGAGATGGAAGGGGGAAACAGAGAAATAGAGAGAGACATCTGTAGCACTGCTTCATCCACACACCCTTCCCCCCCCACACACACATATGCAGGTGGGACTGGGGGCTTGACCAGTGTCAAGAGTTCTTACTGCACTAAATTTAGAGCCAATTCTGGAAAAACAAGGTGCATCAAGGCAGATGCAACTTCCCCTATGACATAAAATATATGCTGTCAAGTAATTAAGTTTAATGTGCATAATAGTAATAATAATAGCAACTTGCTTTAACTATTATGCATATTCTTTAATTTTACTATTTTTTGCATTTTGCAGATGTCTAAGACTCAGAAAATTTCAATAGTTGCATCAGAATTAATATGACTATTAAATGGAAGTGTTTGGTTTCAAACCAGTATTTTCCCCCAAATAAAGATTTTTTTTTTACTATGTTAGCCTGATGCTGTATATAAAACAAATTCTATAGAACCTGTTGCATTGGATAAAAATAATACTTTCCAAAACTATCGAGTATAATACTTTCCAATGCCAAAGAATATACTGATGATGGGTATTTGTGGTTTTTTTTTTCCTAAACAACTAAAAGAATCCTGGGAGAGTGGGAAATAAATTGCATTGCCTTTGCGGTTTTCTTTGAATCACAACCATCATGTTTTTGGTTATATTTTCTCTCACCATCTGTGTCTCCCCTGAGGAATGACTGACTCTGATTTAGCACTCACCTTCGGGAGTGACATGACAAAGTCATGCAGCTGAGCCTGTTTTGCAGCTTCTATGACTCTTTCCATGGGAATTTCTTTGGTGTTGTCTCCATACCTGATATTATCCACTATGCTACAGGCAAACAACACTGGTTCTTGGGAAACAATCCCAATGTGTGAGCGGAGAAACTGGACATTAACTTTCTTACTATCATGCCCATCTATGATCTGTCAATAGAGGTGACAAATAGTGTGTCATGGTTTAGAATTCATCAGTAAGCAAAGTTCATATTGTAGAGATCATTAAATAGGACATTTGCTTTATTTAAGAGACAACTATCCCAAGGGGCTTGGAAATAAACTACGTTGCCTCTCATGATGTTGTCTGAAAGAGTGGTATCAAAGTTGTGATCAGATTTTGTTTTTTCTTGGGGGCTGGGTGGTGGTGCACCGGGCTGAGCGCACATGGTACAATGCACAAGGACCCAGGTTCGAGCCCCTGGTCCCAACCTGCAGAGGAAAAGCTTCACAAGTGTTGAAGTAGTGCTGTAGGTGTCTCTCTGTCTCTCTCCTTCTCTACACCCCTCTTCATCCTGATTTCTGGCTGTTTCTATTCAATAAATAAATAAAGATAATTAAAAATTAAAAAAAACAGATAATGCTTTTGTTTATTTGTTCCTAAAACTCTATCTCTAAAGATACTACACATAAGGAAGGCACTCAGGATTGCTACTATACTTAAAAAGCTTTGCCTTGTGCTTTGGTGTCGCACATCCTCTTCAAATACGCATACTCCTCAATTTTGAGACATCTTAATAAATGAAGCGGGCTTCTCTATGTGAAGCTATTGGACCATACAAAAGTAAGACTTGTCTTGATTATACTGGTGCTAGCCCCCGTAAGCTGAGATAGTTGATTCAAGTAAGAAAGATTTACTTACATAATCAAGGAACATAGGCATTGCCTGCCACAAAGGCATTTTGTCAGGTAGTCTTTGTCTGCTGAATGAAAAATGATACTCTGTTCTGAGAACTAACTCACAGTCCTATGAGACAGTTAAGTACAGACATTCACATATCTTCCATTTGAACCAGTTCACTTAGGAATCCTAGGATAACTTAAGGCACACTATGTCTAGCTACAAGTAAAAAGTATTTGTTCCTATTATTTCAGATAATTATTATTGAATGTTACGAGTATGTTCTATTTTAGATAATATTCCAGGAATGAAAAAAAGCAACAGCCATTAGAAAAAAATATAAGGAATTCCTCCTCAAAAACAATTAGCCTTTCCTCATCTTCCTTTGTTCATTTTTCATAGTATTATGTTGGCAAAGCACAAGTTAGTACTCAACTAAATACTGGAACTGTTTATTAATTGTTATAAATGTGCTACTACTGTACACTCTAGAAAACTGATTTTTATCTCTTGAGGATTTCCTTATGATTTAATGAAATATCAGGCATTTTCTCGGTACCCAATTAAATAATGAAAATATTGAATCCCTATTCTCTAGTGTTGTGATATCTCCTCAGCCAGGTATCTGCTACATTAGACTGTCAGGAAAGGACACATATTCATGGTGCAGTGAATAATACCTATGTAATCATAATAGAAGTTATTAACTTTCAGTGTTAGAATCAATCTAGAGTAAAAACTGAAATGCTAAAGACATAATGTATTCATTTGACTTTCTTGATAGTAAAGTATGGTTGAAAAGAAAGAACATATAAGAATAAAGGCGTAATTCCTAATGCTCTTACTGTGAAAGAAAGGCTTCAAGAGACATGATCAATAGATGGTATAAAGAAGCAGAAATGTTATTAGTTAAATTTAAAACTAGAAGAACATTGAAGTCATATCTGTACTCGGAAGAGGTGGGTAAAAGAAGGGGGGTTGATAAGGGTAAGTTACATTTTCATCTCTTGAAAATAAGTCAACAGCAAGCTTAAAATGGTCAAATCATGAAACAGCGACTTAAGCATGTTACTAAGAGACTTCAAAGTGATCACAGGGAAATATTAAACCATCAGGTGGTTAAAAATAATTGCATTTAAGCAGAGGATTTTGTGTGTGAGAGGGTGGGTTGGAGGTTGCTTTTTATCACAGAGTGTCCTTATTTTATTTTACAATACTCAGCAAATTCCATATTTTGGGAAGAAGAAGGAGTAGGAGGAGAAGAGGGCAGAGGAGGAGGAGGAGCAGAAGAAGAAGAAGAGAGAGACAGAAAGAGATGAGAAAATGGAGAGGAAAAAGAGAAAGACTGGAAAATAACAAAATCTGTCAATTTTTCCTGTTAGGCTTGTCAAAATTTTATTGAGCATGACAGTCAATTTAAACTTATATCACTTAGCTTTAACCTTATGTTATATGAACTGAACCAAGATTTTTCATACTAACCCCTCCTTTTATTATTATGATTTTTTTATTATTGTGTTCTCATTGCCCCACTGTTTTCATTCCCAGTCATGAGTTTACTGATTAGTTTGTCCTTCCTGCTCCATTCAAAGACAAGTGAGTGATTCTGTTAAATATCTTCATCTCCTATTTTGCAGGGTGCTCACTTTTCCTTGCCTAACTGGAAACTAGGGAGAACATCTGGAACTGGAAGAATGTGAGGGAAAATAAGGTCAACCAGTAAATGCTGGAACTGGAAAACATCCAGAGAGCTAAGTATTCAAGGCAGGTACTTTAGAATGAGTCTGGCAACGCACTACCTTGAAGAGTACTGTCAGGCATGGAAAATGGTCTGTAGAAAGCAAATTTTTCAAAAGCACTGGTATCGCTTACCACCTTCCCTTGGTCAGGATCATAGAAACGTTCCAATAGCTGAACACTGGTGCTTTTGCCACACCCACTGCTTCCAACAAATGCCAGGGTTTGCCCTGGGCTGACAGACACCGAGAGACCATTCAGAACTTGCATGTTGGGTCGAGAAGGATATGTAAATTTACAGTCAACAAAGTCAATCTTCCCCTGGAAGTTGTCCTGTGCATGGAGAGATTATATATATTATATAATCTTTATATATAATATATATATATTATATATATTATATATATATAATATATATAATATATATAATATATATAATATTATATATATAATATAATAATATATATTATATATATAATTATATATATTATATATAGTATATATAATATATATATCTTCCTACTGAACCCAGAATATTAGATATACACTATTATCTACGTTTATTTATTTAGTTGTCACCAGGGTTATCTCTGGGAGTTGCTGACTACAGAACTCTGCCACCATCACACAGTGATCACTTTTTTTTGAACCCCAGTTTAAGAAACCATTAAATCATGCTCCAAAAGTATAATGTATAAGGAAAACAACTTAATAAAATGGTTTACCAGAGAAAATGAGTAGAGAAATTAAAGACGTGTAATCTCCTAAACTAAGTGGATTTGCTTATTGGATGTTGTCTAGCAATGAATAGGATAGAAGAATCTGAAGATACAATTATAGAAGCCAGTGACTAGCTAAAATCCTACAGCTGTATCCCTCAATGAGGTAAAGTAATAGTATTACACTTGAAATAGCTTAGGAAGTTACATAGCCTTAATTTGCAAGCATGCATACCTTCTGGCTGTTGTGTAGTATGTGAATTATGAATTCTAGAAATGAGCAAGCATCTCATAGACAACTATTGCATTATGGAAAAACAGGTCATCTGATGAATTTAAGAAGTTTGCTAATTTAATTTTAGTTTGACTTTGGCTTAGGTTTATTTTTCTTCTTTTAAATATACTATGATCTTACAAAAAAAAAAAAGAAAGATTAAATAAACCCCTGTGGGAATTATCACTTAGAAAATAAGATATTTGATGAGATTTAGAGGTACACATGAGCTAATATTAAATGCTAGATAAAGCATGTGTTCAACTAATACTACTAGACTAGAAGGACTGGATTTCTACATACCATATTGAAATATCAGTAGATAGCATAACTGGGTAGATCACAAGAAAGAAAAAGAAAAAAGAAACCTCTAGCTTCATTCAGTGTGTAACTTTGATATTATATAGAATTGTGTATCTGCTGGCTATTTCTGTCTAATTCAAATGTCAGTTTTATGACTATTTTTTAATGTTAACTTCATTTTATTAATATACAGCTGTACTGTCTATTCCGAGTGCAAAGAAATTAGCCCACATACTGTAGGAATCAATTCATAAACTCAATAGTGGCTATTTGGTAGACACATACAGATAAACATGGTCTTCCCCACAAGTCTGTGGTCCCTGGCTCAGTACTTACCCATTTTTCACCGGCACTGCTATATGAATTGATCGGGGGCTGTCGGTCTAGCAGTTGAAAAAAACGTGCAGCTGATATTTTGGCTTTAGCATAACTTGGGGTATAAGAGGAGGCTCTTCCAAGAGCTGTCGCACTCAGTACAACTGAAGAGATCACCCTGCAATTGCAGACATCCATGTAGAGAAGGGTGTGGTGAGGTTTGTGTTATGACTTAGGAGAGATGAATTTGGGGGTCTGCCCTTGCTTCTTCTAGAAAATACATGAAGAATCTTGAGTAGGACACTTTAGACTTGTCTGGGAATGTGAGAGTTGAAGAGATCAGCAGCTTTTGAATTATATTCTATAAAAAAGGATTAGTAGACTTGGACTGGAGTTGGTGTATTGCACCAAAGTAAAAGACTCTTGAGGGGTGGGGGGAGGATTCAGGTCCTGGAACATGATGGCAGAGGAGGACCTAGTGAGGGCTGTATTGTTATGTGGAAAACTGAGAAATATTATGCATGTACAGAATATTGTGTTTTACTGTCAATTGTAAACCATCAATTCCCCTAATAAAGAAATTAAAAAAAAAAACGATTAGTGGGGAATTGCATCAGGGGATGGGCTCAGATCACCAATTCCTGCTTCAAATATAAGTGCCTCTTTTTCTTTTTAATTTTTGGCCACCAGTATTGCTGGGACTTGGTGTCTGCACAACATCAATGTCCCCTGTGTCATGTTTTTTTCTGTTTTTTTTTCCTTATAGAGAAAGAAAGAACAATAGAAAGAGGAGAGAGGAAAGGGGAGAAGAGGGGCACCTACAGCACTGCTCCACCACTTGTGAAGCTTTCCTCCTGCAGGTGGGAGCTCCGGGCTTGAACTTTGGTCTTTATGTCACTGCTAGATGTGCCAGCACTTCGTCCCACAAGGGCTTCTTTTAAAAAAAAAAATGTTTCACTGAAAAACACTTCTAAAAAATATCAAAAGAAGGCTTGAAAATTACTAGAAAGATTTTTTTTTTTTACAATATTGTAATTCTTTGATTTGATCATCAGAGTTTAAAAGATAATGACTGGGGCCCCAGGCAGTGGTACACTGAGTTATAGTATGAAGTGCAATAACCTTTGAAGGATGCCTTTCCTATTATGGCCTATAAAGCAACAGAGCTGTCTCTCATCACGCTTATTATTTATTTACTCCTTGGTTCACTAACTAGACACATGTTCAATACAATGAGAAGATCCTGGTTTGAACCCTGGCTCCCCATCTGTGGGTGGTGGTGGGGGGGTCACTTCACAAGCAATGAAGCAGGTCTGTCTGTCCTTCTCTATCTTCCCCTTCCCTCTCAATTTCTCTCTGTCCTATCCAAAAAAAAAGGAAAAAAGAAAGAAAAAAAAAAAAAAGGTCACAGGAACAATGGATTCACAGTACAAGCACCAAGCCCCAGCCTGGAGGCAAAAAAAAAAAAGACAGGTAATATAGGCATCAATTCTTACCAACTATACATTTAATTCAGACTTCAGACAGCATGAACTACAATTGCCTGTATCCTTCTCCTTGTTCAGACTCTCACTGGCTCGGGGATAGGGGTGGTGCCTTTGTGTATCTTACAGCTCACTTTAAATGCAGGCATTGTTTCAGAATGGACTTGCACACCAAAACATCTCTAGGAACCCCCATTCAAAGCCCAAAGCAATGAAAAACACTTAAAGTTGGCAATGGTGGAAGGTAAACTCCATTTTTAAAGAGAAGCCAGATAGTGGGAATTTTCCATAATCATCCACTTTTTTTTTTTCACATGAAATGGGGTTTTTCTATGAGACAGAAAGAGAAAAAAGTCAGATCCTTCTCCAATCTGTCACCTGAGCTATTTCTACAACCATAGTACATCTCTGTGTTTCACATGATGCTAAATAATTGTTTAAAAATACAGAAATGATTCAAGTCAACAGTTTGTGGTTTGTGGTTTAGTTAGAAACTTGAAATATGCAATATTCAGACAACAAATTTTTCTGGTTGTGTTGGGTGTTGGCTGGGTAGAAGAAAGGAGCTAGAAGAAAGGAGACCAAACTTGGTTTGAGAATAAACTAGAAAGAACAGATTCTTTCTTTACTGGAACAGCTTTTCCTAATATCTTTCAAAGTTCTTATCAGGTTGTTTCCCATTCCAACACATCTGACAGCTCAAAAGTCTCAACTTCTGGAAATGTGATAAACTGAACTCAATGCTAATTCTTTTCTGTTGTTGCTGTTTGTTTGTATGTTTTATTTTTGCCTCCAGGGTTATGCTAGGGGCTCTGTGCCAACACTATGAATCCACTGCTACTGGTGGCCATTTTTTATGTTTTTTTAATATAAATAAATTGGATAGGACAGAGAGAAATTGAGAGAGATGGAAGAGATAGAGAGGAAGAGAGAAAAACACCATCAAGTATCCTCCCTATAAAGGGGGTGGGGGGAGGAGAGGGAGGGCTCAAATCTGGATGCTTGCTCTGGGTCCTTACACTTAGTACTATGTGCACTTAACCCAGTGAGCTACCACCCAACCCCCAATTCAAAGCTAAATGTATTAAGAAAGCAGATCCCAGCTCTCTCTCTCTCTCTCTCTCTCTCTCTCTCTATATATATATATATATATATATATATATATATATTCATCATAATTCCTGATGAGTACCGTTCTTTTGGAAACATACTTTCTTTGAAGGAGACAGTGGAGTTCAAACAAGAAAGTTCTATGAATCTGCACTAGCTAGCGTGGTAGACTGTAAAAGTGAGTGATCACCCCATTTACTTCTCTGTATGCACCCCTTTCATACTCCTCTGTGATATGTGACTTATGACAGGAACTATATGTTCGGTCTTTGACCTTTGCAGGCCCAGATGCTCTGAAATCATTGGAATTTTCTATGTGTAGAGAGTGCTTAAAGCATCTTTGTAATGTTAATGACTGACTGGGAAATCTAGGTGACCTAAGGTTGAGGGCTGGTTGCCCCGGAGACTAATTTCTTTTTTTAATTAGGGAGTCAAACCTCTCAATTCACCCTCCTACCACTATGCTCCACCCACCCCCTTACAAACTGGTATGGCGAAAAATGTTCAAGACTTGAGTTCATATGAGCAAAGTCAGTTATTTACTCAATCCATCACAATTATGGAAGCCTTTTAACAAGGATGGAGTTGGGAGAACTTCTCGATTGGTGAACTTGTGGAGATGGAGGGGAAATGGTGTTCTCAGAGGCCATGGAAACTCCTCTACCTTTCTTGTTCTATCTGCTTGTTCTAAAGTTTAAAGAGTAATCTAGTAAGTAAAATGTTTCTCTTCGGGAGTCGGGCTATAGTGCAGCGGGTTAAGCGCAGGTGGCGCAAAGCACAAGGACCCGCATAAGGATCCCGGTTCGAACCCCGGCTCCCCACCTGCAGGGGAGTCGCTTCACAGGCGGTGAAGCAGGTCTGCAGGTGTCTATCTTTCTCTCCTCCTCTCTGTCTTCCCCTCCTCTCTCCATTTCTCTCTGTCCTATCCAACAACGACAACAACAATAATAACTACAACAATAAAACAACAAGGGCAACAAAAGGGAATAAATAAATAAAATAAATATTTTAAAAAATGTTTCTCTTCTTGTCAATATCTCCATTTTATAAATTAAAAAATTTTTTTTAAATGTTTCTCTTGAGTTCTAGGAATTGCTCAGCAAATAAGAGAACTTCCAGTTTTTCAACCCAAAGGACAAGTGATAACCAGTTGACATAAGGACTGTGCCCTTAATTCATGATACCCATTGAAATCTATTCCATGTAGGTGGTGTAAGAATTGCCTTCAACTGTGTTTGTCTAATGTAAGAATTGTCATGAGTTCGATAGGAGTGTAAGAGGGAAGGAGAAACAGAAAGAATTTTGTCCATGAAAGGTGGATTCCAGTGGCTGGGGAGGTGCCTCGGTCAGAAAAGTGCATGAGGTCCCTGGTTTGATGCCTGGCAACACTAGTCTCTCTTTATCACACAAAAATTAACTTTAAAGGGAGATCTCATTTCTTCACTCCTTAAATCTAGACTCGTTTGTATGACTCTCTTTCTCCAAATAAATAAATATTTTTAAATGGGCCAGGGATGTAGTACAGAAGTACATACTGGACTTGGACTTCTATGCCTACGGTCTTGGAGCTCACAGGTTCAATCCCTGGTACCAACAAACACTAGAGACAGTGTTCTGCCCTCTCGCAGGAACATAAATAAAAGAAAACTCTTTTAGACAAAGAAATACTTTGTCCACCATTAGTAAATCACGTGTAAAGATTATACTAAAATAAAAGACAGCCTAAAAGAAGATAATGCATGCCGGCATTGGAGCAGTGCTTGTGTATTTGGACTTGCTCTCTTTTGCTGTAGTACTCGGAACTCGGAAGCCATACTATGAAGAAAACAAACTCTCCAGCTAGAAAGGCTGGAAACTGAAGCTTATTCAAAATACTGACTGCGTTGATTCAGTTCAGGACAATAATCCCACTACCCACGAAATCCTGAGAAACAATACATCCTAACTGTTTAAGATGCCAAGTTTAGGATGATTTGTTAATAGCAAAAGCTGATAGAACCAGACAGTAAGTCCCTAGAGTGTGACTCCTCATGTTCTAGACTAGGAAGTCCTCACCTGAACACATAGCTGTAGTGAAGCCCCTCATAGAGGATTAAATAACCACCGTATCTGTAGGAAGCAGAATTAGCAACAAACATGATGCACTGGGAAAAACCAAAGCAGAATCCATAAATATTGGCTTTTCGAATGTCTGTCCTGAAGGGCTTCTCCATCTCAGCTTCAAATGCTTCAATAAACTGCCTCTCCTTTCCGATTCCAGCCACAGTGCGGATATTGCTGAGAGCTTCACTTGTGATCTGAAGAAGGAAGAAAGAGTTTTAAGAATCAAGAGTAGAAGTGTTGACTTTTGTGAAATTGCAAATTCTACATGGACTAAATGACAGAATGCAGTACAAATTGAGATGGGTTTTATCTGGGAACACAAAGAACTTTTGGGAAATCATTCAGCTCAACCGTAAGGCATTACATCAGTTAAATTCAAGTTCTTCTTAACACTAAGGTGACTTCATTGCTTCTAGTTGGAGAAAACACAAAAAGGGTGGGAGGTGTATGTGGCTGTCCTTGAAAGCTGTGCAGTTTTATCTTCATTCATGTGCAAGGTTTCAAATACTTTAGATGTCTTCTGAGGTAAAAGATAATTTAATAATATGAATTATAAATATTAGATTTTATTTCCTTAAAAATCAATCTCACAAAGTAGAATGTAGGATCAATTATACAGTTCATGTACACAGTTCATGTTTTAGTCTATAAAGTGAATTTGAATTTGTTTCATTCTATACATTTTATCAAGTAATCAATGTTTCTAAATTTGAGGCCTTTGCTGAAAAAGGCACAAAGTACTTCTTCCTACCACTGGCATGCAGAATTCTTCTGACTTTTGTTCCATGGGGCAGTGCTCTCATCCCCCCCCTCTTAAAAATGGAAAAAACTAGATCATAATAAATTTGTTCGGAGTGAAGTATGTATGTATGTGTGTGTGTGTGTGTGTGTGTGTGTGTGTGGCTTCTTCTACCTAGTAAGTAGATATCTTTGCTGTTATTTACCTTCAAATAACCACATAGTAATTAGAAGCGACTTGTGAAAGTATACAGCAGGGCCAGGAGATGGCCCAGTTGACACATGGCAGGATTTGTTTGTGTAACACCAATTTTGATCACCGACATTGAATATGTCAGAGAGGTGCTCTAGTCCCTCTATCATAAAATAAACAAATCTTTATTTCTAAAAGAAATAAAAATATAGAGTTAAAACTGAAGTGTCTTTGAGATCTAAATTATCTTATAGGTGTATTAGGAAAGAAATTTATCACAAGTCTATTAAACACTAAGGTATGAAAATTACAGGTATGTGCCATTAAGCAGATGACTACAGTGCCTCTGTGTCAGCAGCATGAGCTGAGGAAACCATTAAGCTGGAAAACCAGAACACACAGAAGACCGGACTGCTCATTTTAAGAATGAGAATGTATATCAAGTGAGGATGTGGGGAAAAATAACCCATGAGAGGAAATGGAACTCTGTGTCCTTATCTGTCTACACCTGCTCTAGTGCACAGCACTTAGGTCATATGGTCACAGCATTTGGGCAGAAGCACATTAACTAGTAGGAGGTTATTTTTGTTTGTTTGTTTGTTTGTGTTTTTTAACTGTGAGCATTTGCAAGCTGTTTTCTCAAGTCTCTCTGTAATATTTATTCCTAACAGTTTGACAGTCAGTCACAGGCAGTCAGAAAAATCATGTCTTTGAGATTACCTGGCCTGCTACCTCCAGAGCCTCCCTATCCTGAGAGGCAAAACCGGTCAGCATTCTGGTCTGCAAAGCTCCCGATAAAGCCAAGAAGGGGAAGAAGCACATTATGACCAGGCTGAGCTTCCAGCTAAAGTAGAAGGCAATGATCATGGCCACTGTGATATTAGTAAAGGAATTGACAATCATGCCAATCTGGGAGCCAGCAGCCTGCAAATCAAAAATAATCAACCGATATCAGACACAGTCTTTTATCAAATACCATTATGGTTTCTTTTTTTTTTTACCCAAAACATAGTTTTTAAAAAATTACTATAATAAAGTATACATAAAAATATCAATTTTTAAAAACCAATACGGTAAAATATATGTATCATGTTAGCCACCAGAAATACGTAACTGCAATGACATTAAATACATATACAATGTTGTGTAACCATTATCACATATGTGATGCAAACCTACTTGTCATCCCTTAAAAGCTCTGTTCCCAATAAGTGAAATAAGTCAGAAACTGAAGGATGAATATGGGATGATCTCACTCTCAGGCCGAAGTTGAAAAACAAGATTAGAAAAGAAAACACAAGTCGAACCTGAAATGGAATTGGAGTATTACACCAAAGTAAAAGACTCTGGGGTGGGTGGGTGGGTGGGGAGAATACAGGTTCATGAAAGATGATGAATGACGTAGTGGGGGTTGTATTGTTAAATGGGAATCTGGGGAATGTTATGCATGTACAAACTATTGTATTTACTGTTGAATGTAAAGCATTAATTCCCCAATAAAGAAATAAATTATAAAAAAAAAAAGTGGTGAAGCAGGGCTGCAGGTGTCTGTCTCTTTCCCTGTCTCTCCATTCCTCTCAATTTCTGGCTGTCTCTATCCAATAAAAAAAATAAATATAATAAAAAAAAAATTTTAAGTAGGAAAGCTATCAGGGGAGGGAATGGGATACAGAGTTCTGGTGGTGGGAATTGTGTGGAATTGTACCCCTCTTATCCTATGGTTTTGGTTAGTGTTTCCTTTTTATAAATAAAAATTAAAAAAGAAAGAGAGAAAGAAAGAAAGAGACATATGTAGAGGTCAGGCATTAATGTGCAGTGGGTTAAAAAAAAAAAAAAAAGCTCTGTTCCCATTAAATAATAGTTCCCCTCCTTCCTCTGTAACCTGACAGTCTACTTCTTGTCTCTGAGTTTGTCTCATTTGTTGGCCTCTAGAAATACCTCAGAAAAG
This sequence comes from Erinaceus europaeus, assembly GCF_950295315.1. Classification (NCBI taxonomy): domain Eukaryota; kingdom Metazoa; phylum Chordata; class Mammalia; order Eulipotyphla; family Erinaceidae; genus Erinaceus; species Erinaceus europaeus. The sequence continues at coordinate 22,157,550 of NC_080179.1, read as the reverse complement.
TGGAATCATACAATAACTATTCATATATTTTTCTATTCACTATTTTATTAAGTGTGTTTTTATGACCCAGAAATATTGTGGAATATATGGATAAGAAAGAACAGAAAATCTCTAGATAGTTCCAAGTGTGTGCAGAAAATTTATATTCACACTAGGTGGAAAGATTTCAAATCATCAGAAAACTGAATCTATATTTAATAAATATTTTAAGAACATTTGTTACCAATCTTGGAAAAACAAAGTCGATTTCTACCTTATATCAATATTTAAAAAGTTTGACTTGAATTAGCATACTTATTCTTAAAGAAAGAAGAAAAAAACACTTAAAGGATAAGTAACATTTTTGCAAGATGATTAAATGTTACTCTTTGAATTCTAGTGATCACAAATTCTTCTTCTTCTAGCATTTGCCATGTATAACGTTAAAGAATTCCCAGCAGAGTGAAAGACACAAAAAATAGATGAGATGAGATTGTGGTTTATTTCATTAACCTAAGTTCAAGAGTAAGATGGACACTTTTGGGAAGTATGGCCATAGATTAACAGCAGACATACAGACCCCCCCCCAAAATAACAAAGATCAACAACTATTGAACTTAATAAATCTTATCAAACTACAGCTGAAACATTCGCAGAAGCACTGTCGACTCAGCTGGGAGTTTGTATGTGGTTGGAGTGAGAAGGAATGTGGACTGGAACTAGACATACAGAAATTGAGAGCAGCAGCACCAGACAGCACCATTTTGTTTCAACACAGCAGCAGACACAACACACATGCTAGATATGAGAGAGGGGAGCCTCTGAGCTTTTAATTCATGACCTTGGGAGAGTTAAGGCACTGAACTTCTAGCCAGGACATGGCACAGTGGCAGGAAAAAGCTGGTCTGTCTCAGAACTAACATAGATATACAGGTAGGTAAATTGAGGATGATTGGGGCGAAATAGTAAAGTACATTCTGTGTCTCTGAACACAGCTGCCACTTTTCAGCAAGCCCCTAAGGTCTATATTCAGTTTGAAACTCTACAGAGAGCCCATATATACAGACAACACAGAGTATAGAAACAGCTCAAAGAAATATCAAGAAAATAGCCCCAGTTCTGGGCCCCTACCACCCATTATACAAACAGCAAAAATCCTATAATCCTAACAATAGCACCACCTGCTGGCTTAGTAATAACCAGCAAAATAAATGCATACACAGCAGAGAAACTGCAAAAACAAAGCCCAAAATATGATAAATCATACAGGTAGAAATAAAACAGAAGGACTCTAGGAAATTATAGACATAGAGGACCTGTCAGAGAAAGACTATAGAAAATTTATTATGAGGGATAACTAGTGTACTCTTTCAATTTAAAGATGATGGAGAAGAAATATTTAGAAAGAATGAAGCAACTCTCATGAAAATAAAACTTAAAAGTTTTCTTTAAAATCAGGAACTAGGCAAGAATGTCTACTCTCACCACTTATATTCAGCATAGTCCTAAAAAGTCCTTGCCAGTGCAATCAGACAAGATAAAGATATTAAAGGAATTCATATTGGAAAGGATGAAGTTAAATTATCATTATTTGCAGATTGTATGCCGATATACTTAGAGGACCCCAAAAATTCTACCAAAAGAACTATTGAAAATTATCAATAAATTCAGTAAAGTAGTAGGTTACAAAATCAATACTCATAAATCGGTGTCATTTCTTTATACAAATGATGGGCCAAGGGGAAGGGGACCTGAAGGAAGCAATCATATTTATAATTGAATATAAAACAATGATAAAATACCTAGGAATAAATCTAATAAAGGAAGTAAAGGCCCTTTTCAATGAAAACTATAAGACATTGTTAAAAGAAATAGAGGATGACACAAAGAAATGGAAGAACATCCCCTGTTTGTGGGTTGGAAGAATAAATATCATTAAAATGGCAGTCTTGCCAAAAGTAATTTATAGATTCAATGCAATCCCTATCAAAATCCCAATGACATGTTTCAAAGAAATTGTGTGAAGCTATGAAAAAAAATGAATAGCAAAAATAGGAAAAAGAATAAAAATGGAGGTATCACAATTCCTGATTTCAGTTTGTACTATAAAGCAATAGTAAATAAAACAGTATTCGTATTGGGACAAAAATGGACATATGGGCAAATGGAACAGGACAGAGAGCCTAGAATTAAACCCACACTTGTATAGATACCTAATATATGGCAAAGGGGCCACAGCTGTTCAAATGGGAAAAATAAGGTCTCTTCAACAAATGCTGATAGTAAAACTGGGCAGAAACATGTAGAAAAATGAGACTAGTTCATCAGATAACACCATGCACGAAAATTAGCTCAAAATGGAGCAAGGATATGGATATTAGACCTGAATCTAGAAAGTCTACATGAGTTAATACATACCTGGTCCCCTGCCCTCCTGCCCTCATAGCTTACCCCTTGAACTTGGGAAGCATCTGTTGCAAGCCTTGTTGTCAATGCTCCAGGGCTATTTCTGATGTCATCAAACCAGCCAATATTTTGCCCTAAAATGGCTCTGAAACCAAATTTACGTAGCCTTTTGGTGAGGAGTTCTCCAGATTTAGCAAAAGCATATCCCTAAAGTATGAAAGAAACTTTAGTGACATTTTAACAAGGAAAGGGGATAGGTTGCTGAACCACTTACTGAAAATGAAATGTCCTACCTGCAGAAATTGAGTGCAAATAGATGTAATACCCAAAGCTACGAAGAGAAGGCACACACCATTGATCTCTGACCTTTGTTCTTCTTTATCAGGAAGTGAAAAAGTCTTTTCAAAAGAGTAACAAGGAGGAAACTTTATTATTACAAGCAGAAAGAAAATAGAAATTCAAATATGCTTAAGAGAAATTTCTCTCATACATTTCACTGAAAAAAAAGTCACTTTAGAGGCTGGGTGGTGGCACACCTGGTTGAGTGCACACGTTACAATGCACAAGGATCTGAGTTCGAGCCCTAGGCACCCACCTGCAAGGGGAAAGCTTTGCAAGTGATGAAGCAGTGTTGCAGGTATCTCTGTCTTGCTCCCTCTCTTATCACCTCCTTCCCTCTCAGTTTCTGGCTGTCCCTAACCAATAAATAAAGGAAATTTTTTTAAAGTCACTTTAAACAAATTGAAACTAAAATTAATTTAAAATTAAATTTAAATCACTTTAAATAAATTAAACCAGTTTCTATTGGGAATAAAGCCAGCTGTTATAACTTAGGACATTTTTGTCTTGTTTTTTGGCTGGTATTGGCAATTATGTGTTAGGTTTTTTTTTAATATAGATGAGAAAATATAGTGAAATATCTTAACATAATAAGGGAAAGAAAAAAAAGAATGGAGAAAGAAAAGAAAGGGAGAAAGTAAAAGAGACAAGAAAGAAAAGAAAGAGAGTCAATAAAACAGCTCACCTGGGTAATGCTCTTGCTTTACATGCTCATGACCAGGTTCCAGCATGACTACCCAGCACCACATTAGAAGAAGCTTTGAAGTCAGCATATCTATTCCCACCCCAACTCCCCATCCCTCTTTCTATTTGAAAAAGTAGGCTTGTCAAATTGAAAAATGAAAAATAAAAAATAATAATAATATAAAGAAATAAAGAAAGAAGGTAGGAAGGAGAGACAATACATGAGGATCTGAAATGTTATTCTGGATAAAGGTCAAAGGATTGTTATGAACTCTCTCAGACCACAGATGCAATAAAGATGACTTTCACACTCAGATGACTTTTCTGGTATTATAGATTAGGTAACACATAGTATTATCATTAAAAAGCAGCTAGCTATCAAGGCATTGACTAGAATTTGCTAAGGAGGAGAAAAATTTCTATCCCTCTGAGGCTGAAGTGGTTAAGAAACTCTAAATCATTAGAGGTTGAAAACATTTCTACACCACCCCAAAAAAGAAGATTGACTAAAATATTGTGAATGACATTTTTGTTTAAGTCTACAATAAGCAATAAAGTACACTTGTATGTATATTCTGAATTTAAAGGCATGTGCTCAAGTAACTGGAGTACAAGTAGTTGCAAGAAAAAAGGAAGAAAAGAAAAAGAGAGAAAGGAAAAGAGAAAATGAAAGGAAATTCTAGCCACATATTCTAATGATATTGTCCTAGAGTAAAGTAGATTTTTAGGAACAGTAAGACCTCTATAATTCAGACTAAGTGAGGAAGCTGGAGAGTTCACATAGAGTATGCATTAGAGAGTTGAGAATAAATCCTTACCTATTGATCTATAACTACAGAAATGCCAGTGAACAGTTGTTCTAAGAAAATTATTAATCGATAAATGTTTACTGAGTGTCTGTTATATGCCAATTAAATCTCTTTAAAGTCATGTACATTACTACACTAAGAAATTCATCTTTGTGAAACAGAAACCTGTTCAAATCATCACAGATTCCAAAATGGGGAGACAGTTTGCAGATTAATGAAATTTACTCTGATAGAGAAATATCCCAAGGGCCTTTCTTCTTCTTAATATAGGTGAGAGTAAGTCCAGAAGACACTGCCATCATTTTCCTTGTATAAAACAATAACCCCATGATTACAGAGTTTTGACAAGTCATTGTTTAAAGATAATGTATTTTCTCCTTCCTTCCTTCCTTCCTTCCTTCCTTCCTTCCTTCCTTCCTTCCTTTCCTTCCTCCTTTCCTTTACTACCTCCAAGGTTATTGCTGAGGCTTGATGTCATCACTCTAAGTCCACTGTTCCTGGTAGCCTTTTTTTTAATTAAATAGGATACAGAGAAATAGAGGAGAGGGTTTTCAAGTTATTTATTTATTTATTGAAGAACACTAGACAGCTCAGGCATATGATATCCTCGGGAGCCTCAGGTATGAAAAGCCGGTGTGCTACCCCTGTGGTATCTCCCGGCCTTAACTCTTATTAAATAGATGGAAAATTAAAGCCGCAAAACATCAAGTCTTTGTGAAGGTTTGTTTAGCCAGTGGCTAGTGGGATTAAAAAAACAAAACAAAACAGGAGTGAGGCAGTAGCACAGTGGGTTAAGTGCAGGTGGCTCAAAACGCAAGGACTGGCTAAGGATCCCGGTTCGAGCCCCTGGCTCCCCACCTGCAGGGGAGTCGCTTCACAAGTGGTGAAGCAGGTCTGCAGGTGTCTCTCTTTCTCTCCCCCTCTTTGTCTTCCCCTCCTCTCTCTATTTCTCTCTGTCCTATCCGACAACAGCGACATCAATAACTACAACAATAAAAAAGGCCAACAAAAGGGAATAAATAATAAATAAAATAAAAACCAGTTTATTTAGACTTTGGTGAATTATTTTTTTCTGAACATGTTCACCCATCTCATGTATCACTCATCTTCTCAGGGTTGAGAACAAATACTTAGCTCATGTTAAATCCATACAACTCTCTAGCTCAGAGTTAGAAATATAGCTATTACCTCTTTTTTCTTTTCTCACAAAATTTGTTGTGCTATTTTTTTCTATATCTTTGTTGAAATGCAACTCAAAGGGCTCCCAATACATCGGGCTTTCTGTTTGTTTGTTTGTTTGTTTGTTTTAATTGGGTAGAGACAGGTATAAAAGAAATTGTTAGGGAAGCGTGATACAGAAAGGGAGAAAGAGAGATATTTGCAACACTACTTCAGTACTTGTGAAGCTTCCCCCCCTACAGGTGGAGACTGAAGGCTTGAACTCTAGACCTTGCACATCGTAATGTATGTATTCTGCCTGGTTCACCACTACCAGTTCAATTGGCTTTATGTTCTTAGCACAGTTTAAGCTCATATCCATTCCTTTTTTTTTTTTTTGCAAAGTGCTTAAGTAAACAACAAGATTTATTAAATCCTTGCTACTAGCAAGGTGCCAAGTGCTCCTTAACATATTTTAACTTAAAATAAAGATTTATTTTAATAAATACACTTTATTATATTTATTTATTTATTCCCTTTTGTTGCCCTTGTTGTTTTATTGTTGCAGTTATTATTTTTGTCGTCGTTGTTGGATAGAACAGGGAGAAACAGAGAGAGGAGGGGAAAACAAGAGAAGAGGAGAAAAAGCAGACCTGCTTCACCGCTTGTGAAGAGACGCTCATGCAAATGGGGAGCTGGGGGCTCCAACGAGGATCCTTAAGCCAGTCCTAGCGCTTCGCACCACGTGCGCTTAACCCACTGCGCTACCGCCTGACTCCCTTAATAACCATTTTTAAAACAACCCAGTGAAATAGCTTTTCTTGCCCCATACTACAGAAGAGGAAACTAAGCCTCATCAAAGAGAAACTGCTTGCTTAAATATACACAGACGAGAATAGACATCTTGTACCTAGTACAAATTCTGGGGTGGAGGATTCCAATGTTCAGGCTCCCCCCCTCCCCATGCCTCTGTGCTTAAAAAATTTGGCACATTTTCCAAATCAAAGACCCAGGAAAAATGAATCAGATAATTTATACCTTACATGTATAATGAGACTCAGATTAGCAATCAGATTCCTAATAGAGCCCAATCATTTCTCGGGTCCATGTTTCAAAATGGTGTCAACACACCAAATGTGAATGCTGTGCCCTTCAGATGGGTCAGAATGGAAATAGTGCAATTAAAAAACAGACTCTTATCTGATGCATGATTATACCCTATGATAAGTAAACATTATGAACCTACAGATGAATATGTGATGATTATGCTGAAGCAAACAGGAATAATCTTCTTTATCAGAGAGGAAAAACAGTTTGCTTAGCAACTCTCATCAAATATAAACCTTTGAGAACATTAATCATGAGCCTACTTGGGATTTCACCAATTAGATCCTGTTACTTTGGTCCAGCAGTAATTCAGTGGAACAAAAAATGATAATATTATCAACAACAACAAATAGTGGATCCGGCTCTTTCCTTTCTAGGATTTTGAGTTGTGACAAGAAGAACCACAAAGAATAATCTCGCCACCCAATAACCTAGTGAGTGTTTCAGAAAGAAACATATTTTAGGCAAATCATCAGACCTTCTCCGACTTGTTCATTCTGTGGAGTGTGACAGCTGGACACTAGTTTAGAGGTCACTTTTGTCATTTTTCATTTTAGAGTTGATGAAATAGAAACAGAAAAAAAATGGCACGATATGATCTCAGAGTATCGAGTCTGAGATTAATAATTACAGAGTGACTTCTAAAAAAAATTAATTAAAATAAGCTCTCTTGACAGGGAATCCGGCACACTGAATTATATTCTCTACACTGCTTTTATAAAAGAGAAAGATTGTCAGCAAAGAAACCCACATGCTGGATATTGTTTTCACAACGATTTACTAAAATGCCAAGATGTAGGGCATAGATGTTAGGTCTTTACAGATTCAACCCTACCCACCCCGCTGCACATTTTGTGTCCCCATCATTGCTCAGTGAAATGCACTGCTAGGACTTCTCCTTGCTAGCTTTATGAGAGCAGGCGGGTGCTTTGGATTGTTTCCCTCCCCACTGTACCCAAAACTAGCAAAACATCTGACAAACAATACGGGCTGGATAAATATACATTGCATGATGAGTGCGTTTTTCTTTTTAATATCTATCTTTCTCAGAGACTGGGAGCAACGTTCTGGAAGGTGCCATAACTGTTAATACATCCCTAGCACATTGTCTAGGAGAGATAATAAATAACTGCTGAAGTGAATAAACATATTTTTTTGATATTTAAGATATTGTACTTACTAGACATGAAGAATAAAAAATAGTTAAAAGATTACCAGCACAAAATATCTCACACAACCAAGGAAGAAACCCAATTTACAAGTGTTAAAGGGCATAGTTCCTTACTCTACCACAAGAGGACAATGTGAGCTTGAAGTGATAACAGCCCTCACCACACAATTGACTTGATTTTGTGGACTATCCACTATCTTTCTGTACCATCTGTGCTTAGGAGACATTTTTCTGATGATGAACTCTTCCAGAATAGGGGAGGGGAGACTAAAATTTGGGGTTATCAATACGGTCTGACAGGGTAGTATGAAGGCAAAGCCCTGAGACTTGGCTTAGAAAAGGTGGATGAATTCTACTCCTATTTCCATCACCTAATAATAGTACATGTTACCTTAAATAGGCTCTAGAGTCCAGGTTTCTTCATTATTGACATCACAGGGGTGTGTGTGTGTGTGTGTGTGTGTGTGTGTGTGTGTGTGTGTGTGTATACTTCAAATAAGAAAATTTGGGGCCAGGTTGTGGCACACTTGGTTAAGTGCACACATTACAGTGTGCAAGGTTCTAGGTTCAAGCCCCTGCTGCCACCACCCCCACGCCCCCGCAGGGGGAAAGCTTCATGAGTGGTGAAGCAGGTCTACAGATCTCTCTCTCTCTCTCTCTCTCTCTTTCCCTCACTACCTCTAAGTCTCTCCCTGTCTCTATCCAATAATAAAGAAATAAAAATCTTTTAAAAAAAAGAAAACTTGAAGTACTTTGTTACTGATCATTCAGGGTGTGCGTACTTCAAATAAGAAAACTTGAAGAATGTTGTAACTGATCTTGCAAAAATCAACTTTTCTATAAACCTGCTTCTGTAGTCACAGTGCCTGAATTTGACTGACCACTTGCTATCTTCAGTTCTTTATAGTTTGATTTTCTCCTTTGTAAAATGGGAACAATAAGAATATCTAGGGAGTTTGGCGGTAGCGCAGTGGGTTAAGCACACGTGGCGCAAAGCGCCAGGACCAGCATAAGAATCCCAGTTCGATCCCCGCTCCCCATCGGCAGGGGAGTCGCTTCACAGGCGGTGAAGTAGGTCTGCAGGTGTCTTATCTTTCTCTCCCCGTCTCTGTCTTCCCCTCCTCTCTCCATTTCTCTCTGTCCTATGCAACAATGACATCAACAATAATAACTACAACAGCAAGAAAAACAACAAGGGCAATAAGGAAATAAATAAATATTAAAAAAGAATATCTACCCCAAGTGCTTATCAGTTAAGTTTCATGAACATATACGAAGTTCTTAAATAAAATATCTAAAGTATTATGATTGTTTCACAGCAATAAAACAAGATGCAATGTATCAAAACTCCTAGGGAATAACAAAAAAAAAAAACCTTATTTTCTGTCCATGTTTATTTTATTTCTCTCTGACTTTTCCTATCTCCTTTTTCCACCCCCTTCCATTCTAATGGTGCAGTCGGCAGAACAGATAATTAAATAACAGGTACCAACACCTGCTATGATAAATCAGACTTTGTACTTCAGCTGTTTGGAAAAAAATTTTAAGAACTGTAACATAACAACCTTTTATACACTCAATAAACATAATTTTAAGTTCTTATCTGGCTTGCATGAAGGTAAAATCTCTCTCCTTTTAACATTAAATCTGCAGTCATAAAATGCTACTTTTGCCAGACTAGATGTCACTATAAGTGTTCCTCCATCCAGTCCAAATGATAGTGTTCAGCCTCACCTTCTAATTTCTGTGTGACAGAGATATGAGGCATTTTGAGTCCTCTAACGATGAGGAAAAAAAGAGCTAACAACAACAACAAAAATCTAAGTACACTAAAACAAAGAGCCATCATAAGCAAACCAACAAAATCTCCACTGAGAGAGAAAGAAATATATGAGAATAAAGCAAATCCAGCTGCTTACCCCAAGAATTTGGCTGAATAGAAAGGCATAAAAGGGTGTGACTGTCCCGTTGACAGCTGCACCCACAGTCCCTACCAGCATGTAGGGCCATTCTGGAGCATTGAACTTGAGAATCCTCCTAATTGGGGCAGGTTCGATTTCTTCTTCCTCAGGAAAGTTCTCATCCTTGAGGAGAAAGAGAGAGTTATATTAATCATGCAGAAATGTACACACAGACATTTTCTATATACTTTTTAATTATACAGAGGCTTTTTGGAATTTATAGACTTAAGGGTCATTGTTTGATTAGTTAGTTACAAGTCATCTCAAGGATCTATGAGAGGTGGTGACTCGTGGTGGGGAATGGTTTTAAACCGTGTGGCACTGTACTGTGAGATAGAACAGGGCAGGGCTGGGGGTTGGGTGGTGGCCGAGCAGGTTGGGCTCATGTGGCGCAAAGCACAAGGACCAGTGTGGGTATCCCACTTCCAGCCCCCGGCTCCCCACCTGCAGGGGAGTCGCTTCACAGGCAGTGAAGCAGGTCTGCAGGTGTCTTTCTCTCCCCTTCTCTGTCTTCCCCTCCTCTCTCCATTTCTCTCTGTCCTATCTAGCAATGAACAACATCAACGGCAAAAATAATGACCACAACAAGGTTACAACAACAAGGGCAACAAAAGGGGGGGAAAATGGCCTCCAGGAGCAGTGGATTTGTGGTGCAGGCACTGAGCCCCAGAGATAACCCTGGAGGCAAAAAGAAAAAAAAAGAAAAGGCTGGGGCTGAGAGGACTGCTCATCTGAAGGTGAGCTTAGCATTTCTATTCCACAATTATATACATATTAACATATCTGCGAAATAATAGTATGTTGGATCTTTGAGAAAAATAACCCTCCAATTTTTTTTGTTTTCATAGTATTTACATATGTGAGGACCTATGAAATTTTCTAGATACAATTTCTATTTGAGGACCTATGAAATTTTCAAGATACAATTTCTATAAGTGTTGGAGTTCCTGGGGCCTGGCATTGGCACACCGAGTTGGGCACATGTTACAATGTGCAAGAACCTGGGTTCAGGCTCCCAGTCACCACTGCAGGAAGGGGAAGCTTCATGAGCAGAGCTGCAGGTGTCCCTCCATCTATATCTTCTCCTTACCTCTCAATTTCTTTCTGTCTCTGTCCAACAAATAATAAATAATTAAGAAAATGTTGGTGTTCCTTTGCAACTGTTTAAAACTGTAAGATATATCAGGAGATCAGACAAGGTAAGATGATTTTTAAAATCTATCACACTTATTACCAATAATGATCATTTACATCTTTTCAGTAAAGTTTTCCTCAATTGAGGTCTCAAATGTAGTTCATTTGGACTTTCAGATTCCATGTTCTCTTCTCTCAGTCTCTTTAGTTGCCATTAAAGTGTCAGATCTAGCAAAGTTTTGTCCTCTTAAAAGCAAATATTATACCTAAATCCTTATTAATTTCCCCGTCATTACTTCTCTGCTATTGGTACAACTTTGTGTTTGGTCTTAGACCCATTTTATTCAATAATTTGCTAAACTTATTACCATTTTGAAAAACTATTTTAGGTGTTCTATATAAATATGCATAGGAGGCATTCCTGTTAAGTCCATATAATATACTATGATCCCCACCTGCCTCCAGGGTTATCAGCACTATTTTTTTTTTAATCAACAATTTTCTCTCTGACCACTGACTAATCCTAAAATCACAATGCCACTGAGGAAGAAGTGTGGCTGAGAAAGCATAAGTGAAGCAAGTATAGAAAGAACAAGGTTCTAGGATGAAACCAACATTGTCACCAGTGGAGTATATCGGCAAGTTTTTCATTGTCTGTATCTTTGCTCATTCTCAAAATGAGAGTTGGACTAAGCTGTTTGAGGAGACAAACCAATTCTCTGTGAGTACTATGTGTTTGGGGACATCTTGTAGAACAGTTATTGACTCCTTTTGTTCAGAAAAAAAAAAATTCCAGTGACTTTAGTATGATAAGTAATCTTGGGGAACACATATGATGTCTCCCCAACAAAAAGATAGAAGTGGCAATATTTCGCATTATAAAACAGTTATGCTCACCAAATCCATGAGTCCTTTTCTATAAATATGCCCAAATAAATTTGCTGTTATCACTAGACCCTCTTGGCTTCAACTTATGGAAACTGGCAGTTGGTCTGGGACGCAGTGTAAATACTATATTCTGGTTACTGTTCTTACTGTCAGTCATAATGTAATCAAGTATTTTGTCTCTGACTCCATGTGCAATATCTTGTATTCCATGATATTGTGTCAAGCTAACTCAATCATTTACCATGGAGGAAAAATATTAGCCCCTTTACAGTTCTAGAGAATGTTGATGTCCAGATCTGAATGTTTACCTCATTTTCTGAGTTGCTGTTTAAAATAATAGATTCCTGGCTTTTATCACCATAAATTGCAACTTACTAATTGTAAACCTGTACTTTTAATTAGTACTCCTCTAGAACTTGAAGGAATCATGTTAAGTGAGATAAGTCAGAAGGAGGACAAATGCCAGATGATGTCACTCATAGTTAGATCTTTAGAAGAAAGAAAGAAAGAAAGAAAGAAAGAAAGAAAGAAAGAAAGAAAGAAAGAAAGAAAGAAAGAAAGAAAAAGTAAACACAGGGTGAAACTTAGACTAGCTGTTGTTTACAGCAGTAGAGTCAAGGACTCTAAAGGGTAGAGGTAGGAAAAGGGTGGAGGGAACTTGGGACCCGGGCATAATGGTGGAGGGAGACTTTAGCTGCTGGTGGGAGTGATGTGCAGACATCCATCATGAGGAGATAAGAAATTGTATTCATGTCACAGCTACTGTCTTATAAATCACTATTTCTCCCAGTAAAGTTAGGAAAAGAAAAACAAACAAATAACAGTACTCTCCAAGCAATTCTGGTGACAAAGACCAGTTCATCAGCTTCATTCTCAGCAGTAGACAGTCTGTAAATCTCCTTCCAGAGCTAAATGTCTAGGATTCCATGATGATATATTTTAAAAGTGTCAGTAAGAGCAAGGGTAACCAGGAACATTAAATACTAATGTTTCCTAAAGCCACTACCCAAAGGAATGGTCTATGCACAACCTGACATGACTGAAATTTTTCTAACCTTAAACAAAAATATATAAGAGGGTGGAAGTAGATAGCATAATGGTTATGCAAAGAGGCTCTCATGTCTCAGCCTCTAGCAGGTTCAGTTCCCCACACCACTATAAACTGAGCAGTGCTCTAGTGAAGGAGGAGGAGATCTTTAAAAAGAAAAAAAAAAAAAAAAAGGAAAGAAAGGAAAACACTGACACTTGACACTTCCTAACCTTAAAGATGCATCTGTGATCCCAAATGTTGCCAGAATTAGAGAATATGACCCTAAGTGGTTGGCTTTTGGCTTTGGGTAGTTTTATTTTCTATAGCCAGCAGAACAGTAGAGGGATAAATGATAATTGCATAAAGATGTAATTAAAGCCATTTTGTACAGATTTTTCTCTGGTTTTTCCAAAACTAAAGACAATTTTATTCATCTTGAAAAACTTAAGATAAATTCATCTACTACTACTATTATTATTATTATTGGCTTCAGAGTTATCGATGGAGCTTGGTGCCTACAACACAATTCCACTGCTCCTGTGGCCATTTTTTTTTTTTGATAGGACAGAGAGAAATTGAGAGGGGAAGGGGGGGATAGACGGGGAGAGAGACACTTCCAGACCTGCTTTGCTGCTTGTGAAGTGACCCCCTACAGGTGAGGAGCCAAGGGCTCGAACCGGGATCCTTGTGTGGGTCCCTATGCTTCATATTATGTGCACTTAACTTGGCATTCCACCTCCCGGCCCACAATTCATCCACTCACCACTATATGTGTGTGCATATATTTCTCTTTGTGTATGCACAATGAAAGGACAGTAAGTCAATAACCCACACAGAGATACAAAATTCTAAGTCTATATGTGCTTTCTCAGTAAAGAATTCCTGCCTCTACTGTAACATACTAAGGTGTGATACTCATTTGTTTAACATGTGTTAAGAGCTCTCCTGCCAATAACTCTAGCACAGGGATTGGGCCAGGGACATTGGGCTCATGGTCATCTCTGCATCTCTGCATCCATAACACATCTCTGCATCCATAACACAATATCTGGAGCATGGTTAGATCTACAGTCAGTGTTGAGTGGCTGAAAGAATAGGCGAAACTTTTATATCCATGGTATACATACATATGTTTTTAAAGTAGTGAGGTTCACGTATATGCAGATGGCTCAGGGCTAAACAATGTTTAAAGTTTCCCAGCTTCTTTTCTTTCATCTCTTTGCGTAGGTCAGGTGGAAATATAGCTTTTGATTTAAATCTCTTCTTGCTTTTTGTACATTTTTACTCTGGACTTTATACTTTCTTACTTTAGTTTCTGTGCTAAAGAGACGGTTTCAACTATTTGATCTTGACTTGTTCTCATAGAAATCCTACCCTGTTTCTTAGTTTCCCTGCAAAATTTACCTAGATATCAGAAACTGGATCCTCTTCCTGCAGATTTATTCTAACCCTAAATGGACTTTAATCAGCATTTACATCTAAACCTGGCTCCATTCATGGGTACCAAGACCACAGATTGGGAGGGGAGGAGAGCTGGCTATTGTCTTAGCTCTGACACCAGCTACCCATGAAAGTCTCAGTCTGTCATCCCAGGCAGAGATACAGATGTCGCAGGATATTCTCTCTTCTACATTTTCAGTGTCAAAACTCTAAGAAGCCACAAGGTGGAGATCACCCCTTTCTGAAAGTAAATCATTTGCTTTGCAACATAACATAAAACATTCTCCAATTAATAAAGGTGAGGTTAGCACTTCATCAAAATGAGAATAATTTTAAAAGACAGCACTTTCCCAGAGCTTGAGTTTTGAAAATTTGGCTGACTAGTAAGAACACTTCAACGTGTGAGAGGGGTAAAAATATCCAAACTAAAAACACTTCAAAATGTTACTTTGGGAGGAGAGATTTTGTAGTAAAATTGTATTAGCCTCAATCCTATTATTATTGCTTTTAAAACGCTTGGTTCTTTAATTTAAAAGACTATAATTTAATCACCATACAAATTAGTGGTATTCACATAATAATATTTCTTTTCCTCTTGGTACTTTGGCAAAATCACATTGACTTCTCTGTCATCTTTTTCTTTCCTTCTTTCTCTCCCTTAAGTAAGTAAAGTGACATCTGTAGTAATTACACTGATTTGCATCGAGGTCAACCATCTTATTCTTACTACAGAGTCAATCGGTAGATTAGTGTATGGAGCATTTTCTCTTCCCTAAAATGAATTTATGTATCTGACATCCTCTTACTTAAGTGACTCTCTTCTAAGATTTCTTGGCGTTATAAGAGCTCTGAGGGAATCCAGTTTCAGATATCCAGGAACTCTGCAGATTCTCTGCAATTGTGTAGGCTATTACCAACTTTAACAACAACCAAGTTAAGAGGGTTTTTTTTCCTTCTGCCAATGTACTGCTTAGCTCTTACTTTTGTTTTTGTTTTTGATTTTGTTTTTGCCTCCAGGGTTAACACTGGGGCTCAATCAGTGCTGGCACTTTTCTTCTTCTAGCGTTTGCCCTTCTTCCGTAGCCAGTCAACAGCATCAGGTTGAGCCTGATGCAAAGCCTCGACACCTCCTTTGAATCTGGAGAGGTGGCAGTCGTTGACAGCTCCCGGCGGCTATTTTTTCCTTATTTGTTTATTTACTTGTTTATCTATTTATTTATTTTATTGGATAGAACAGAGAGAAATTGAGAGAGGAGGGAGAGATAGAGAGGGAGAGAGAAAGACAAGACACCTGCTGACCTGTTTCACCACTCGTCAGGAGCGGGGAATCCTTGACCGGGTCCTAGTACTATGTGCGTTTAACCCAGCGCGCCACCGCCTGCCCCAGGAGTTAAATCCTTAACTGCAAGGTGCGGTATGAAACCACACTTGCTAACTATACTTTCCGTCACCATAATTTACCTTACTGCTCATGAGAAAATGTGTTACTTTACTATCCACAAATGTTTGTAACTACTTCCTAAATTCTCAAAATAAATAAATATAGAATTTTTTAAGCAATTCGAAAATGCACTATACACAATGACTGTGCTTGCAGTTAAAATATTCTCTGACGGGCATCAGGCGGTAGAGCAGTGGGTTAAACGCACGTGGCGCAAAGCGCAAGGACTAGTGTAAGGATCCCAGTTCGAGCTCCTGGCTCCCCACCTGCAGGGGAGTCGCTTCACAGGCAGTGAAGCGGGTCTGTAGGAGTCTATCTTTCTCTCCCCCTCTCTGTCTTCCCCTCCTTTCTCCATTTCTCTCTGTCCTATCCAACAACAATGACATCAATAATAATAATAATAACTACAACAATGATAAAACAACCAGGGTAACAAAAGGGAAAAAAATGCCCTCCAGGAGCAGTGGATTCGTGGTGCAGGCACTGAGCCCCAGCAATAACCCCCTCTCTCCATTGTTGCTGGTCATTTCTATCAGGAACAACACAATAGACCCCGTTGTGGGCCCCCATAGAACCTTGCCCTCAACTTGGATCAGCAATGGTAGAGAATGATCCACGCTCCGAAGGGAGGATGGACAACATACTCTGTGCTACACCTGAGGAAGATGGGTCGATATTGGGGCAGCTTGGAATGTTCCTGCTCATGACTACAGAATGTGAGCTCAGATCTACAGGGATGCAGAGGTCACATAGTCCCCTAAATTGATTATGGACTCCAGATCACATAAAATCAATGGGGTTTATATTCAACAATATTTATACCCCTTTTCTAATATTAGAGAGCTACTCTCTTCCCTGATCCAGCTTTCTGGTCCTTTTTCCAACCATGACATCATCTCCCCAGACAATAACTTGGATTCACCTGCATATCAGATTTCAGGCTCAGGGAAAAAAGAAAAAGAAAAACAAAAAACAAAAAACAAGTATAGCCACAGACCCTTTAGAATATAACTAAAATATGCCTACTAGCTATCTACAAAATGGAGGACTCCCCTACTCTTCCTCTGCACTATGCCAGCCTTTAGATCCATGATTTGTCAACAATTTGTTTGCTTTCTATGTTAACTCTATTTTCAACTACCAGGTTCCAGATGCTAGCATGATGCTGACCAGACTTCCCTGGACAGACAACCCCACCAGTGTGTCCTGGAGCTCTGGTTCCCCAGAGCCCTTCCCCATTTGGGAAATAGAGAGATAGGCTGGGAGTATGGATCGACCTGTCAATGCCCATGTTCAGCGGGGAAGCAATTACAGAAGCCAGACCTTCTACCTTCTGTATCCCACAATGACCTTGGGTCCATACTCCCAGAGGGTTAAAGAATAGGAAAGCTATTAAGGGAGGGGATGGGATTATGGAGTTCTGGTGGTAGGAACTGTGTGAAGTTATACTCCTATTATCATAGGGTTTAGTCAATTATAAATAAAAATTTTTTAAAAAAAAGAAAATCACAGTAAAAAAATTCTCTGGCTTACTGTTTTTGATAAATCTTGTGTTTCAGGGTTTTATTTTATTGTTGAAATTAAATTTTCCATCCTTGTTTTTTAAGACTGATGTCCTACAATCTTCTGGGCATTTGGCTAGGTGTGCAAACTGCTACCTGCACAAATAATCTATAGTCACCATCCCTAAGTAGTTTGTAATTAAAGCTTTTCTCATTGTGCCCAGGACAAGTCTTCTACAGTATCATGTTGATATGGGAACTAAAGGGAAGTTGAATCCCTGTTCTAATGGCAACATAATGTAGACTATTCTAAGAACAATGAGGCTTTAGAGGCTGAGAGGAATTTGTTCTCTTAGTCTCTCAGATCTTTGCTCTTTCCTGACTAAAGGAGCTCTCACGCTGTCCAACTGACTACCCCATGCTTAGGACCTAGAAGACTGTGGTTTAATGATATACTCCAGAGATAAGGTTGTCAGTAAATATGTCCTCGATCTGAGAAATTTATCTTTGTTACTCTCAGAGTAAAGAGGAAGTAATCTTCCTTTTATTTTGTGATATTTTCTGTCTCTTTGGTGCCCCAGGATCTCTAATATGGGAGAAATAACCTTGCATCAGTCCTCTTTTTTCTTTAGAACTTTTTCTTCCCCTCCAGGATTATTGCTGGGGCTCAAATGCCTACACTACGAATACGCTGCTTCTGGTGGTCTTTTTTCTCTCTCTCTCATTTTATTGGGTAGGGCAGAGAGAAATTGAGAGGGGAGGGGAAGATACAGAGGGAGAGAAAAAGACACCTGCAGACCTGCTTCACTGCTTGTAAAGTGATCCCCCTGCTGAGGTGGGGAGTTGGGACTGAAACTGGGGTCTTTGAGTGGGTCCTTGACCTTCAAACTGTGTGCACTTAACCCGATGCACCACTACCCAGCCCCCTCTATAGAACACTTTTACCACTTAAATGCGCCATGTATTTCTTATTAGATGGATGCTTCTTCCGTTAACTGTTTGATGTTATCTGGATGACTCATTCAGCATGAGAAGAACACAGAAATGTGGGTGATTTTTCCTCTCTATCTTGACAACAGCATGACCCCAAATAAAGCTTAATAGGAAAATTGAGATGATCTTAGTTATAGGTGGAATTTAAGAAACAAGGAAAGAAAGGGAAAATACAAAATGGAACTTGGACTACATTTGGTGTATTGTAACAAAGCAAAAGACTCTGGAGAAGAAGAGGAATAGAGAGGGCGGGAGGAGGAGCTTTGATGGAAACGAACCTAAGTTGGGGGTAAGAATGTTTCGCAGACAACTATTAACAAGGAGATGATTTACCCATGTATCAACAAGAAGATGATTTACCCATGTATCAACAAGGAGATGATTTACCCATGTATCAACAACTGTACCGTAATCCATTACCCACCCCTGCCCCTTAAAGAAAAGAAAATAAGTCATAAAATGGTTCAAATGAAGAGTAATAAGGGACTGACCATGAGAATATCAGAACTGAAGAATGAAGTTAGGTGATTAGAAACTTGGAGGAGGGTTAATCGACTTAACATGAAAATTAGACTGTGTCCTTTGGATAGCTGCATCCTTATATAGAAAGTTTATATTGCTGTGTGTTTTCACTCCTACCTCTGCAATTTTTGTCATTTGACATTAACTTTAAAATTAACAGTGCTGGGCTGGGAAGGCATTCATGTTTGAGACTTCTAAAGTTCCAGGTTCAATCCCCAGCACCACAATTAGCCAGAGCTGAACAATACTCTGGTCTATCTATCTTTGTGTCTTTTTCTCTGGATCTCTCTCTCTCTCTCAAGTGAAATAAAATATTTTTAAAAGTTAGTAAAGCAATTTTTAAATTATTCTAAAAATAGGTGAAGTAAGCAAATGTCCATATAATTAGTCTCTGTTAGTTTAAAAATTAAAGCTCAGTGTAACCAAATGCCTTTGCTGATCAAAAATTTTTGTCATGGTTGTTATGATTTATAATTTTAGAAATTGAGAAAGGCAGGGATAGATGACACAATGGTTATACAATGAGACTCTCATGCCTGAGGTTCCAAAGTTCCATATTTAGCCCCCATACCACCATAAGCTAGAGCTGAGCAGTGCTCTGGTAAAGAAAACAAAACAACAAAAAAATTTTGAACAAAAAATTTTCAGGTATTCTTAAAAATGTTTCAAAGATGCTTACATAATTTAATCCACCTTTAGTAGTTCTATTTTGGTTCCCATATATTCTTAAAAATAATACATTAAGCTAATATATATAATAAGATTTAGAGTTTTCGTGTGATCCTGAGAGGGTCTTCCATTTAGTCTGGTTTAGTGAAACATTACTAGCCCAAGGCCAAGAAAAAGCACATTCTTAAGTTTAAAGGGCATACAACAGTCTCCAGAAATCATTTCTTCCATTCTCCCATGAGTGATTGTTCCTGACCTTTCTGTCTTCTTCATAGGTAGACTTATGATCTAGGACAGCTAGTGGAGGTTCATGCCCCAGGTAAGAAAGCTGAGACCTGGAGCGTTGCCGGATTGAAGCTCTGTAAATAAACAGAAAGATGAAAGTCTGTAGATTGTGGGCAGGTTGGAACAAGACTCAGTTAGTGTCTAGGTATACATCACAAATGTCAAATAAACAGAAATATTTGGTAGGTAACATGGTAACCAGGTATGTGATTTTCTTTGTTAAGTTTAACAGAGCTGTGACAGGGTCAGGCTAATCAAATTGGTTTGCTGGGACCCAAGCTAGACCCTGATTCAGAATGCACCCAAGGAAAGAGAAAAAGGAAGGGAATAAATTTATCCTACTACTCTACAAAAAAGACTCAAGACCTGAATTCACACCAAGCTGGCATGGATCTACCACTTGTTACTACAGTATTGTTTCTTTACCTTTACTCCCTCCTAGCTTTACCCCCCTCCTAGGTTGTAGCTTTATCTCTCACCTACTTCTTTGATGTTTACTTTAGCATAATCCCACCTAGATACAAAAAAAAAAATAGGGTTCTTAGTAAAATTTTCTATAGTGTGTGTAAACCCCCTAGAGGTGTATTGTTTAGCAAGTTTTTTCCTCCTATATTTTTTATTAGTGATTTAATATTGATTTATAAAATTACATGTCAACAGGGGTAATTCCACACTGTTCCCACCACCAGAGTTCTGAATCCCCAACCCCTCCATTGCAAGCCACCCCAGTTCTCCCAAGGTTTTAACAAGTATTTTAAATAGGAGTTAGTTTGATAGTTTCACTTATTCATTCAACAGAGGTTTACTGGGCACTGATAACCAATGCCAGGTGGGGCTTACAAAGTTAATAAGTCTTTTAAGCATAAGTTCTCCCAGAAACTTATATTTTTGTAAAAAAAAAAAAAAAAAAGCCCTGGTGTAAGAAAGGATTTGGTAAGTATTAAAGCAGGTTTGAATAATAAATATGGAAATGTAAAGGGAAAAAATGTATTGCAGATGTTAAAAAGAAAGGTTACATGGAAGAAGAAGCTAAGACAGAACTTGGATATTTGTGAGCTAGAAAGAAGGACATTTCTGATGAAGAGAACAGTGTAAATAAAAGAATGGGGATAGAATTACTCATTACATACATTTAATACAGAATGGACACAGGAAATGATTGGTTCTTGTTGTTTTAGGGTGTTGGGTGTTCTTTCTGGGATTACTGGGGACCAGATTCCTCCTATGAACGTGAAAGTGTATAACACAGAGAAATGCCTGCAATTATGTAGAGACACTCAAGGGAAGACATTCCATGAAAAATGAAACCGACAATGTAACTCTGGTTTATGGTGATACAGGGGATTGAACCTGGGACTTCAGAGCCTCAGGCACGAGAGTCTCTTTGCATACATTATGCTATCTTGCCTCACCCTCTCCTAAATCTTTACTTGAGAAAACTGAATCTTTGCTTTCAGAGGTTAGACCAACTTGAGTTAGGCTTTCGGGAATTTGCCCCCAGTCTTAAGTGATAGAAGCGGTGCCAAAGATTGGAGTGGGGGGAGTTACATTGTTAAAGCTCCTGTTCTGAAGTAGTATGGTAAAAAGATGTGTTAACAGGGAGCCTAGTAGTGGAGCACCTGGTCAAGTACACATATTCAAGCCCTGGACCCTGTCTGCATGGTGGAAGCTTCATAAGAGACAGAGCAGTGCTGCAGGTGTCTCTTTTTCTCCCTCTCTGTCTCCCTCTTCCGTCTCTAGTCTTCTGTCTCTATGAAAAAGAAAAATGAACAAGGAAAGTGGGTACTAGGAATAATGAATCTGTTATGCTGGCACCAAGAAACAGCAATAACTCTGGTGACAATATAAATAAAAGTAAAAAATTTTTAAAAAAAAAAGCTGTTCGCGGGGAGGAGACCTAAATTAATTGTTGTAGTGTAATCCATTTCAAAGCTTTCACAAATCCTTAACATTTCTATCCAGGTGAAATGAACTACAATAAATATCAGAGCAATTGCTGTCATTTAAGTTCATCTAGTCTTCTTGAGGAAACATTAGTAACTATTCTAATTTGCTCCCACATTTTCTTAATTGCATTGTTATCTTCTTACTCACCCAGGTTCACCAAGGAACCTCTATTACAAGTCCCTCTTCTGTGTTCTTGCACATCTGAAGTCTTGCCAAATCTCATGATGGCCAGGCAGAAAATTACTTTTAACTCCCCTCCCTACTACGCAACTGGCTTCTAATACAGTCCAATTCTATCCTACCTAATTTAAAATGCTGTAACAGTTGAGTCATTTCTTTGTATTAGGTAACTAGGACCAAGATCTTCTCCGGGACATGTGAGGAAGAGGTATGTGTCACTTGAAGAGACAAGACTGAACCTAACAAACAAACTCAGAGTATTGGAAGCCAGGAGAAAAATATGGACAAAAGAAGAGGATATCACAATACAATTGACTGCCTCCCAGTTCTCAGCATGGGTGGACATTATCTGCTCTGATTTCTCCTACTTTATTCTTCAGTCTACCTTTCTCTTCACCAAATTATTCCAACTGTCTAGCATAGGTTGCCCCAGTGATATGACAGTAAGGCAGCTATTCTGCATGACAACTGGTTATTACTCTGGTCTACCACGACACCAGAGTAAGAATTTCATCACACCCTATTTCAGAAACCTGTAACATCTGTCCCTCCTTTTCCCAGAAGCTATGTACCTTCTCTTTGCAACCTTTTACCTAGTGGTCAAATACCATGCCTAGTTCTTTTCTCTGTGTACAAAGCTAGTTGGCATCTAATGATTCTCATAGTTTTATTTTTTCATTAGTGCAGTACTAATGACCCTCATAGTTTTTTTTTCATTCTTTATTTTAGAGAGCAGGAAAGAGAGAGAGGACAGCAACAGACACCACTGTAGCCCTCCACCATTCACCGAGTTCCTCTGGTGCCAACTGTTGTACTCCTGTGTGGTCTTGAGACTCAAACTTATCGTCTCATGCACGACAAGAAACACACGTTACCAGGTAAGCTACATTCTGACCTTCCTTCAAATACCTTGAATAATATTTTCACATACACACACACAAAAGACAAATACTTCTGGACCCAGTTTTTCTAAATATGCCAACTCAAACAAAAATTTATTTCATTGAGGTATTTCTGCATATAACATCATGTTAGTTTCAGAGTATTGATTTGGTGAAAAAATATTGATGTGATGTTTCAATATATTACAAAATTAATTACTAAATTAAGTCCAGTAAATATGTAGACTTTGTACACATTTCATTTTGCAGAGTAAGAGCTCTGCACAGGCATGGTCTCACTGACCCTGACTGCCCTTTTTATTTTTTTATTTCAGGTAGAGTGACAGATAAGCAGGGAGGACACCACACTACGAGGGCTTTTTCCAAGTGCATTGGAGCTCCCACGTGTGCTGGGGCTCAAACCACATTTGAGCATGTGCTCTACCCACAGGGCTATCTTCTGGCCCAACTTTTAGCATCTAAAGAAACTCTTTTATTGAAACTCTAGGGGGCTGGGTGGTGACAAAACTGATTGAGTGCACATGTTACAATGTGCAAGGACCCAGGTTCTAGCCCCTGGTCCCCACTTGTAGGGGGATGCTTCATGAGGGGGTGAAGCAGTACTGTAGGTATCTCCCTGTTTCTCTTCATCTCTATCCCCCACTTCCCATTCAATTTCTGACTGTCTTTATCCAATAAACAAAGATAATTAAAAAAAATAAAAAGAAACTCTAATGTCAGAATGAAAGACAAAAATGTATAATCTCATTATTAGTGCACTCCAAAACCACATTTTGTGAGTGAATATTGGACAAGAAGAAAAAAAATAGCTCGTTATTTAGGAAAATTCTTCTTAAATGTTGTAAAACACATTTTAAAATTTCATCAACCCAGAATGATGGATGCTCTGGTTCCTTCTCTCTCATTAAATAAATTCGTAAATGGGAAAAAAATTAAGGGGTAGAAAATGGTTCATAGGATTTGACTTGGGATGGGCACTACTCTGGGAACAGCAATATTTATCATTTAATTACAGCTTAGCAGGCTATTAAGCAAAGATAATGGTTTGAAGTTGATCTACATGAAATCTTTGAGGGAGAAGACTAATCCCAGATTTTTTTTTATATAAGAAATTCCATGTGAGGGCTGGGCTGTGGCTCCTGTGGTAAAGCACAAAGATCCAAGTTCAAACCCCAGGTCACCCATGAGATTGCCTGCAAGGGGAAGCTTGACAATCAGTGGAGCATAGTACTGCAGTGTCTCTCCTTCTCTCTCCTCACTATCTCTTTCACTCTGTCATTTTTTTTTTCAAACCACTAGTAAGAGTGGTGGAATTGTACAAATGCCAAGCACCAGAAATGTCCCTGATGATGAGAGAAAGGAAAAAAAGGAAGGAAGGAAGGAAGGAGTGAAGAAAGAAAGAAAGAAAGAAAGAAAGAAAGAAAGAAAGAAAGAAAGAAAGAAAGAAAGAGAAATCCCCATTCTAGGTTAATATAATATATTTTTAACTATTGAGGATATCTATCATGATCCTAACCACCCCTCCCTAAACTTAGAATCCAAAGTTAAAACAAAGAAAGAAACAAAGAATACATGAATTAGAGACAAAAATGTCACTATGATAACCAAAGCTTTCCCTTTATGCTTATATTACACAAGAGCGGAGGGTAGGCTACAGGCTCTCCTTGATGTACTTGAAATATCGCTGAGGCTCACAGCTGAAGGAGACTCCTCAGAACATCTGAAAACTTTAAATTTTAACATTTTATCATAGTATGGACTTACCTTAAACTATCCCGGTAGCTCCCTCTTTGAAAGCTCTGTCTCTTCTTAGATATGACATCTTCTGAACTGTCATCTTCTAGTTAAAACATGAGCCACTTCTTAGTATCAACAACAAGCAGGACTATATCAGAATTTTTAAAAAACTCACTAGGTTTGCCAAGAATATCATTCCTGTGCCTGGTAGCAAAACACCCCATCAACTTTACTGCAAGAAAGAAAACTTAGCATTTGTCTATCCTTATAAAAAAAATTTCAAAATAATTCCCAGTGGAATTCCTAAGTCCAGATGCTATTTGATGAAGTCAGTCTAGAGTGGATGGCTAAGGTAGGTTGAACTAAATTGCCCTGAAAATTCTTATTGAAAAAGAGAAGGCACACTGGGTAGGACCTGAAATGTCTATCTACATTCATGAAAATAAGCACTAAAGTTTTAGTCATTGATTTGTTGACTCAGCCAATAAAAAGTTCTACTATTGTGTGCAGGACACTTGTGGGAGAAAAATAGGGGATGGAATTAAAAATTCTTCTATGGAATATTTGGTTGAATTGAATCTCCTTAACATGTGTTGTTCCCTTTATCATCGACATAATACAATATAGGACTTTCAGAAGAACAAATAATGCAGTGTGTGTTGAATTTCATATAAATCTGGGCTGGGGAAATAGCATAATGGTTATACAAAAAGAGTTTCATGCCTGAGGCACCAAAGGTCCCAGGTGACATCCCTAGAACCACCACAAACCAGAGTTGAGTAGCACTCTGGTAAAACAAGCAAGCAAGGAAACAAACAAATAAAGAGGAAAAGGAAAGTGCAAAACAAAACTTGGACTTAGTGTCTTGTATTGCACCAAAGCAAAGGCCTCTGGGGAAAGAGGGAAGGAAGAGAACCTTGGGTTCCCAGTGAGAGTATTCTGTAGAGAGCTTTCATGGGGAGATAAGAAACTGTACCCCAGGTACCAATACCTGCCTGTGGACCATTAACACCACAATAAAAATTAAAACAAACAAACAACAACAACAAAGACCCACATCAATCCACTGAGTATTCTATCAACTAACAAATGTACAAACATGATGGAAAAGGCACTTGCCCTTTCCTTCCTCTTCAGTGAGAGCTGGGTCGCCTTGGCTTTGCAAAGTCACTAGAGTAAAGTAGACTCCTTTCCTCTCCAGCAATTCTTCATGGGTACCTCTCTCCACTGCGGTGCCATGTTCAAAACCAATAATGACATCAGCCGATCTGACCGTGGAGAGGCGATGAGCAACTGAAATGATTGTATGCCCGTGTTGAATCTGTAAGAATGTATAACACCTGTTAGATGAGATTGTAATGGGTTGGGAAGCAAGTTGGATCAAAGTCATGGGCTCTTGGAAAAATCCTCAAAGAGGCTGTACAGACATTAGAAAATGATAACACTTTTATTTAAAAAAACATATTTTATTTATCTTAATTACAGAGATAAAGATATAGAGATAGAGAGACCAAAGCACTGCTCAGCTTTGGCTTATGGTGATGTGGGGATTGAACTTGAGGTTTGGGATCCTCAGGCCTGAAAGTCTTTTTATATAACCACTATGCTATCCCCCCCCCACTAACATACTTTTCTAGAAACTATAAAGGGGCTGGGTGGTGGCGCACCTGGTTGAGCGCACATGTTACAATGCACAAAGACCCAGGTTCTAGCCCCTGGTCCCCACCTGCAGGGGGAAAGCTTCACAAGTGGTGAAGCAGGGCTGCAGGTGTCTCATTGTCTCTCACCCTCTCTATCACCCCTTCCCTCTCAATTTCTGACTCTATCCAATAAACAACTAGAGATAATAAAAAAAATTAAGTAAAGACTATAAACACCATAGCAGATTTGTTGATTGTTGCTAGTGATCAAAAGAAAATATATATATCATCTTAAAAACTGCATAAATTAGAGCTGTGGAGACAGTATAATGCTTATACAAAATGACTTTCATGCCTCAGGCTCTGAGCTCCCAGGTTCAATCCTCAGCACCACCATAAAACAGAACTGAGCAGTGCTCTGGTAAAAAAAATAAATAGGGAGTCAGGTGGTAGTGCCATGGATTAAGCAAATGTAATGCCAAGCACAAGGACTGGCATAAGGATCCCAGTTCGAGCCCTTAGCTCCCCACCTCAGAGAAGTTGCTTCACAGGCGGTGAAGCAGGTCTGCAGGTGTCTATCCTTCTCTCCCCCTCTCTGTCTTCCCCTTCCTCTCTCCATTTCCCTCTGTCCTATCCAACAACGACGACATCAACAACAACAACAACAATAAAAAGGGCAATGATAGTGAAAATAAATAAATAAAATGTATAAAAATATATTTAAAATAATAAATAAATAAATAATCAGACTTAGTGACATTACATATATGCAGTTTTTGGGAAATAAATCACAAGTGTCTTTTATTTGACTGTAAGAAACATTGTAGTTAGTCAATATTTTCTAAACTGTCAAAAAGGATACGGGTAGGAATAGCCATTTAGCATCTCTCTCTCTCTCTCCCCCCAGTCAATTGCCTTTCGTAGAGCAACAATAGACGTGTTTCCACAGAAGCCTGCACAGTAAACTCTGGCCTTCAACAAACCTGACTCAGGGCCTCTTGCACCATGGCTTCACTCTCATTGTCCAGCGCTGACGTGGCCATGTCCAAAAGCAGGATCTTGGGTTTTCGGACAAGAGCTCTAGCAATGGCTATTCTTTGTTTCTGGCCACCACTCATATGGCCTCCTCCTTCTCCAACAAGAGTGTCAAATTTCTAAGAAGAAGGTAAAACCAGTAATGAGGAGGATGCATTTGATGGCACTGGATTGTGATCAGTTCATATTCTTTCTAGCTTTCTCCTCAAGCATAGCTTTTCACACACTCAACTTTTATTTCTCAATTCAGTGATTATCTAGTCAATATTTGCACATAAGATTAAAAACTTCGTTTATTCTTTCCTTTCTGGGTTCGCTCCGTTGTTATATGTGTTTTTTATTTAGCTAAACTTCAAATAACATGTTTCTATCAAAGTGTAACTTGAACAGGATTCAAAAAAATATTTTGAGAGAATTAAGATACATATTAAGTCCCAGTCACTTTTACCTAGTGAGACAACAAAGCAAAATAGAGTGTTAAAACTGTCTTTATACTAAGATTGAGAAATCAAAATATCTTTCTTTATAGGGCTGCTGGAATAGCTCATTTGTCAACCCAGGTTCAAGCCTGGCCCCCACTATGCTGATGAAAGTTTCAATACTCTTCTTTTCTTCTCTGCCTTGATCTAAAAAAAAAAAAAGCTTTATAATCATGGACAGCAACTAGATATAATTGTCTATGTTTAATACTGCACAGGAGTCTCACAATGTGGTGTTGATGTCAGATTCTGCCTATCTATTTCTAGCCAACAGGAGGTGAATATCTACCATGGAAAAAAACATGGTGGTGAACTCTTTACACAAATCATCTCATTCAGTACTTGCAGGTACCAATGAGGTAGGTACTACTGTTTTGGGTGATGAATGAAGAAATACTGTGACATAAGGACCTGAAGTAAGTTCCCCAAGGTCAGAAATCTTATAAGTGGGTAAGCTGGAATTTGTATGAAATTAGTCTAATTCTAAAGCTTTAAACTCTTTAAATACCAAGTTTATAATATTCATACTGTAATCCTATTGGTGCATGTAATTTAAAGGACTAAAAAGGAAGTGTTCTAGAGCACAGACTCTGGAGTCAGAACACGTGGATGTGACAACTGTCTCTACTGCTTACTTGCTGTATAATCTTGACATTGACCTCTTCTTGGACTTTCAGTTCTCCACCTGCAGATGGAGACAATTGCCGCTATCTGACAAGACAGTTGTGAGGCTAAATCGATGCTTAGAGCAGTGTCTAGCATGTAGTAACACTTCATGTGTTAACTAGTGATAATAACTTGCTTGACACGCAGACCTTTAGTCGCAGAATACACATCCACATAATACGGATATAATACAATACGGAATCAGTTTGTTGCTGTCCTTGTTTAAAAGGAATGTGCAAGAGGAATTTCTAATGTGTAAGATACCGCACAGAGGATATAATAGTAATTGCCTCAGCACAAGAAACTAAAAGACAGTGATGAGGTCAGCAGATAGTTTATCAGATATGTTCAGTGACTTATCCTATTGGTAACCTGAGTCTGAGTCCCCAGCACCACTCAGAATCACCACAGCAATAGGGCAATCTCCACAGACGAAGGAGCTGTGCTGCAGTGTCTCCCTCCCTCTCTCCCTATTTGTCTGTCTCTAGCTGAAATAAAAACAATGGAAAGATTGAGAGAGCCAGGTGGTGGTGCAGCAGTTCATGGGACATAAAGCGCAAGGACCACCCTAGCCTCCAGCTCTCCACCTGCAGGGGGTTTGCTTCACAGGCAGTGATGCAGGTCTGTAGGTGTCTATCTTTCTCTCCCTGCTCTGTCTTCCCCTCCTCTCTCAATTTCTCTCTGTCCTGTCCAACAACAACAATAATAACAACAACAATGATGATAAACAACAAGGGCAACAAAAAGGGAAGTAGAAAGAAGAAAGAAAGGAAGGAAGGAAGAAGGAAAGAAAGGAAAAGAAAAATTGACCTGGAGCAGTTCAATCACACATGTGCAAGGCCCTGATGTGCCACATAAAAACATTAAATAAGAGAACAATGACAATGGTAGACATCAAAAGGGCATTGTATACATTACTGCCACAAGACAAAGCTAATAGCTATTTTGATAATTACTTAATAGGGGGAATAAAAAATGTGTCCATGTCAAAAGAAAGAAAGTGTCTCCTCCACTATAGAGCCTATATTTCCCCCAGTCCTGGAACCTTAGGATAGGGCCCACTTTCCCATATGCCTCTCCCAATCCATATCAAATAATATTGCATCTGCCGATCACAACCTAATCAACGCAACAACTGCCACCTCAACATGCTTCAGCTCAGACTGTGTCCAGAGACTTCAGGTGTGGAATGACAACCCTTCAGCTTCATTACTTGGGTGAGACCTTTCCTTTCATAGCATTCTCTAATTCCATCTCAGGTGGATCACTTTCTAACAAAGTCCCAAAATCTAGATATACACCAGATTCTGTGAGAGAGAGCGTATGTTCACACGTATCCATACACTACTGCAAAATATATACCTGAAAGCAGAAGTACACTAGAGTTTGCAGTGATTACCCCCCTAACACTTCCTCTCCACTATTCCAAGCTTTGGGTCCATGATTGCTCCACAATTTGTTTGGCTTTGTATGTTAACTCTCTTTTCAGTCACCAGGTTCTAGATGCCATCAGGATGCCGGCCAGGCTTCCCTGGACTGAAGACCCCACCAATGTGTCCTGGAGCTCCGCTTCCCCAGAGACCTACCCTACTAGGGAAAGAGAGAGGCAGAGTGGGAGTGTGGACCGACCAGTCAATGTCCATGTTCAGCGGGGAAGCAATTACAGAAGCCAGACCTTCCATCTTCTGCAACCCACAACGACCCTGGGTCCATGCTCCCAGAGGGATAAAGAATGGGAAAGCTATCAGGGGAGGGGATGGGATATGGAGATTGGGTGGTGAGAATTGTGTGGAGTTGTACCCCTCCTACCCTATGGTTTTGTTAATTTTTCCTTTCTTAAATAAAAAATAAAATAAAATAAAAATAAACAAATTTTAAAAAAGAAAGGTAGTGTCCTTATTTGCAGATCTTCAATTTATTAACGTGTTTTCAAATAAAGGGATAAACTCACGACACATTTCAAAAAGAGAACTAAAACTTGACATGAAGAAACACTGGAGCTAGGTGGTGGTACAACTGGTTAAGCACACACATTGCAGCGCACAAGGACCTGGGTTCAAGCCCCCAGACCCCACCTGCAAGGGGAAAGCTTTGTGAAGTAGGTGGTGAAGTAGGGCTACAAGTGTCTCTCATTCTCTCTCCTTCTCTGTCTCCCCTTACCCTCTTGGTTTCTGGCTGTCTCTATCCAATAAAAAAATTAATAATAAAGAATTTAAACATTTAAGATTATAGGGAAAGAAACAGCATATCATGTGTAACTTATTTTTTCACTACTAACTCTTGGTTCACCCTAGAATGAGTAATTTGAGGTACCTGAGGCAGATTCATGATGAAGTTATAGGCATTGGCGGCCTTGGCAGCTCCAACTATGTCGTCCATTGTTGCATCTTCTCTTCCATAGCGAATATTTTCTGCAATGGTAGTGGAGAACAGAACTGGCTCTTGCTCCACTATCCCAATCTGAGCTCTAAGCCACTGAATGTTAAGAGAACGAATGTCGTGGCCATCCAAAGTCACCTAGAAAACACGAGACTAACATCACATTTGTAGGAATCCTTCAAGCTTCTCAGCCAAGACATTATGATGTACTTAACCTAAGCAGAGGGGAAAGGTGACCCAGACTATAATAAAAACGTTTCTTCTTGTAATGTTATCTGTATCAGAATGAAAAACGTTTCTTCTTGTAATGTTATCTGTATCAGAATGACAGTATAAGATTAAAATCAATTATTACTGTAGGCTAAGTCATTGTAGAAAGACATATGATGTTAAAGGTCACTTTATTTGACACAATTGTACCAGGGATGGAAAGGTTTTTGATTCCTCAGTAAAGCATAGAATCTGCTCTTCAGGGCCAGGGGGTAGCACACCTGGTTAAGCCCACACATTACAGTGCACAAAGACCCAGGTTCAAGCCCCTGGTCCCCACCTGCAGAGGGAAAGCTCCACAAATGGTGAAGTAGGGCTGCAGGTGTCTCTCTCTGTCTCTTCCCCCCTTTCTCCCCCTCCTCCCTCAACTTCTCTTAGTCTCAATTCAATAATGAATAAATAAATAAATATAAACAAGTAAAAAATCTTTTTATCACACTTTGATATTTATATGATTTTTGGATTTGTAAGTATAAGTAGACTTTAAAAGCCTGTAATGAAGAAGACATAAATGGCCAGTGCCCTTTCTAGTAGTACAAAACATAATGATCTTTATCTCATTCATATGTTCTGTAGTAAATATTACTTTCTAGCTATACTCACTAGGTAACATTGCCATAATAAAAAGTTAAGAGTTCAAAGAAAAAAATAAAAATGACTATTAGCAAAAATGTAAACAACATCTGGAACAAACCACAGTCTCTTAAACTCTCTGTTTCCTCGCTTACAAAATGGGCACATTTCTCTTTGGGGGGTCATTGTGGGGATAAGTAATCATTTTAAAAAGTATCCAATGTATACTATGTGAAAACTAAATGGTAGTTACTCGTATCCACTCTCTCTTGTCTCAGTCTATGTTTATAGTCAAATAAGTACAAGGAGAAAGAGAATAAGTAGTTTGTAAAAGTTACAGGCAGAAGCTGAAAAACAAGACCAGAAGAGAAAATACTAAGCAGAACTTGGACTGGAGTTGGTGTATTGCACCAAAGTAAAAGACTCTGGGGTGGGAGGGAAGGGGGTGGGTCAGGTCCTAGAACAGGATGGCAGAGGACCTAGTGGGGGTTGAACTGTTATGTGGAAAACTGGGAACTGTTATGCATGTACAAACTATTGTATTCACTGTGTACTATAAGGCATTAATCCTCAAATAAAAAATAAATGTAAAAAAAGGGAAAAAATCTCAAAAAAAAGAAATCAGTTCAATACTGTAATTCATCTATGTAAAACTCTTATGGTGTCTCATTGTAACTGAAATAAAGTTCCATTTCCTTGAAAAAAAAATTACGTAAGTTTATTTTTAGCTCAGCTTCTCCAAGCACAGGTTAAGAGCTATATTCTCTTTTCCTTAGAGCCATATAGGCTTTCTTTTACTTAGTGTTTGGAGAAATTTAATCAGTGGTAATAATACATTCTAATACATCAAACAATAGCTATGGCAGTGCCAGGAAGAGGCAGAAAGATCATTCTGAAAATATTAGCACTTCCAGATACATCACTGGTCATTCATCTAATAGCGAGATGCATGCAGGGAGTTAGCTAGTAATGTCAATGCAGTCAGCACTCTCGAAGTCACCTGTATGTTTTTCAAGACCATTCATTTATACTCTCCTGTGCCTGGGTATTGAGAGAGTTCTGGAAGTCACGCACCATGCCTTGACTGGGGTCATAGAACCGCTGAATGAGCTGCAGCGAAGTGCTCTTCCCCGATCCACTGGATCCCACCACTGCAGTCATTTCCCCCGATTTCACTGCCATGTTGAGATTGTCCAAAATCTGAAAAAAAAAAAAAATAAGGAAGTTTAGGTTGCCAGCAATGCCCATTGATAGCTATCAATATCCAGAAAATCAGTAAATAGTGCTCAGGATGAAGTTTTATCATTCAACACATTAATTTATTGAACTCTAGCCAACAGATGACATGACCACATGAAGTAAATAAAGCCACACCAACTGTCATTTCCTGTGCAATTTAAAACATCATTTACTTAGACACTGGAGATATCACAGTGGCTAAAACGCTGGACTGGAAAGCACAAGGTCTCAAGTTTAATTCATAGCATTGCATATGCCAGGGTGATGCTCTGAATCCTTTCTTTTAACTATATATTTATTTATTTATTATTGGATAGAGACAGAGAGAAATTAAGTGGGAGGAGGAGGAGGTAAAGAGGGATCGAGACAGAGAGACA
The DNA here is from genome assembly GCF_950295315.1 of Erinaceus europaeus. NCBI lineage: Eukaryota > Metazoa > Chordata > Mammalia > Eulipotyphla > Erinaceidae > Erinaceus > Erinaceus europaeus. The sequence continues at coordinate 22,124,608 of NC_080179.1, read as the reverse complement.
CCTGCAGCCCTGCTTCACCACTTATGAATACCAGAGGCTTGAACCTGGTATGTAATGTGTGAGCTTAACCAGGCGCATCACCACCTGGCCCCGATGCTCTGATTCTTTCTTTCTCTTGTCTCTCTGATTAACAAATAAATCTCTAAATTTTATGGTGCTGGGTAGTGGTGCACGTGGTTGAGTACACACATTACCGTGCTCAAAGACCCAGGTTCTAAGCCCACCCCTCCACCTCAGCCCCATCCCCACCCACAGGGAGGAAACTTTACATGTGGTGAAGCAGTTCTACAGGTGCCTATCTCTCTCTATCTCTGCCTAGCTTCTGAATTTCTCTGTCCAATAAAACAGGGGAAAAAATGGAAAAATGGCCACCAGGAGTGTTGGATTGGTAGTACAGGCACCAAGCCCCAGCCATTACCCTGGTGGTAATAAAAAATAATAATTCTGTATTCACTTATCTATTTATTTGTAACATCAAGGCCTTGTACATGTGAAACTTCACAACTCTGGGGTACTTTTTCATTCAGATAGGGAAGGAGTGAGAGTGAGACAGAAGAGACACCAGAGCTCCCCCTGATGTGACAATTCACATGTAGTGCTGGGGCTTGAACCTCTGACATGTGCCGGTGACATGGCATGAGCCCTCCCTGGTGAATTATTGCTCCACAACAGTTTCTAAACTATGTTTCAGTAGTTGATTTAAAACACTATGACATCTTCGGATTCCTCAAAGGTGCTATCCCCAAGAGTCAAGGGACAAAAGTCATGAAGTTAGTAATACAGTACTAGTTACAGTGATGATTAACAATGAACAAATTTGACAATGTTAATCTGTGTGTGTAATAAAATTATTTTAATAATTATTTAAAATATTTATTTATTTATTCCCTTTGGTTGCCCTTGTTGTATTGTAGTGTATTATAGTTATTATTGTTGTTATTATTATTGATGTCATCATTGTTGGATAGGATAGAGAGAAATGGAGAGAGGAGGGGAAGACAGAGAGGGGGAGAAAAAGACAGACACCTGTAGACCTGCTTCACTGCCTGTGAAGCCAACTCCCCTGCAGGTGAGGAGCTGAGAGTTCGAACCACGATCCTTATATGGCCCTTGCACTTTGCGCCACCTGCTCTTAACTCGCTGCGCTACCGCCCAACTCCCTATTGAATAATTTTATCTGACATGTTTGTAGCATGTTGATCAGCACAAAGCGTGGTTAAAGGCAGAGACTAAGTGCTGGGAGCTCTAAAAAAATGAACAAACAAAAGTTAATTCATAAACGTCTACTGGATATTTTCACAACAACATGGTGTTAATTTTTGCACTTATTATGTGAAGGTGGTTTATTTCTGTGACAAAGTATTGTGCATTTTTAATGTCATACTAGCGAATCCAAGCAGGTTTGAAATTATATTTCTATGTAGTAGATTATATTGCACTGCAACCATCCCCCCAAGTCCAGACACATATTGAACATATTGAGCATCCTTTTTGTTTAAATTGATAACTGGACAGAGACAGAGAGGGGGAGATAGAGAGGGAGAGAGACAGAGAGAAGCCCGCAGCCACTCGAGAGGCTTTCCTCCTGCAGGTGGAACCTGGGTCCTTGCACACTCTAACGCATGTGCTTAACCAGATGCACCACCGCCTAGTCCCCAGCAGCCTTTTCTTTTCTCTTTCTTTTTAATCATGATAGCCCTAGTACAATAGAGTACACAGGGGCTGGGGAAGTAGCTCAGGCTATTAGAGCTACAACTTCCATGTCCAAGGCCCCAGAAATCATAGTTCAATCTTCAGTATCGCCACAGGCCAGAGCTGAGTCATGTTCTGGTCAGCATCTCTCCTCTCCTCTCCTCTCCTCTCCTCTCCTCTCCTCCCCTCCCCTCCCCTCCATTCCCCTCTCTTCTCCTCTTTTCTTATCTCTCTCTCTCTTTCTCCCTCTCTCATTCTCTCATCCTGATAATAAATATTTTGAAAACTATAGTACACATTAGGTTTACATACAGATTTGTGGTATAAATGAAGAATATTCACAGGTCAAAATGAATTTATTAAAGCAAATTATTGGTTGTAGGAAGAAAATATACAACCAAATAGAAATTTTTTTATTCAATTGGCATTTGTGGAACAGCTGTTATGAACTGATGATTCCAGACAGATATTATAAAGGAAGTCTTTAGAAATCATTTAAAACTCTCTACTGAGTATTGAGTCTGATTTATATTTCATGAAGTACTTTTAGACATGTTTGACATTTCATGTTTCCATATATATCTATACATTCATAAAATATATTTAGAGTATAATCATAATACATGTATCTTTATACACCTAGCATGTATTTCATATAACACACACATTATAATAAGTATGCAGTATCAAAATGGAACTGCATTAGATTTATTTCTGTGGGGATAACTGAAATAATAAGTATAGCTAGAGTTATTCTTAAAAGTCAAGAATAGGTCTTATCCCAAAACCAATTCATTCAGGGAAAGTAGATCCTAATTTTCCTATAGGATAAATTAATCTTAGAGATATTTGTTCAGTAGACACAGGAGAACTGCATTTTTTTTCACCACATGTCCTAAACAGTCATCTAGTACAAGACACATGAGCATAATTACAAGATTTTCTTTCCTCCAAGAATTGATCTGGTGACCCTTGAGAACTTACAGGTAGGAAGTCAAAAGGGAACAAGATGACCATTTTCCTTTGCCATGTCATACCCTACCCTTCGGGGGCTCTGCCTTCCACAGACACTAAGGAGGTGGTTGACAAAACTGTGTTTGACTGTCCTGATTATACTGCCACTTATTAAACTGGTGTTTACACTGAGAGGACCTGCCACTCGTAGTTCAACAGCGCATCATACAGCTGACTTAACCTGAAAGTACTGCCAGACTGTTTTCCTGTCAGAGAGATTTGCACAGTATGGCTAGCAGAAAAGAATGCAGTTTGTCACCTGAGAAATGATAAGACACCCAGGGATACTTCCAGAAAAACACATATGTTCCTGGTTCCTGGAAATTGAGTCATGCTTCAGAAAAACAATCTACTCTCCTGGAAATGAATCATCAAAGATGAAATGTCACATATCCTCAGGAAGAGGTTGTCACTTACCTTCACATCTGGTCTAGAAGGGTAGTGGAAGCTCACATTATGGAATTCAATTTCACCCTTAATATGATCCAACTTGTAACCATCTTCGGACATGCAGTCAATGATGGGTTTCTAGAGTGAAGTATAAAATAGTATTGTTACCACATGTTACTACATGCGACCTACATGCCTTCAGTGCCCATCTTGGCTTGAATTTGCTCATAAAGCAGAACAATAAGCAGGTAAAACATTACAGAAGTATGCTAAAGATAAGTTGCTTCCACACTAAAAATGTGCTTTTATATAAATGTTTATTTTTTAATTGGTCAGAACAGAGAGAAATTGAGATAGAAAGAGGCAATAAAGAGGAAGAGAGAAAAAGAGACACCTGTAGCATTGCTTCCCTGCTGGTAAAGCTTTCCCCTTTAGGTGGGGAGTGGGGGCTGGAGCCCAGGTCTTAGTGCATAGTAACATCTGCACTTAATAACAGACTGACCCCCATGTTAAACATTTGTTAATAATAGTAATGTACTTACTATCACTTAAGACATAGAAAAGAGTTACTATATTTATATATATAGTGATATTTATCTATTAATAGTATTTACATATAATATTATATGTGACATATTAATGCATGAACAAATTACTAATGTGAGATTAATTATAATTGATATAAATATGTTGTTGATTAATATATTAATTAATTTATATGGACATAATTGGTGTTTCTATTTATTACTTATTTCTATGACATAGCATATATTATTATGTAATAACAATGCAATGATGATAATACTGAAAAATTAATATGTTAATATGTAATATAATAATGTTATTATATATTATTACATTATTGTGATACCATGAAAGACAAAGTACAATGTGTTTTTCCTTAATATGATTGTCACTATAACCTAACAAGACAAGGGCTATGGCATTTTTTTCACTTAGAGAAGTGGAAGAGTCTTAGAAGGGTTAACTTTCTTTTTTTTTTTCTTACTTTCTTTTTCTTTTTTTTATTTCTTTTTCATTTAAGAAAGGATAAATTAACAAAACCATAGGGTAGAAGGGGTACAACGCCACACAGTTCCCATCACCCAATCTCCATAAGGGTTAACTTTTTAAATTTAATTTTTCATTATTACATGAAAGATTGATTTTCACATGAAAGAGAGAAGTCAGAACTAGTGTTAAGGTTATTTTTCCTCTTCTTGGGTCTATAGTAAATATAAGATCATTTTTATTCAGAGTTGAGCCTGGTTCTCACTGCATTGGAGAAAGCTTCAGTTCTCTCTCTCTCTCTTTCTCTCTCTCTCTCTCACGCACATGCGTGTACTCTTTCTCTCTCTGAAAAAGTCAACCTAATGTGGTAAATCACTGATGATGACAAAAAAGATAATTTTTACACTAGTTAGAAATATGATATATTATATTATATTATATTATATTATATTATATTATATTATATTATATTATATTATATTATATTATATTATATTATATTATATTATATTATTCCCCTACTCCAACCTGACTTGCTAATGATCTTTACTTTTAGTTTTTACATACCCGGTCTATTGTTTCAAAAATACTGAAGGCTGCTGCACGCCCAGTTGCAAAAGCTTCCAAGCAAGAAGATGCGTTGCCGAGATTTAAAGCTCCGACTATGATACTGAGGAAAATCTGGAATGAAGAGACATTTTTATGTTTTGTTTGATTTTTCTCTTTACATATGAGATTGGGTTTGCATGTAGCGCTTGCTAACACTGGGGATATCCATGTGAACTAAGTGATTTATCAGAAATATTCTATGGGAGTTTGCAGGACAAATAACTCTGTTACTGGTTTTCTTTGTCTCCTCTCTCCTCTCTCTCTCTCTATTTCTCCCTTCTCCCCCTCCTCTGTTTTTTTTTTCTGCCTCCAGGGTTATTGCTGGGGCTCAGTGCCTACACTACGAATCCACTGCTCCTGGAAGCCATTTTTTCACATTTTGTTGCCCTTGTTGTTGTCATTATTGTCGCCACTGATGTTGTTGTTGTTATTGGATAGGACAGAGAGAAATCGAGAGAGGAGAGGAAACGGGGGAGAAAAAGACAGACACGGGCAGACCTGCAGGTAGAAAACCAGGGCCTCGAAACGGGATCCTTCTGCCAGTCCTTGCGCTTTGTGCCGTGTTTGCTTAAACCGCTGCGCTACCGCCCAATCACCCACTCTTCCTCCCTCTTCTTTTCTCTTTCTTTTGCTTTCTTTCTCTCTTTTTTCCCCAAGCACTTCTCAACTCTGGCTATTGGTACTGGAAACCAAACCCCAGACGTGTTGCATGCACGCAGTCATTGCTCTATCTCCCAGGCCTCAAATCACCCTTTGCAAATACCAGATGCATTTTTATTTTCCCTGTGAAGCATCTCTAGTTTTCGGACCATTATTATTTAAGAAAATGTTTTGAAGTGAGCAACAGCTCTAAGCAAAATACCATGTAGACATAATACAGGTTAGAATGGTGATATAGCAATTTAACTCATTATGTAAATGGCCCTCTAATGGTTTTCTGGTTAAAGGGTCACTGAAACAATAAAAACACTTCATTTAGTTAGGCTGTTCCAAAGATTGGCAAACGCAATATTTATCTGCTCCAACTGTCATAGTACAGCCTTAACCAAAGGTCTTCCTACCTGGGCAAAGGAAGCCTTCCCACATGATCAGGGTCAGCAAAGAGTTTCTGTAAAGGGCCAGATAGTAAATACTTTAGACTTCTCAGGCCATATGGGCTCTGAAGCAATTAATCCCCTATAATGTGGTACAAAAACAATACAAATAATTGTGACTGCATTCCAATAAGCCTTATTTACAAAACTGTGCAAAAAGTTTGGATTTGGTTTATGGACTATAGTTCACTCACCCCTGGTCTAAAGTCTAAACTGACTCAATGGAGATTTAAAAGTTTTGCATCAATCCTCCACTCAGCTTAGCTTTAGAAGCCATCACTTCATATGTCTTTCTACAGGTTCTAAAAGGATGAGTAAGACAAGGCAGGGGCACTGGCTTAACACTGCCACAGGTAATATCTTGTATGCCCACAAAAATGAAAAAATGAAAACCTGAAAGGATACTGCAAAATTAAGTAACTATGGCACAGGTCAGCAAGAAAAGAATCTTCTTTCCATGTTTGGTTTAGGAAACTATTGGCTATTACTGACTTAGCATTTCAGTAACTCATTATGCTCATAAATATGTCTGTTAGCACATACATGATACTTTTATTAAATACAGCTCTATGAAATGCTAACTTTCAGCTAAGACATTATTGCCTTTAAATTTTAGTGGCATGTTATCTTTTGGATTCGGTCAGAAGAATCCATTAATTGGAAATCATTAAATCTCAAGTCTTGAAAATTCAAATGCTCAACATCCCTTTGCTTATAAATTCATACGTTTTGCTTGATTCTTTCTTTTTTTCTTCTTTTTCCTTTCTTTTTGGCCTCCGGGATTGTCTTTGAGGCTCAGCGCTGGCACTACGAATCCACTGCTCCTGGTGGCCATTTTTCCCCCATTTTTATTGAATAGGACAGAGGGAAATTGAGAGGGAAAAGGGAAACAGAGGGAGACAAATATAGACACTTGCAGCCTTGCTTTGCCACTTGAGAAGAGACCCCCTGCATAACATAATAACATAACAAAAGTAAATACAGGAAGAACTTTGATCATTTCACAGAATACAAACTGAAGTCCTGTGGTGTGTGTTGTGGGGGGCAGCTCTAACCCAAATTCTTATGTACATTTAACCAGATGTGCCACTGCCTGGCCCCCAGTTTGCCTGTTTCTACAGATGGAATCCATTAAAGCATTAGCACACACACACACTCACAAAAATTCACATATAACCATAGACTCTTTTCAGATGCCAACAGGAAATATTTATGTCTCAACCATCAGGATGTAAGTACCTGGACAAGAGTTCCTGCTGTATATTCTCCAGTATCCAGGACAAGTTTGGAGCCATACCAGAAAGCCAGTGCATAACATAAGAAGATGAGGCACCACATAAATCCAGTAAAGAATCCCATCACTATTCCTTTTCTTATTCCCCAGCGTTGGGCAAACACAAGATTTTTCTCATATCTATCAAGAGAAAACATTTGAGTCTCTTGCACTAGCGGCTGCTCAAAGTTGGAGTGTTTAAAATAGGCTATAGTATCACCATTTTATTCAATGACTATAAAATCACTCCAAACACTGAGACACTTTAGGGGCTGAGGGAGGGGTTGATGGGGGGATGACGACTTCTGTATAGTTCTTTGAAGTTAGTTTTAATGTGAAACATGTTGAAAGATAATATTCAACAAGTCTCCTTACTGATTATTGGATGTGTAGCAGTGGAGTCAGCCTTGCCCCAAGAGAAAAGAATTTTCAACATAAATGAGCATGGTAGATCTAGTACTATGTGTGCTTGGCTTGTTTCATTAGGCCACACAGCCGACTTTCTATCAGAAAATGATGCAACCATGTTCCACCAGGTTTGAAGCAATTATTTGCACCAGCTCAGCCACATGCAGCTAACTAGTGCATTGTGACCAGGAATACTGTGTTTTAATATGACAGGACAGGTTCACACTCATGAATTAGGATAATTATGTGGAAATTCAATCCAAGCACTAAGATTCCACTGTGTTATGACTAGTCCTTAACGGCAGTGCAAGCATTATTTAACTGCCTTCCTATACCTCAAAAAATAAATACAGGAAGGACTTTCATCATTTCACAGGATACAAACTGAAGTCCTGTCTGTGGTTGTTGCTACTTAAAACACATTTATACTTCCTCCTTTTCTAAAGATAAAAGGCCATGGATATATTTTATGGTGGAGGAAATGAACTACTAAAAGAGTTCATATTTAATAAGGTAATTGATTTACAAAAAATAAATAAATAAAGAGCAAAAGGTAAAATGTCCCCAATGGCCAAGAATCTAAGTTCCTGGTGGGAGTGGTGTACAGACACCTATCACAGGGAGATAAGATATTGTACTCATGTGACCACTGTCTTATAAATCATTATTTTCCTAATAAAAATGACAAAAGTAAAAAATTAAAGATTGAAAATACTTTTCATTTGGTGAATTTGGTAATAATTGATCATGACATCATGCTAGATCTACAACACATAAAGGAAGAACTTAAGTTGGTAACTATTTTCTGAAATTTGTGCTTAGCACATAAAAGATAAATGGAAGAAAAAACAAAGTCCAATTTTTGACAACTGTGCTGTTTTGTCATTTATATCTTTATTTTTGCTAAGAATTAGTCTCCCACAGTGATGTTTTATAATACACCAATGCTCAGTTTTGCTCTATAGCATGGAAATCTTATCAGACTTTATAAGAATCATACAGCACAGAATCTAAATAAATTGAATTTATTCAGTGTTCAGTAGAGATCATAGAATAATTCTTTGGATCATGTAGGTCTTAATGGCACCAAACTGACATGGCATACAATATGTGTGATATATACCACCAGGTGACTTTCTAAAAATCATCAACTATAGGAGCCAGGCAGTAGCTTACCTGGTTGAGTGTACATGTTACAATATGCAAAGTCCCGGGATCAAACCCCCACCTGTGGAGGGGGTCCTCTTGAGTGGTGAAGCAGTATAATAGGTACCTCTCTCTCTCCCTGTCTATCATCACTTCCCCACTCAATATCTCTCTGTCCTATCAAAAAAATAAAAAAATAGAGTAGATCAAAATGTTATCCACTATAATAACTTCAGAAGCAGATAACAAAAGTGTTAGGACTCCTGGTGACTTTGTCCATTAAAACTCCTCTGCTTAATTTTTTTATTATTTATTTATTTATAAAAAAGAAACATTGACAAAAATGATAGGATAAGACGGGTACAATTCCACACAATTCCCACCATCAGAACTCCAAATCTTCAGGCTCAGGGAAAAAAAAAAAAAAAAACTAGTATAGTCAAAGGCCCTTTGGAATAGAACTAAAATAGGCCTACTAGCTATCTACAAAATGGAGACCCCCCCAACTCTTCATCTGCTTAAATTTTTTTTATTTTTTATTATCTTTATTTATTTATTTATTTATTTATTGGATAGAAACAGCCAGAAATAGAGAAGGAAGGGAGAGATAGAGAGGGAGAGAGACAGAGAGACCCTTGCAGCCCTGCTTCACCACTCATGAAGCTTTCCTGGGGGTCGGGCGGTAGTGCAATGGGTTAAGCGCACATGTTGCAAAGCTTTCCCCTGCAGGTGGGGACCAGGGCTTGAACCTGTGTGCACTGTAGCATGTGCTCTCAACCAGGTCCTTGTGCACTGTAGCATGTGCTCTCAACCAGGCGCACCACCACCTGGCCCCTAGTTACCTCTTGAACAAAAGTTCCATCAGAGCACTATAGGACAAGACGGATCTACTACTACTTTGTACAAGATGGAAAGATTTGGGATAGCATGCCAAATGGTGATGTTCAGAAAATAGCAGACATTTCAATTAACCAACCTTTCAACTTCCTTTTTCTCACCACCAAAAGCAGCCACTGTTCGCATAGCTGAAATGACTTCATCAGCCACTGACCCCGCTTTGGCATAGGCTTTCAATTCAAGGTCAGTAAACTTGGACACACTCTAAAATCCAAAAGAATAAAAGAAATTATGAGGACCATGCAAGTCAGCTTGTCATTCATTCAGTGATTCATTTAGCAGCATAAACATGTGATGTGGTTTGGTGTGAGACATGGTTCTCACTGTTGCAGTGTTCAGCTAGGAAAGACTCAAACATTGAGGCACACATCAAAAGTACTCCATTCAAAGTGAGTTTCAGATACACTGATAGTATGCTCTCCTTTCGGACAATATGGATGGAACTGGAGGTGAGTATGCTTAGTGAAGTAAGGAAGGAAGTGAAGGACAGCCATTGGATGGTTTCACTCATATGTGAAATATAGAGAATTGAAACACATGAACTTGGAAAAACAATTAGTAGTCAACACATCTTGAAGACCTTGGGAGAACTATGGGAGTTATCACTGAGGGTGGGAGGTACAGGACTTTGGTGGCGGGAATGGTGTGGAACCATGCCCTTATTATCTTATAATCATGTAAATCACTAGTAAATCACTAATTTAAAAAAAAAATCAACCTCAGAAACCCTCTTACAAATAAATTCCTGAGCAGAGTGTTCTGTGAGAGCACAGTGTTAAGTCACTAGAGTAAGGGTCTAATGACCCTTACTTTAAAGTCAGACCATGTCATATTTCATTGGTATTGGACAAAGATGACTGTTTACTTTATAGATGAACACCCAAGTAAATTTCATCGAGCCTCCAAGGGGCTCTCAATGAACTAGTTTTGCATTTTACAAAAAAAATTACCCTCAATGATAAGCAAGTTATTTTTTCCAAAATTCGGTATGAACTGTGTCCCAGGTAGACTAAGTCAACAAAGTAATCCATGACACAGATTGACAAACAAAAAATGAGAGAAGTAAACCACATAAGAAGATCAACTGACTGCAAAGCCTAAAAGCATGTATAGTACTCAAGAAAAGGGAATTTTTCTTTCAATAATTCTTCTAAGCTTTTTGCATCAAAATACTTACCAAACACAATCTCAAACAATTTTAAGATACTTAAGACATAATTTACTATATTTATCTTATAAGTCTATATTTTATAAAATTTGTAACTTTAAAAAGTCACAATGAGAAAAATGAAGAGATTTTTATCAATATTAAAATTTTAATTTGGCAGAACAAGGGGATTGTTCACAGAATTTCTGTATGAGGAAGCAGAGGCTTGGCACCCAGAGCCACCAATAGCAAGAGCTGAGTGGTTCTCTAGTCACACACACAAAAAAAAAATGAATTTGAATGTTTTGGATAACATTAGTTTTTACCATAGTCCTATTCTAACTTAGTTCTGAAATATGTATTAACAGCACAGTAATGAGAAAAGTAAATAGCTGTGAATGTTACCAGTTTTTATTGTAATGGTTCACTAAACAATCTGAGGGTGTTTCAATTGAACTATTATAGGAGCTTAAGAGATGTATAGTGGGAACTTGATTTTAATTGCTGATGCATCTCATAATAAGTGTAAAAGTCAGGCAAAGGCATGCAAAAGCCATAATAATATCTATTAGATCATATATTCCCCTTCCACTTTTTTTTTTTGCCCTGCTGTTGAACTGTACTTGAGGAGGTTGCTTGTACTAACACGTACAGACCTGAATCCAGAGCAAAGCTACAACATTCCAAGTCAATGACAAGTTTGCATGAAGATGAAATATGGGCTCTAAGATTACAAAAGAACCTGTAACTTGATTCTGTTTAGAAACAAGTTAACAAGAACTGAGTTGTTGGTCTCCAACATGTTGAACTGTGATGTGTGTGTGTAATAGTTTGTTGTAAGTTTACAGAAAAAAAAAATGTTAACTGCATGGGGAAGGGAATTGAATCAAGCATTTTCAGATTTCCTGAAAACTCTCTGCAAAAGCTGAGGCTTTCTTGGAGTGCAGTGGCAACATACTAAGAAGGAATGTTTCTTGTGCAACTAGGTTGATGGAGTGGGTTGGAAAAAAAAATGAAAGCTGATATCTCTTACACAATCAATTCAGTGCAAGGCACCATGCTAACATGGGTTATGCCTGGATTCATCAGAACAACTTTGGGACATATTATCCTTATTTTTAAGATGATCAGCTGAGTTTTGGGCAGATTCAATTTATTTTTCTTGAGCCAGATGGTAAAACCAGTTGGTGACTTAATTAAATAAAGTGAGAATTTTTTAACTGTTATATTACTATATATTATCCGAGCAATGCTTAAGTAGTATAGCAAGTGGACTGTAGAAAACATTCCTTCTACACCTATGGACATCTAATCTTTGATAAGGGGGCCCAAAGGATTAAATGGAAAAAGGAGGCTCTCTTCAATAAATGGTGCTGGGAAAACTGGGTTGTAACATGAAGAAGAATGAAATTGAACCACTTTATCTCATCAGAAACAAAAATCAACTCCAAATGGATCAAAGACCTAGATGTCAGACCAGAAACAATCAAATACTTAGAGGAAAACATTGGTAAAACACTTTCCCACCTACATCTCAAGGACATCTTTGATGAATCAAACCCAATTGCAAGGAAGACTAAAGCAGAAACAAACCAATGGGACTACATCAAATTGAAAAGCCTCTGCACATCCAAAGAAACTATTAAACAAACGAAGAGACCCATCACAGAATGGGAGAAGATCTTCACATGCCATACATCAGACAAGAAACTAATCACCAAAATATATAAAGAGCTCAGCAAACTTAGCCGCAAAAAAGCAAATGACCCCATCCAAAAATGGGCAGAGGATATGAACAAAACATTCACCTCAGAGGAGATCCAAAAAGCTAACAAACATATGAAAAACTGCTCTAGGTCACTGATTGTCAGAGAAATGCAAATTAAGACAACACTAAGATACCACCTCACTCCTGTAAGAATAGCATACATCAAAAAGGACAGCAGCAACAAATGCTGGAGAGGTTGTGGGGACAGAGGAACCCTTTTACATTGCTGGTGGGAATGTACATTGGTACAGCCTCTGTGGAGAGCAGTCTAGAAAACTCTCAGAAGGCTAGACATGGACCTTCCATATGATCCAGTAATTCCTCTCCTGGGCTTATACCCCAAGGACTCCATAACACCCAACCAAAAAGAGGGGTGTACTCCTATGTTCATAGCAGCACAATTCATAATAGCTAAAACCTGGAAGCAACCCAGGTGCCCAACAACAGATGAGTGGCTGAGAAAGCTGTGGTATATATACACAATGGAATACTATGCAGCTATCAAGAACAATGAACCCACCTTCTCTGACCCATCTTGGACAGAGCTAGAAGGAATTATGTTAAGTGAGCTAAGTCAGAAAGATAAAGATGAGTATGGGATGATCCCACTCATCAACAGAAGTTGAGGAAGAAGATCTGAAAGGGAAACTAAAAGCAGGACCTGACCAAACTGTAAGTAGGGCACCAGAGTAAAAACCCTGTGGTGACGGGTAGACATGCAGCTTCCTGGAACAGTGGGGGGTGGGAGTGGGTGGGAGGGATGGGCCACAGTCTTTTGGTGGTGGGAATGGTGTTTATGTACACTCCTAGTAAAATGTAGTCATATAAACCACTAGTTAATTAATATGAGAGGGGGAAAATCAATTGTATGTCTCAAAGTTTTTCAAAACACAAACTGAATCTTTTCAATATATAGGCTGTGTAATTGATATGCAGACTCTCTCAAAAGCCTAGACCAAGTAGATCAGAAGCAACCAATAGCACAGCTATATACAAGATACTGGGTACTGTACAGCAAACCCTAACAAAAGGACTTTTCAAAGTTAACCCAATTACCAAATAATGTGATGATAACATTAACTATCGATTGTCTTTTGGAACCCTAAGACAGCAGGAACCTCACATCTCCACTATAGAGCCCCTACTTCCCCCAGTCCTAGAACCATTGTATAGGGCCCACTTTCCCATACGCCTCTCCCAATCCATATCAAATAATATTGCATCTGCCGATCACAACCTAACCAACGATGGCCACCTCAACATGCTTCACTTCAGACTGTGTCCAGAGACTTCAGGTATGGAATGACAACCCTTCAGCTTCATTACTCGGGTGAGACCTTTCCTTTCATAGTATACTCTAATTCCATCTCAGGTGGTTCACTTTCTAACAAAGTCCCAAAACCTAGATATACACTAGTTTCTGTGAGAGAGAGCATATGTTCACACGTATCCATAAACTACTGCAAAATATATACCTGAAAGCAGAAGTACACTAGAGTTCGCAGTGAATACCTCCCTAACACTTCCTCTCCACTATTCCAAGCTTTGGGTCCATGATTGCTCAACAATTTGTTTGGCTTTGTATGTTAACCCTCTTTTCAGTCACCAGGTTCCAGATGTCATCAGGATGCTAGCCAGGCTTCCCTGGACTGAAGAACCCACCAATGTGTCCTGGAGCTCAGCTTCCCCAGAGACCCACACTACTAGGGAAAGAGAGAGGCAGAGACTGGGAGTATGGACCGACCAGTCAACACCCACGTTCAGCGGGGAAGCAATTCCAGAAGCCAGACCTTCTACCTTCTGCAACCCACAATGACCCTGGGTCCATGCTCCCAGAGGGATAGAGAATGGGAAAGCTATCAGGGGAGGGGGTGGGATATGGAGATTGGGTGGTGGGAATTGTGTGGAGTTGTACCCCTCCTACCCTATGGTTTTGTTAATTAATCCTTTCTTAAATAAATAAATAAGAAAACATTCTTTCTTAATATGTAGAGAATATTTTGCTGGAAAATTTCACAGAGATCAGTACTTGCAGGGCCAGGTGGTTAAACATACATAGAACAGTGTGCAAGGACCCAGATTTACCTGCAGGGGGAAAGCTTCATGAGTGGTAAGGCAGGGCTGCAGGTATCTGTCTGCCTCTTTCCCTCTCTATCCCCGCTTCCTCCCTGCTCAATTTCTCTCTGTCTCTATCCAATAATAAGTACATAAATAAAAAATTTAAAAAGAAAGAGATCAGTATTTGCTGCTCGAGGATACTTAAGTACACGTGTGCCTCTTTTCACCTGAATTCTATTCTAATTTTCAGCCAATTTGTAGTGTACTTGATCCCATGAACTGTTAGTTAACATGACTGCTTTACAAATAAATAAAAATGTCGCAGTCCTTGGGGATGTTTGTTTAGGTGAGATGATCCAAAATTCCTACTATCCATTTTGTCTGGACCTGTATACCTGATAACAAGGAAGACTTGGATACTGTTCAGGATGGGCCAGGTGATCACTTACTTTGAAGCTGGTTGGACGAAGTGAAGAACATAATGGTTACTGCAGAAATATTTTGTATTTGCAACAAATGTCTTGCAGAAATCTGCTGTGCTTGTTCCTTTCCTGGGTACATTTGTTGGACTTTGTTGAGGGAAGCAACTGAGCTTGGGACATCTTGAGCAGTAATAGGCATTTTTATAGTTAGTGAGAGGGGCCAGGCAATGGTGCACCTGGTTCATTCAGTGCACAGATTATAGTGAACAAGGACTCAGGTTATAGCCTCTGGCCTCCACCTGCAGGGGAAAGCTCCTGTCTTTCCCTCTCTATCTCCCCCCTTTCGTCTCAATTTCTCTCTGTCTCTATCCAATAATAAATAAATAAATAAATAAATAAGATACTAAGAGAGAGAGGGAGAGTCAGTGAGGATTTGGACTCAAGTGCCCTTGAATGAATTTGAATTCTATTCTGTCATTCACTACTTGAGCACTCCCACATAAGTCCCTTTGACCTCAGAACTTCTTTTTTGTGTATTGTAAGTATTATGAGTACTTTATAAAATTGGTATAGAGATTTGAGATATATGAAGCTCCTAAGGCTGTGGAAATAGCACAATGGTTATGGCAAAAAGATTTTCATGCCTAAGGCACCAAAGATCCCAATTTCAATCCCCAGCACCACCATAAGTCAGACCTGAGCAGTGCTCTGGTGGTTAAAAAAAAGTTAAGTACCAGGGTGCTCAATTAATGTAGTTGTTCTTCAGAGTAACACAATAATATTTGTGCTATAAAAAAAAAATCAGTCATCTTTGGTTTATGGGAGATTATTTGATACCAAATGATAATCAAGTCAAATAAATAAAAGTGGTGATGATGATGATGGTGACTAATCATACTCTGAAAAAGGGAAGAAAGCTTCTCAGTTTGAGCTATTTCTCAAAGTACACAGAGAGAAGTAAAGAAGGCATTTTTACCAGACCAATGATGGCTGCTCCAACCCCAATGAGAGGGCTGACAGAGATGATGACCAACGTCAGCTTCCACCCCTGGAAAAATCCCAGCAGGAACCCACAGAGGCTGGTTGTCATGCGCTGAATGAAAACAGCCATTTGGTCAGCAATGGCATCATTGACTTTGTTAATATCACTGGAAACAAGAGGGGTTAAGGTCACTCCAGCTGAATTGGATTCAATTCAAATGGTTTGCTAAGTAATTTCAGCTTTTTCTTTCTAAACACTTTTATCATTGTAACACACCAGTCTTGGGAAACCTATCAATCACTCACATCTTGGAAAATGTGTCACCTTTTGGAATGCTATCAGCCCCCTCCCCTCACAATCAAATAAGCTTGTCCTTTAATCAGTTTTCCCAAAAGCTATCTGCTCCAGGCCAGGAAAGACTTTTGAAAACCTTCTCATATCTAATATTCCTGTTCAATCCAAAAGAGTGCTTCCTTCCTTATACATGCTAAATATGTCACCCTCGATATTCTCCTTACATGCCACTGAATTCATGAGACTTTTTATAATATAGTCCCTAGGAAGAAGTACTGTTGTCTACCCTGCGTTTCCGTAGGAATATCCATGCAGTTGTATGCAATGTTGTACTTTGCTTGTAGGCAGACTAGAACCAGACTAAGAATTAAAATACAAGCTCTTGGGCATGATACTTTACTTTTCCATACCTCCATTTCCTCAAGTGTGAAATGAGAATAACAGAATCTCCTTTAATAGGTAATAAGGGTTAGTTAATGTATGCAAAGTACATAAAGCAATACCAGTCCATAATAAGTAATCAGTATATATTAGATCTAATTATTTCTTTGCTTGTACTCTTTATCTTCAAAGTTCTTGAGAGCAGTTCTGAAGTTTATCATTATGTCTTGTCTAGGGCATGTGCTCCAGAATATTAGTTGATAATAACTCCACTACATCCATGCCCCAAAGAACATTTCTGTTCTCTCTTGTCCACATGGAGCAAACTGGGCTTAAGGGCTTGATAATAAGCACAGGAAGTAAGACATTACTCAGAGCTCAGACAATTGTATTCTAGTAAGGTGCTTCAGGATCACTGTAAGAAAGAGGCAGAGAGAGTGGTGGAATTCAACATTCAGTCTGCTTTTATCTTCACTGACCACTGTCTTTCAGAAGAATTCCAGTTCAATTCAATAGGATTCAATGGTGTTTAATGAACTGCTGCTCATTCATAATTCCTATGAAGCTACTGATGACCCAAACTAGCATTTAGGGGCAAACGGAATTCAAATCCACTTTTTCAGACTCTTGGATTTCTGGGTCTTGTTTTTACGTGTAATAATGCCTCAACAGACAGAGCAAGATATTCAGTTCTAACCTACTATTTTCTTTGTAGATACATTGATTAAGACAGCTCTGAAATTATCCTTTTGAAGTCAAATAACCCCATGTCTTTTAATTCTGGTCCATAAACTTCATATCTGAAATGTTCCTCAAGAACATAAAAACCAAGTTATACTGTCCTGGCTTTTGATATGTAATTATCATACTTGAGAAGGCATTGCCTACAGAAAACTGTGTTACTTATTAAAGCCCAACTTAAAAGAAAGAACTTGAAAAGTGTGTTTTACATCATTATTTAATTTAGAAGCAAGATTTTCCTTACTGAAGAATTACACAAACATCAAAATAGGCTACCAGATACTTACTCAGAAAACCTTGTATTCAACTCTCCTACTGAATTGCAGTCAAACCATCCTATTTCCATCCTCATTACTTTCCTAAAATAAACTTTTCTCATTTTCTGTATCTGCCGAGCAGCTGCAATTACCCAGAAACATATCTGGAAATGAATCAAGAAACATTTAGCATTGCAAAGGTAATCTCTTTTTATTGGGTAATCTCTTCTCTTTTTAGAGGAAAAGATTTCCTTAATTAGGATTAGGTAACTTCAAACCTTTCCATGATGTAGATTATACTCTAGATTTGGCTTACAGACTTAGGGATAAAAATGCAGTTTTCCTTTTAGGCTTTAGAAACCAAAGACAAAAAGAAAGTGGATTTTTCTTTCCTCCAAATCTCCATGCCCACTTTCTTAAGGTTACTTATATTCCCTCTATAAAAGGAGCCACAATGTGTATTTTTGAATTTAGAACTAAAAATAAAAGGCTATTCTTTCTCTCTGTCTATGACTTATTGCATCCTTCTTCCCACCAGAAAAGAACCCACCCCAGATGTCTCAAAGTAAAGAGGTACCCTTAGGGTTTCTGGAAAGCTAGAGGTTATTTTGCATTCTAGTAACTTAGAAATGAAGGATACACTTTGCACTCCGAGTAACTGAAAAGTTGAAGAGTAAGTACACTTTGCATTCAGAGTAACTGGGAAATTTAAGAGCCCACCATTGGCCTATAAATCAAATGGGATCACTACTGACTTGCATATATCCTGTCACAAGTACTCCAGCAGCAACAGCAGCATAGTAACTGGCAAATTTGATCATTTCATTTTCAATATCCAGCAGCCTTCAAAAGAAGAGGAAAATATTAAGACTAGTAGGATCAAGGTCAAAGAAAGAATGTACCAAAGATGAATTTAAAATATTTATATTTTTATTATATGCCTAAGACATTTTATTCTGAAGAATTATAAGTAATCCAGAAAAATCCCTCAACAGACCTCATGAGAGCAATCACTGCAAAGATCCCTACCCCTTTCCTGTCCACAGGCAGAGATTCTGGGGCTGATGAAATGATTAACCAGCAATTGGTAGAAGCCAGTAGACCCTACATGGAAATGCAGTGTTTTTTTGTTTGTTTGTTTGTTTGTTTTTTCCCTGCAGCTGCTTTCACTTGAATTCAGTGTATCATGATAGAGTAGTCACTGTTAGACACAGGGTTCTGAAAAGTAGGAAGATGTGTGATGGGAATCAAGAGGACAATTGTCACCTTTTAGCCAGCTTGTCCACACCTTCAGCTCATAGTATAAAGTGCATAATGTGTGAGTCATCTCTGCATGGAGGGAGAAAAGCAATCTGCCCGGTCTTTCTATTGACTACAACCCATAAAGCTTTACTCATCAGGACAATTTCCAAGGTGGGAACTCAAATGTGTGGGAAATAGTGAAAAGCTCAAAGTCATCCTTTTCAGTCAAGCTATTATTCTGCAGCAGCACAAGGTTTAGGACTGTAAGGGGTTAGGGACTGAGGAGAATACTCTGAAATTGCTTTCAGGAAATATGAAATTTTGTAATTAGAAAAATCAGTTAAGTGCCAGGCAGTGGCAGACTTGGTTGAGTACAGGACCTGGATTTGAGCCCCTGGCCCCCACCTGCAGGGGGAAAGCTTTTCGAGTGGTGAAGCAAGGTTGCAGGTATCTCTCTGTCTCTCTCCCTTTCTATCTCCCCTTTCCCTCTCTATTTCTGACTGTCCCTATCTAGAAAAAAAAAGATAATTTTAAAAAGGTTAAAAAAAAAAAAAAGAAAAATCAATCAACCTTATTAGTTGATGACAGTTCCGATCCTCAAAATTAAGAAAAATGACAAAGTGTATGTTTCTTTTTCTTTCTTTGTTCTCAGAGTCTGAGTCATTACCATGCATAAATTCTTCTCATGGTGGGGGAGCATTGGTAAGTCATCTCTCTGCTGATTTTGCATCTGCCCTGTGGTTCTGGGACTCAAGTATGGGTCTCTTGAATGACAAGGTACAGCCTTTCCTGGCCAGCAATTCTCTGGTCCTCTCTCATATTATTCAAATAATATAGTTAATAGTGGTTTGCAAGACTATCAGATTAAAGAGTATAATTCCACACCAGACCCACCATCAAATTTCTATGTCCCCCACCCTTTTATCTAACGTAGACTAAAGACTTGTATGTAATGTCATAGAAGGCCATCTTTGGGGTAGATGTTCTGAATCTTACACATAACAATAAACTCTCAAATTTAGGGGAAAAATGTACATATTAAACATTAGGCAAGTTATTTCTAATGAATGGACTTGCTATTTTCAAAGGATAATTGTGAACATTGTATGTTATGCTGTACTTTTCTGTCAAGCATCAACCAGTTTGTAACTATATATTTATTTGAATAGTCATTGCTTGAATGGTAGTCTCACTAACTAGCACTAAACTCCATGAAGTTGAGGGTTATGATACTTAAGTAGCACTGTATCACATCAACTATCATTCCATTTAGTTTCTCGTATATAACTGGTGTTCAGCAAGCTTTGGTTTCATAAGTGAATAAATGAAAAATTCTAAGAGGATATTCTATGATAAAAGAATGCTAATGATTGAGAAGTGTCTGCTCATAATATGGAACCAAATGTATAAATCACTTTTAAAATGGAGGTGTAAAATTATAAATTCACACAAAGCACAAAGACCGGCATGAGAATCCCGGTTTGAGCCTCGGCTCTCCACCTGCAGGGGGGGAGTCATTTCACAAGCAGTGAAGCAGGTCTGAAGGTCTTTCTCTCCCTCTCTCTGTCTTCCCATCCTCTCTTGGATTTCTCTCTAACCTATTCAACAACAATGACAGCAATAACAACAACAATAAACAACAATGGCAACAAAAGGGGAAAAAAATAGCCTCCAGGAGCAGTGGATTTGTAGTGCAGGCACCAAGCCCCAGCAATAACCTGGAGGCAAAAAAAAAAGAATATATATTATATATATATGTATATATATATATACATATATATATTCTTTATATATATATATTCACTTGGGAGAGTCATTCCAAGGGTCTTTCAAGACAGGATGTGCCCTGCTCCTGGTTCTCAAACCTGAATGTGTACATTCATACGTGCAAATGAGCTTGTTCTGTCTCTGAGGCAGCATGAGGCAGGCTACAAAGTCCATGCCATGACAGTGAGTCAGCTTTGAGTATACTGTGGACTCACTGATTACAAGGCACTCGGTCAGACTTATCACAAAGGAAGCTGTAACACAGTAAGCTCTGGCTAAGTCTGCATGGCTGTCCTGTTCTTGGCACCACAGCACTCTTTCACTGAAAGTCATCTACCACCTGAAACTCACAGCCTCCCTCCCCCCCCCCCCCCAAGTCCTATAGCAGACTGTGTATCAAGAGATCACTAACCACAGTCATAGAAGCTCCCTATGGACTTGTTAGCCCATGGAGAAATGTACATAAACTTCCCATAAACATGAGCCAGGTGTCAAATGAAACTTGAAAAATAAAGCTAAGGGGCAAGAGGGTATGAGAAAAAAAACAGGAGAGAAAGGGGAAAAGGAAGTGGGAGGAGGGCAGGAGGAGAAGAAGAGATCAACTGAAATTCATGAGTCCTCTTCCTAGTAGCATCCAGTGATGGCAGTGTCAACCTTGAACTTATAATCTACAAAACTGCTAAATTTGGGCAACACTATTTAGTGGGGAGTTTCCAATCTTGTGGTTGATCATTGTTCTTCTTCTTCTTAGGGCTTAAAAACCTAGCAGGTTGATAAGAAACTCATTCAGAACCATTTATAAAAAAACATTGATAAATTTATCTTTGTCTGATGCTATATATCACTGCAGCTCAGTCAGTAAAGTCCCTGGTATGCATCCTGGACGATAATCTAAAACACGAGGAAAGAAAATTAAATAGCAGCCTACCCACAGCGTGTTCCATTTGTCACATTCTGGTTGAGAGAACTGTTGGCCCACATTATTGTGTTATTCACACAAACTTTTCCAGGGATCATGAGTTCTTGTAATTCAGTGTCGTAGTCAATAAAAACATCTGTCATTGTGCCAAAAACTAACAGCATTCCTGGATGGGCTAATCCATGGAGAAATGCACATAAACTTCCCATAAACATCAGCCAAATGTCAGTCGATGAAGAAAAACGAAACTTGAAAAACAAAGGATTCAGAGATCATCTATGGGTGAAAAGCAGGAGAATTGGGAGGACTATTTAATTTTAGTCACTATTGTCTGAAAAATAGTATTCAACACCAAATTTCATGGTGATCATCTTAACTGGTCCACAGACTGCTCACTAATTGTATTAAGGTAAATGCTACATCAGTTGTTTAGAGAATTCAACCCAGGGTTAGTTCATGTTATTTCTTTCCTAGTCATTCTCTTTGCCTTAAGAGCTGCCATTTGTTCCCAACTGATCATCCACAGCTGAAGAGGAAAATTGTCTCTGGCTCTAGCACCATTGTCATGCAGCCATATTCTGTGCAAGATTCAGAGAGCACAAGTTAACTTGCAGAACTGATAATGACAATGAAGAAAGCTTTTTAGTTCCCAGAGATGCTTTTAGACTATGCAAATTTAAGTACATACACTGTAAAACTTCTATAGACTAGTCATAAGAATAAATAAACATGTCTATACTCTGATGATTTACCTTACCAGGATAGTAATTAAGGGCTTAGTGAATACCTTCCAGGATAATTTTCTGATCTACCAAACAGAATGTATGTGTTTAGTCAGCAACATAGTCTAATATTATTCAGCATGCTTATCACACAAAGTCTGTGACTGAAAAAGAGATCACTATACTTTTGAAACCTGACAATGTGATTAAAAAATTTCCCCTACTTCCATATTACTTTCCTGAGGAAATGCTGATTTACAGTACTTTTACTGTTAATGAGCACTTTTCCGTATTTCCTCAGGATAGGTATCAGCATAGTTAATGCTCAAACCATCACCTTACTCTACCATAGTGCTCATCTCTTCCCCCTTCTGAGTCCTCCTATCTGCTGTGAATGTTCATTGAGCATTCACCTTGTATTGTGCTTTATTTCTTTTCTTAGAGACCATAAATGAGTAAAATCATTTGGTATTTGTATGACTAGAGATATAATAATGCTCTGTTGGTCTGAAAAACACACAATTGCATCGCTTAGGTCATAAATCAGTTTAGTTTTATTACCAGTTGGAAGAAGCCAACTTGACTGCTGCCACCTTCCTTTTCATCTTGCAGCCTAAAGTGAAAACATAAGCATTTACAGATTATCCATTTCAAAACAATGCAAAATTCTCCCCATGTGGTGATTTTATCATTTATTCTTAGTCAAATGGAAAGTCCCCACTGAGATTTCCTAGTCAAACCTAGTATCTTAACAACAGGCTTTCATTCTTCAGATGAACACTTCAAGATTTCAGTATATATCTACACTATTGGTTCAGCCTCAGTGAACTGAGCCTATTAGGGAAGATTTTGAGAGAAAATCAACAGTGCTTTGCACATACAGTTAAACGAACAAATAATTATTGAAGGGGCTGGGTGGTGGTGCACTGGGTTGAGCGTACATATTACAATGGACAAATAACTATTGAATGTCTGTCTTGACCCTTGACCAATATTTCTGCCAGTATTTCCTTATGGGTAAATTGAGGTGGTTGGTTTAGCTGATTTAAAGATTCCTTGTAACTTTCCAAAACAACTACATACATTAAACAGTATTGATATGATTAAATGCATTTGTAAACAACATTCTTCCCATAAAACCATTGTCCCTCAGTATTTCTTATCCATTTCATTTCTCAGGAAGTTCTGCTTAACAGAATTTTTTTTATTATTGTCAGTTCTAGAAATCTCTACTTCACCTGAGTTACCAGTTCTTGAATACACCCTAGATCTTGCTTTCACTAAGAATTACTCTACTCCCTCAGCACTCTGAGACAGTCCCTGCAATTTCTTTTCCCCCTTCTTTTCTCCTTCCACACTTGTAACCTTGGTTGAGATCTAAAATTCTATAAGTCCTTTGCATAAAATCACTTACCCCATCAAAGTTTTATTTCCTTCCCTGTTTAGCCCAGGTTCCACTGATGCCAAGTTCTCGAATTACCTACCATATTCTTAACTTTATCCTCAAAGTCACTCACAGAAGCTCTATCTTTGTATCCATCCAACTGTTTGCCCCTCTCCTCCTAAAATTAAGCCACTAGGTCAGCTAAAGGCAGTGTCTCCACCAGCTACCGGATGCTTTCATGCACTGTGTCTGGCACTTGGCTGCCTTAAACTTCCATTGCAGAATAGACTTTCAAGACCCTTTCTAAGTAATTTAAGGTAACTTGTAGTCTGGTCAATTAGGTATATTTGTCTAGTTAATTTATTTACTTATTTTCATAGCCAAGGTTTCCCTCTAGGTCAATTATTTCAGGTAGAGAGAGGCACAAAGAGAGATTGGGGGGGGTGGATAGGGACCAGGCAGTGGTGCACCTGGTTAAGCACTCACATTACAGTGCACAAGGACCCAGCTTCAAGTTCCTGGGCTCCACCTGCTTCATAAGTGCTGCAGGTGTCTCTGTCTCTCTCCTTCTCTATTTCCCCTTTCTTCTCAATTTCTGTCTCTATCCAATAATAAATAAACATTTTTTTTTAAATAGGGGGAAGAAACATCACTGCACCAAACCTTCCGCAAGTGCACTAGGCCTCCCACATGAGGTGGTGAGTTACACTAGGGGCTATAGTGTGGACCTTGTGCAGAGCAAAGCCAGTGCTCTCTCCAGTGAGCTATCTTGCCAGCCTCTGGTCAACTGCCTTTCCGATTAGTCTCCTAGTGGACACCAGGTCCTGTCTCCCCAATCACCTGCCTCCTTTCCCTCTTGCCAGAATACTCTTTTTTTTTTCTTCTTCAGATGCCTCCATTATCTATTTAAACCTCTCCTCAAAAGTCACCTTCTCAGTGGAGTGAAGGGAGGCCTGTCTACAGTCTTTTAAATTTTTCTTTCTAGAAACAGGCTGAGGGTATGGATCAATTTGCCAACATCCACGTCCAGAAGAAAAGCAATTAGAGAACCCAGACCTTCCACTTTCTGCACTCCATAAAGAATTTTGATTCATACTCCCAGGGGTATTAAGAATAGGATAGCTGGGAGTCAAGTGGTGGCGCAGCGGGTTAAGCACAAGTGGCTCAAAGCCCAAGGACCCAAGTAAGGATCACTGTTAGAGTCTCCGGCTCCCACCTGCAGGGGAGTCTCTTCACAAGCGGTGAAGCAGGTCTGCAGGTGTCTGTCTTTCTCTCCTCCTCTCTGTCTTCCCCTCCTCTCTCCATTTCTCTCTGTCCTATCCAACAACGATGACATCAATAACAACAACAGTAATAACTACAACAACAATAAAAAAGGGAGGCAAAAAAAAAGGGAATTAAAAAAAAAAAGAATAGAGAAGCTCCCACTGGAGGAGATGGAACACAAAACTCTGGTGATGGGAACTGTGTGGAACAGTACCATTATCTTATAGTCTTGTCAATCATTATTTAAAAGTTATTTATTTATTTATTTATTTATTTAAGAAAGGATTAATTAACAAAACCATAGGGTAGGAGGGGTACAACTCCACACAATTCCCACCACCCAATCTCCATATCCCACCCCCTCCCCTGATAGCTTTCCCATTCTCCATCCCTCTGGGAGCATGGACCCAGGGTCATTGAGGGTTGCCGAAGGTAGAAGGTCTGGCTTCTGTAATTGCTTCCCCGCTGAACATGGGCGTTGACTGGTCGGTCCATACTCCCATTTAAAAGTTTTTTTTTTCTTTTACTTTTTTGATTGCCACCAGGGTTATTGCTGGGTCTCAGTGCCAGCACTTACAAATCCACCACTTCCGGTGACCTTTTCCCCCTCCTGCCCCTTTTTTTCTTTCTATTTTATTTTATAGAGCTGAAAGAAATTGAGAATGGAGGGAGAGATGGAGGAGGGAAAGATGGACACCTACAAACCTACTTCACCACTTGTAAAGCATCCCCCTGTAGGCAGGGAGCAGTCTCAAACTCAGGTCCTTGCACTTGGTAATGTGTGCACTCAACCAGAAGACCACAGCCCTGCCAGCAGCGTTAAAATTTCAGTCCCTTCTTATCCTATTGCTTCATGTCTCCATTTCTAGGTTTTCTTTGCTATTCTTAGAAAAGTGATAGCTCAGGACAATCTACCACACTATATATTTTAAGTACTCACAGTATTTATTATATCCCTCATTTAAATGTGAGCTTATAAGGATAGTGTTGTGTTCTTTTCTTTTTTTTCTTTTTATTTATTTATTTATTTTTTTAATTTATTTTATTTTATTTATTTATTCCCTTTTGTTGCCCTTGTTGTTTTATTGTTGTAGTTATTATTGTTGTTGTTGTTGGATAGGACAGAGAGAAACGGAGAAAGGAGGGGAAGACAGAGAGGGGGAGAGAAAGACACCTGCAGACCTGCTTCACCGCCTGTGTGAAGCGACTCCCCTGCAGGTGGGGAGCCGGGGTTTGAACCGGGATCCTTATGCCGGTCCTTGTGCTTTGCGCCACCTGCGCTTAACCCGCTGCGCTACAGCCCGACTCCCTCTTTTCTTTTTTTTTAAAAAAGTGTTTATTTATTCATTTATTTATTTATTCCCTTTTTTTTGCCCTTGTTATCTTATTGTTGTAGTTATTGTTGTTGTTAGATAGGACAGAGAGAAATGGAGAGAATAAGGAAGACAGAGAGGAGAGAAAGACACCTGCAGACCTGCTTCACCGCTGATGAAGCGACTCCCCTGCAGGTAGAGTCTAGATGAACGTCCTTCTCAGTCTTCCCCTCAAACCAAACGTGTACACAGTTGAAATTCGTTTTACAAGAAAATTTAAACAATTAAGATTAAAAATAAATAGCTAATCATATTTTTTAATTATTGGATTTTAGGGTTCTACTATTTGAAAGAAGAACTCGAGTTTTAGGTACCTTCCCTGTGTCAATGAGATTATAATTGCTCAGATTAGGACAGAAATTCAGTGGGGTTCATGTCTGCACTGGGAAGATTTGGATGTAATCTAGGAAGAATATTGCAAAATACTTCTGAAATCAAACTGTATTTGAAAGAGTAAAAGAATGGATAATAGATATCATTTTTTGGAAAATGTGTATAAAGATATTGTCACTGCTTTGTCTCTTTTCTATTATAAAGGCTGTAAGGACTTTATTCTAAAACAGACAATGGAACATGGATACAGTTACTTACTTTGAATTTTTATCATTCTTATCTGTCAGGATAAAAAACAATGCACACAGCAGTTAATAAGAGTGACAAAATCCAACATACTGATTAATAATTTTTTTTCTAGAAAACATTCCCCAAATACTTTTATTCCTGAAACACTACAAAAATATTTTCTTGTTTCATTCCTCTCTCTCCCTCTCCATGTTATAGAAAGAGTATAGGCTTGACTGCATTTCTCGACTTTGCTCCAAGCCATAAATGTTTGTATTTTCTGATTATCAACCAGAGTCCAACATTTCTAAGTTAGCTGAAGAAATTTTTGAGAGAAATGAATACTTATTTATTGTTTGTTTCATCAGAAACATCAGAATTTTTAAATGTAAAGCACAAATTAGCAACCAGCTATAACTAAAACTTCCTCTCTGGCCAAAGTCATAGGGCAAAATTGCATACTAATTTTTTTTTCATGGAGATCAAAGCAGATGAGGGGAGAAAGTGAAAGGAGAGGTTCAAGGTCCTGGGAATAGGGGAGCCACAGGGAAAGGAGCCCAAAGTGCTCATGTCAGCAATTACCATGAAATACCTCATTCTAATTTAACCTAGCTGAACTTAGTTTAAGTAAGAATAAATAGGAGTGGGATGGCCCTAGTCTCCAAAGGGAGGCTGAGAGTATCCTGCCTTGCCACTTTAGAAAGGCTTGTATTGAAATAAGCACAGCCTGTAATGTTCTCAGTTGTGACCATGAGCTGTAAGCTCAGACTAATAGAGACTTAGAGGTTACACAGTCACTGGCGCTAAATACATACATATATGCCCTGGAGCAGGTGGATAGAGGTAAATAGTTAATTTTAGCCACATAATTATTTTTTTTCAAGAATATGAGCTACTCTCTGCCTCAATCTAACTTTCTAGTCCTTCTTCTCGACTCTGACACCATTCTCTCACTCAGACAATATTCTTATGCAATTTCAAGCTAGCTACCAAACTCAAGCAAGACTACCATAGTTGTGCGCCCCCAGGGACATACTAAAGATGAACTTACTGCATTTGGGAGTCAGAGAGAACTAGATTAGGATTTTGAGTCTATTGATTACTAGTCATCTTTACCAAGTTTTTAGAAATTCAGTCAAAACTCAGTGTCTTTCTTTATAGAATGTAAGATTAAAGCATTTTTTTTAAAGAATCATTTTGTTCACTACAAGTGAGGTTCTAGTACTGCTCAGCCCCTTCTACACTGTCTAATTCAGGCCAGCATCTCTTGAAGCTAGCAAATTCATATAGTTGCTTTCAAGGAGTAATGATTACCATTATAATTCATTACATTAGATGACTAAAGATAACACTAATAGCCAATACTGGAACAGTCCTACTCTACCTAAAGAGAGATTTGTAAGTGGGATCCTCTTACTGACTCATGGATTCTGGACAGAACCTGGTCAGAGTAGCATCCAATAATAGTTGTGCCTAGTATTGCTGCTTTCTCTTTCAGCCCTGGGAACTTCAATAGTATATCTCACATGTATTCTCACCTATCTTTGTATAAGAGACAGTGGAGAAAAAAAACTCACATGAGCCATCTGACTCAAAACCATGATTCTCTTCACCAAATTTCTTCACACTACGAAGAATCACTGATTCAGACATGGTACTTGCCATCTGCAGTCAACACATCTATAAAAGAGAATAAAATGAAATAATTATAATCACTACTTCTCTTTTTTTTCTTCAAAATTTTTTCCCATTTTATTGGGGGGATAAACAGTTTATGGCTGTTGACACATGGATAGTTTTTCATCTACCCGTGATAGGTGTCTGCAGAGTACTTTCAGTCTCAACTTAGCATCTTTTTCATTATCATACATAGAGAACTAAAGGCCTTCTTTGCCCCTTCCCGACCCTTCCTCTCCCCAAGCTGCAATTTTAGGTTTCCCTTTCTGCCTGTGTTTTTCCCGCCTATCAGTGAGATCATCCATTATTTGTTCTCTTTTTGGCTTATCTCACTTAACATAATCCAAGATGAAGCGAAGGAGATGACTTTATTGTTTAAACAGCCAAGTCATTATTTTTCTTCTTAAAATCAAAGTAGCTAATAAAAGATTAGTTATGCTCAAGAAATGATCTTTACTAACAACTTCAAACCAAAGTAGGTATTTTGGTTAATAACTATGGAAGTCTAATTATTAAGAAAAGTGAATCCAAATCATTAATAATAGATTTGTTATTGACAGATATGTTTTCTATTTAGTTTTCTGTTACCTGCATTTCTTTTTTAGTTATATATAAACATTATAGTGAAAAAGAATGGGAGAAAGAGGAGAGCAAAGTGTTAGGCTATGGAGTTTAGGGTGTAGGCAGAAAGCAGGAATATTGGCCTGCTTTGGGGTAGATGGGAAAGGTACCAAGATTATGCAATTTCAGATTCATAAATTCAGTTTTGTGACAGCAGGCTGCCCCCACCTGCACCCCAGACCTAAAAAAAACAGTAGCAGTAACCGAAAAAACTGCAGAGGACAACAGGACCCTGAGCAATGATAAAGTAACTCTCTGCAGATGACCACACTGACCCATAACAGTATGGCGACACCAACTGGCATAGGACTGACCACACAGGATCATGATAACATCACCTGGCACAGCACAGGATCAATCCAAGCATACCAACTCAGATAAATCATCCAGTCAGACTTTGTGGGGAGAGGAAAAGGGACTTGAAGGAAAAACCTCTTAAAAGTGCCTTGCCTGAGGGGAACAATGACATTCTTACTCTTGCGTCTGCCCACTTTTTGTTCTATCAGGGAGTGTATTATCACTCTCTTATACATTCTCTTATAAACTCTAGGGACTGGGTAGTGGTATACCTGGTAGAGTGCATGTATTATAGTGCACAAAGACACACGTTCAGGTCCTTAGTTCTCACCTGCAGAAGATAACCTTCGCAATTACTGAAGCAGGGCTCCAAGTCCATCTATATCTAGCTATCTATCTGGCACA
Source organism: Erinaceus europaeus (assembly GCF_950295315.1). NCBI lineage: Eukaryota > Metazoa > Chordata > Mammalia > Eulipotyphla > Erinaceidae > Erinaceus > Erinaceus europaeus. Next base: position 22,094,790 of record NC_080179.1, on the reverse strand, counting down.
GGCGCCGCCATGCGAGCTGCTTGACACAGTACCAGCTTCGCAGGAAGTTCAGCACGGCTGGACTCTCCAAGCCAAACTGAAACCATCTCGTCTTTTGGCATGATTAAGCTCTGTGTGGTCTTAATAATATTTACCTATGGCCAGGCTCAGAACCTAACCAATGACAAAAATAATGACAAAACCTGCACTGCACTCTGTAAGATTGAACATAATGGAACAAGCAATATCAGTAATGCAGAATTTTTCAGGAGGCTCCAATAGGAAAAAATGTTGCCTCCTTTATCTATACCACTTCCTTTAGTGTTCCCCCTAAAATATAGAGAAAGATTGGTGGCTCCCACAGTGGAGGGGCCACCTTACATGGCATAAATAGTTATTGGAAAGTTATGGTACCTGCCTAGATACAATGGGCCTTTTAATCTACCATCCACCACTATGCTCCCACCTCCTTATAAAGGAATAGTACACAAGAACCTAGGTCACATAGTGAGCATACACAGAAGATGGATTCTAGCTAGAGAGTTTAACTTAGAACAGAATATAACAAAACTCCTTGATCAAACAATGGAACAGATTTGGTAAAAAATGGGCTGCTCAATTTGTTTAAGGCCCCTAGAAACATAACAAGCTTGAACTTTCTATAAACCATTGTCTTCTGATGCATAGGGCCAAGAGAATGGCATAAAAGGTAAAAATTAATCTTAATCAATAGGACATCTACCTAGCATACAGGTACAGGATAAACAAAAAACATAGAAACTGTGATGTGATCTCTAGGGCAGAAAGTGCCCCTGGAATGTAAATGTTCCACAAAGCAGGAGGTGTTCCCTACCTGTGCTGTTCTTACTTGGTGATTTTTATAGTAGTGACTAAAACCTTGGTGATTTTTGTTTTAATAATCAATACCTTGGTGATTTTTGTTTGAATGATCTAAGCCTTATGAGACTATAAAAATAAAGTTCTGCTTAAGTAAGACAGAGATGTCTGCTGGAGCTTGACTCAGCATCAACTCACTTGTCTCTCATTCTTTATTCTTCGCCGAGGCCCCTCCTCCTTCAGGCTGACCCTAATAACCTCCTGGGGCTGGCCCCTGGCACCTATCTATCTATCTATCTATCTATCTATCTATCTATCTACCATCTATCTCCTTTTCCCTCTCAATTTCTGTCTCTATTCAAAATAAATAATAAATAAATAAATAATTCTCTTATAAACTCTTATAAGAGAAAAGCTCTTATAAACTCTACTTGTTCACTGGTGCTGTGTCAACCTAGATTTTTTACTGGCACTAAACATAAAGAGACCTGCCCACTGTGGAGACTCCAGTAACAAAAGCACTGCTCAATTCTGACATGAATTAGTGCCAGGTATTGAACTTGTGACTTCTGGGGCATAAGACATGCTGGTCTTATATAAAGCAAACCAAATTGTTTAATAAGCAGGAACCTAGTGCACAACTCTGGTTTATAATGGCATCTGGGATTAAATTTGTGACCTCCATTGCCTTTGGCATGGAAATCAGTTGCTTTTTAAGTCAGTAACTTTAATGGTCTTTGGTTTTCCATTTTTATTCATTTTGTTTTAACAAGCAGAGCTATCTCCCTAATCCCCCTTTTTTTTCTTTTAATGAATACAAAGTAAAACCACAATAAAACACAGGGAATTGGCCACATTCTTGAATCAGAGCAGTTGGCCAGTGACCTTCAAATGCTGGTGAATAGCTTTCAGAGTTTCTTTGTAAATGCAATCCCAAAAGTCAACAAGTTGAGTATGGAGTAAGAGAACTGAGGAGTGATATTTTCTAAATAAAATGTAAATGTCTACAGTTATAGTCTAATTTTCAGTGAAGAAAATTGGCTTTTAAAGAATTCTGGATTATAATTTCAAGGCATAGAGTTCAGATTTACACTTCAATAACCTCCTCTCCTCTAAATACATAGCAATGACAGATAAAATGTATCTTTTTTATAAAAGATACATTCAGGAGAAATACTAAAAAGTAAATGAGAAAAGCATAAAAGCTGCTGATATTTTTGACCTCAGAGTTTGGATACAGATTGTGTGTGTGTGTGTGTATGTGTGTGTGTGTGTGTGTGTGTGTGTGTGTGTGTGTGTGTGTGATGAAGGAGGACTTGTGGAAGGTTTCTACACTCATTTAATTGGAGTCTCAGGAAAGAGAACAGAGCATGATGAGGAGGAAGTAATAATATCATTATTATAGTATTGTGTTTGAAGTAACTTTCTAGCAAAGAAACATCTTCAAGGTGCCAAAGAAAAATTAACTGTACTCTAAAATTTCATACTGACAGAACCAATTATTTAACACATTTTCAGATATTCAAATTCAGGAAGGATTACCACCTATAATCCTGCAAAAAAAAAAAAAAACTTTTTAAAATTTATTTTAAAAAAGAGACATTAACAAAATCATAGGATAAGAGGGGTACAACTCCACACAATTCCCACCACCAGAACTCCATATCCCCTCCCCTCCCCTGATAGCTTCCCTATTCTTTATCCCTCTGGGAGTATGGACCCAAGGTCATTGTGGGATGCAGAAAGTGGAAGGTCTGGCTTCTGTAATTGCTTCCCCGCTGAACATGGGCGTTGACTGGTAGATCCCTACTCCCAGCCTGCCTCTCTCTTTCCCTAGTAAGGTGGGGCTCTGGGGAAGCAGAGCTCCAGGACACATTGGTGGGGTTGTCTGTCCAGGAAGTTTGGCCAGCATCCTGCTAGCATCTGGAACCTGGTGGCTGAAAAGAGAGTTAACATGCAAAGCCAAACAAATTGTTGACCAATCATGGACCTAAAAGCTGGAATATTGCAGATGAAGTGTTGAGGGCTCCTCCATTTTATAGATAGCTAGTAGGCATATTTTAGTTAAATTCCAAAGGGTCTGTTGCTATACTAGTTTTTGTTTTTGTTTTCCTCTGAGCCTGAGATCTGATATGCAGGTGGATCCAAGTTATTGTCTGGGGAGGTGATGTCATGGTCATGGCTGGAAAAGAGACAGAGAGCTGGATCAGGGAAGAGAGTAGCTCCCTAATATGGGGAAGGGGTATAAATATTAAATACTATAAACCCCATTGATTGTGTTCACTTTGGCAGCACATATACAAAAAACAACTCTTAAGAGAATATACCTTATTAAGGAGAAGCAACTTATTCTAAATAGAGACAAGGATAAGGAAAAGAGAGAGACTGAATACTCAGATTAACCAAATATGCCAGTACAAATAATTATATAATGATAACAAATATAACTTTCCATCTTTTAAAAAGTGGCCAGACTAAAACTCTACCCGGTAATAAGACTGAATGTACAAAGTGTAAGTAAAACATATTAAGACATTATTGAAAGGAAAAAAATAAGTTATTACTATTAGCAAATGGCATGATAGTATACACATACGAAGTTAAGGGCTCTGCCAATATTAAATTAAATCACTAAAGAAAAGCAATATTAAATCACTCAGAAAAAAAGTATGTTCAAACAGTCTTAACAGACTCCATAGTGTGCCTGAGATTCTAACTTCTGGAATTTTTAACTTCACAAAAATGAAATCTACTTACTGTCAAAATTTCCAACTAGACATGAATCTTCCTAAGAAATGTGCAAAGATGATTTCATTTTTCAGTTATTTTTTTCTTTCCATAGTTGCTCAAGTCACTGAACTCCAAGGAGTGTAATCCATAGCCAGTAACAATGTTTGGGTAATTGTATTCCTCCTTTCTGTTTAAAATCTCCTTAAAAGATCCTAGAGGAACACAATTTGGGCTGATACTTGAGCTTGTATTCCCTGCCTTACAAACCTAAGGTTCCTCCAGAGTAAATATCATTATTTTTATTTTAGCTTTCTCATGTTTTTTCAGTGAACAACTGAAAACATATGCCGCTAAAATATAAAATCTTGTGAGTTGTCATTAAAAACTAAAGATTCAACACCAGTGAATATTTTTTAAAAATTTTATATTAGTTTTATTTATTCCCTTTTGTTGTCCTTCTTGTTTTATTGTTGTAGTTATTACTGATGTCATTGTTGTTGGATAGGACAGAGAGAAATGGAGAGAGGAGAGGAAGACAGAGAGGGGGAGAGAAAGATAGACACCTGCAGACCTGCTTCACCCCCTGTGAAGAGACTCCCCCGCAGGTGGGGAGCCGGGGGCTAGAACTGGGATCCTAAGGCTGGTCCTTGCGCTTTTGCGCCAGGTGTGCTTAACTGGCTATGCTACCGACTGATTCCCCCTTCTGTAGATTTTAAGCACTAAAATATGTTAAGAATAATTTAGCTGTTTATAATTTTAAAAATCAACAATGTTGATGTCAGGTACACATAGATTTTTTAAATTTTCTTACAAATGATCATGATCATCCAGTAGAAATCATTCTCAACTTATAATCATTTATTCTATAAAATTAAGGGGAAGTCATTAGCCCCAATTAGTAAATTTTGGGTAATAACAAGTAATGAATATTTGCCATGTGTTGAAATTCTGGCAAAGATTAACTATCCAATACTACAAAGTATTGGGAAAATATAAAGGAAAGATAATGCATAGGTCAATCCAGATTGGATGATGTCCGAATGACAGAGAAATTTTTGAGATTAGATAATAAAAACAATAATAATAACAACAACAACAGTTCATTCAGCCAGAGAGAACAGTGTCTCTATATGCCTATATGCTCTATTTGCCTTTTTTTTTTCCCCCATACTTGGGCAAAATTATAGCCTTACCTTGTCTCATTTTGTTATTGTTTCAAAAGTGATCTTGTCTGAGGCTGGTAGAATGGTTAATTTTATGTGTCAGACTGAGTGGCTAAGGGCTGGTCAGATAAATGGTAAACATCATTTCTGGGAAGATATTAGCATTTGAGAGTATAGGTTAAGTAGACTGAGCTGATAAAATCACTCTTAGTAATGCAGGGTATCACAGGCATAAGAATGAATTTGCCTTGTTGATTAAGTGGAAACATCCATTTTCTCCTGCCCTTAGACATCTGCACTTTTATATGTTCAGCTGTCACATTTGCACTACAGTTTGCACAACTGATTCTCCTGGTTTTCAGCTCATCAGATTTATACTAGAATACTACCACCAGCTTTCCTGGGCCTTCAACTCACAGACATTGGTTTGTAGAATTTATATTATGAATCAATCTCTGATTAAATAAAGTTCTATATAATTGTGCACAGAATATTGGCTCTATTTCTCTAGAAAACTCTGGCTAGTGTTGTTAGTATACTAAAAGATCATTTATAATATAATAAAATAAAATGGGGAGAAATTTCTGAGGTGGAGCTATATCAACCTAGTCCCTGAAAAAAATATATATTACAACAAAATAACTCAATGAATTGTATTAGAGATTACCAGCTAAAATTTCTGGCAAAGAAAGAAATATCACTGTCTGAAGGTTGGTGATGGTGCATGGGATAGTGGGAGCAGAATGAAAGAGAGATAAGGACTCAAGCAGAAACTCTGCACAGCATTGCCAGATGACACCATATTTGAGATGGTTTCAAATCCATGCGACAGATGTAAAGATTCCTTGCAGAATCACTCAGGGAACAAGTGTTGTTGTTGTTGTTGTTTTAAAGACTTCATTTTACTTTATTTATTTATTTATTTTCCCTTTTGTTGCACTTGTTTTATATTGTTGTTGTAGTTATTGATGTTGTCGTTGTTAGATAGAACAGAGAGAAATGGAGAGAGGAGGGGAAGACAGAGAGAGGGGGAGAAAGACAGACACCAGCAGACCTGCTTCACTGCCTATGAAACGACTCCCCTGAAGGTGAGGAGCTAGGGTCTTGAACTGGGATCCTTGATCAGGTCCTTGCGCTTTGCGCCACATGCGCTTAACCTGTTGCTCTACCGCCTGACTCCCGTGTTTTGCTTTGTTTTTTAAAGGAGCTCTGGATTGCTGTTTAGAGCCATAGAAGCCACAGGTTTTCTGAATAAGCCCTAGGAAGTCATTCAGAGGAACTGGAGAACTGAACATTGTGTCCTTGCGGCATCAGGGAAGCCTATCAAACTCCAAGGTGTTCCAGCTGCCCCAGAGACCTGGATGATGGGGTAAGAATACCCTGCAGGAAAGGAAAGTGACTTTGACCTCACAGCAGGATTTCAGTATTTTAAGAATCAATGTAGAAAGAGGTGGTCTGGGATCTCCCCATTCCATCTTCCCAGACTAGGGCTCTGTTTAAGGAACATTAGTCACTATAATACTGTATTACTTCAAATCCCTGATCCTCCAAAACTCACATACAAATAAGAACCCACACCACCAATATGGCCAATGGCAGAAACTAAAACAAATGAATATAATTAGGGAAATGCTGATACTACAGTATCAAGATGAGGGCCAGAAACTTAATGATACAAATCCAGAAAAACTATCAAAGAAGGAACTTAGTGACTATATTGTCAGGGAATTTGAAGAAATGAAGCTCTCAATTTAACATGAAAAAATAGGTTAAGGAAGAAAGCCATAATCTTAAGACTCACTGCGTAGAAAAATGGAAAACATGACAACAGAGCTATAAGCTGTAACAGACATTTTGAAGGCATTCCTTCCTCAAACGATAAGTCAAGGAAGTTGAGTTACCTATGCAGAAGAAAGAATATCTGAAATAGAAGACAAAATGACCACACTCCTTTGACTTCAAAGTAGAAGTAGAAAAACCCTTAAGGAAAAATGAAGCAACTCATCAAGAGATTAAAAATTCCATTAGAAAAGCAAGTTTCAGAAACTTAGAGGTCACAGAAAGAGAAGAAAGAAGGGAACAGAACCTATATTCACAGAAATAATAACAAAAAAAATTTTTTTTTCAAATCTGGGATATACTTAGATTGTAGACGTTCTAGAATCAGTGATAACACCCAAATAACCAAGCAGGTCTATGCCAAGACACACCATTATAAAACTATCAAAAGTTAAGGACAAAGGAAAAAATGTATAAGCTGTCAAGGAAAAAAAGAAAGTGACTTACAGAGTAGCATAGTCAAACTTGCATCAGATTTTTCTGAAGGAACTATGGAGGCCAGCAAAAAGTGGAGTAGTATATTTAAAGTTTTAAAAGACAGCAACTGCCTGTCACATATAGTCATACCGTAAAAGACTAGCATTAAAATATGAAGGAACAACCAAAACAGTACCAGACAAGGAAAAGCTGAGGGAGTTTTTCACTACCAGCCCTTCCTTGCAAGAGTTACCTGAAAAACATTTCACAGGAAAATAAACAAGGAGGGTTTAACTCTCAACAAAGTGATACACAGTAAAACACTTAGAAATGAAAGCACAGAAGTATGAGACAATTTTAAAGCTTAAAAGGGAAAGAAGAAATGGGTAAAGGATGTTTAAGCAAAGAGTGCTGAGACAAGAACAGTTTAAAAAAAAACTTTCTTAGATGTATTTATATATATACATATAAATTAAGATATTGCATTTTTATGCATATAGCCCTCTATGTCATTTTAAATGATGTCGTTTTCTCTTTTTGAGGTGTTTTAATTTGGTGTTTGTGCTCAAAGAATCGTGTTGCTGTTGTACACATCTGTCACCTTATGACCTGAATTTCTGACAGACGACTATCAGATGGTTTTACCCATGGTGCAATATAAAGAACTGAAACACATGGGTTTATTGAAGGAAAAAAATAATAGCCAAACTATTGCTAAGATTTTGTGAAAACTATGCTGACTGTGGGGAGGGGGGTTCAGGCTTGGGGGAGTGGAGGACAACGAACTGTGGTGGTGGGTGAGATGTAGAACTATGCCCCTATAGTATTATGATCTGAAAAATAAAATGGGGACTGGGCTGTGGCACACCCAGTAGAGTACACGTGTTACCATGTGTAAGGATACAGGTTTAAGCCCCTGTCCCCATCTGCTGGGGAAAATTTCATGAGCAGTGAAGCTGAACTGCACGTGTCTTTCTATCTCTTCCCCTATCTCTACCTTCCCTCTCATTTTATGCCTCTATCAACACAAGAAAAAAAAGGGCGGGGAGGATAGCTATCAGGATCAGTGGATTTGTTGTGCAGGCACCCAGCTACAGCAATAACCCTGGATGTAAACAAACAAACAAACAAACAAAATAAAATGACTTAGCTGTGAGTGCCATACCAGTCACCTAATGTTTAGGACTATTCTGTTGGTTATTTTCTCTCTTAGCATTCAGTGCACCATTCTGAACTTTGGTTCTCAATTGACACGCCAGAAGGTATTATAGCTTAAAAGATCTGTTTTCTCTAGGGCTGCAAGGCATGCACCAGTTGCTCAGTCAGACATGGAAACTGTTTGCCTTGTCTCCGAACTGAATTGCAATTCAGAAATGGCAGTGAGGGTTTCTGAAGACCATTGTGTTGACAATGTTCACTACCTGCATGAATTGATAAAGACAGGCAAGATTATAACACAAGTTTGGAAAAGTACAATGAGATGCCAAAGCAAAACGATTAAGTGAGGGTTCTGATTGTGCTATTTTCCATAAGACACAATGTTATCATAAATATAAATTCTGAAGTTGAGATAAAATGCCAAATTTCATTTCATCTCATTATATATATAGAATCAATATTTCTCCCCACCTGCAGGGGATTCACTTCACAAGTGGTGAAGCAGGTCAGCAGGTGTCTATCTTTCTCTCCCCCTCTCTGTCTTCCCCTCCTCTCTCCATTGCTCTCTGTCCTATCCAATAACAACGGCATCAATAACAACAACAATAATAACTACAACAATAAAACAAGGTCAATAAAAGGGACTAAGTAAATAAATAATATTTTTTTAAAAAGAATCAATATTTCTTCTTTTTTAGAATCAAGATTTCTAAACACTAGTTGGCCAGATTTGGCCATCTAATCATGGGGTTCCCCCAAGAATCCCCTTCCTACCTCCTTCTCTCCCTTCTCCCCTTTTTTCCTTTTCATCTTCTCCTTCTTTCTGGGTTGTCTCTTAAGCTTCACCACTCCAAACTGACTTTATTTTTCAGATAGAAATACCAAGATAGGTAAAGGTAGAAAGAAAGAAGCTACAACACCAAAGCTCCAGTCAATGTGGTAGAGACTGGGCTAGGACCGGAATAGCACACATGGCAAAGCAGTCAGTGCACTAAGAGAACTATTTTGCTGAACCTACCCCAAAGACTTCTTAGTAAACCCCTCCACACACACACACACACACACACACACACACACACACACACACACACACACACACACATCAATACCAATGTCCCTGTACTGAGTGGCATGTAGTCTGTAATCTGAGTTTTACATGTGCTTCTGTTTAATTATCAAGGTTAAAGTTTTCTTTCTTTTGATAAAATGTGTAATCTTATCAACACAGGAGCCCGTATTATAGGATAGTCTCCTGACAACTACTGATAGACACAGTAAAGATTTGTCTATCTTAAAGATTCTAGAACCATATTTTGTAGCAGAGAGAGGTAGCGAGCGGCACTCCAATGGGCCAGTCAAGACAAACTAGGATATTAACAGACTTCAAGAGAGGATTGACTAAGCAGTGCCTCAAGGGATTTGAGGCTGTCACAGTTGCAGAAGAGATAGAGTTCCAGAGTCATGCTGATTACACATCAGAGATCTTGAGGGCACAAAATGTCGGTGCCTACCATGGACCAGTACAGCATGACTTGGTGGGTATACTATCTTAGAACAATAGATGAGTGAGCTTAATTTTAACAACGACTAAGGTTAATACAGATAACCAACTAGAGTACTATAGGAGACCAGTAAAGAAAGGGAAAGAATTGGAAGGGAAGAGAGTAGGTCTACCAGAAGTTGGAATTTTTCTAGGTTAAAGGCTGTGACTACTGTAGCATCATTCAACCCATCAACCTACCAACTGCTTTGGTAAGGTATGATTATAATACAATCATTTCCATTTGCTTTCATTGGGCCTTTGACAGTTTCTGTGCTAAATGACAGTTGAGTAGCTGTGATAGCCATCAGAAAGCAGAGTGTCCTATGAGACTTTTTATAATGGCATACAGCAAAGAAGCATTGACCATATATTGAGCAATCCCAGTTCCAAAAATAACCTACCTAATACATTATACAGAAATGAATAAAGCATTTCTGGGGAGGAATAGTTAAACGCCTACTTTGACATGTGTGTAACCCAAACACGAGCCCAGCACCCATTATGTCATTAAAGGATCAGTACTATAGTATCTCTCTCTCTCTCTCTTTCTCTCTCTCTCTCTCTCTCTCTCTTTTTCTCTCTCTCCCTCTCTCTCATCTATCTTAAAAAAAATTTCCAGAGAGATCCTCCTTGGCAATACCATGCTGTTCCTTAAAGAATGTACTGTCTGTATTCAATTTCCCTTGTCTTTGTATTTTTTTAAGTTCTTGTGTGTGTGTGTGTGTGTGTGTGTGTGTGTGCGTGTGTGTGCGCGCGCCAGGAAAATCCTTTTGGTATTTATCTATTTAACTATGAGACAGAAATAAAACCAAAACATCACTCTGTCACATACAATACCAGGAATCATACTCAGGACCTCATGCTTGCAAGTGGGCCACTGCACAACCTCCTGGTCCACTTCCTTTCAACTTAAATATGAACTAGATTTTAACTATAGATTCAAATAATCTAAAACATGTGATTCTTTTACTGATGAGAAAAGCCCAAGGCTGAGAAACTTATTTTTTCCTCCTCTATCCACACATTCAAGTCTTACATTTTAATATCCAAAGTATTGAAAATCAGAGAATGAGGAATTAAGCACAGTGTTAAGGGGAAAAAAATACGTTTCTATGTTAAACCAGCACCAGCATTCCAGGACAGGACTTGTGGATATCAATGAAAACAAACTTCTGCTTTCAAAAAGTCAAGTTTAAATAGTTCACTGGTATTTTTACTTTATTAGGTTATTCTGTCTACTCACCCACTTGCATCATACACACTCAGAAACACATAGCCATATCATACACAAGCATTCTCCAGAAAACTGAAGTGCAAACTAGCACCGCTGTAAGTGAGCCACCTGCATTGTTTACACAGTGAAGTCACTCACACATTCTGTACACTCCTACTCCAGCATTGTAGTGTTATTTGTCACACTAGAGCCCAGCCTTCAGTGATAAGAAACATAACATCCCACAAAAGGAGACTAGGTGAAGTAAACTTTCAGAATATTGTCTTCAAAAGCCACCATAGACAGTATAAGACTTACCTGTGAATAAGAACTGAAGGAGACCAGAAGAAGCAAAGGACTCCACGATGGAGAATTAAAGGACTTTCCAACTTTTTCCAACCTCCGTTTTCCTCATTCTGAAGCACTAAACAGAATTCACACTTTTTTTTTAATGTTATCTATTTGTTTAAGGGTCAATGTCCCAAAGGCCAGTCTAAGCACAGGTCAATGACATCTGAGAAAAAGTTGAACTCGCTCAAAGCAATAACCCCAAATACAGAGTGTGTTTTCGAAGCCCTCTGTGAGCATCAGATGACATAGGAAAACACTGACTTGCCTAAGAGAAACTCAGGCAGGAGTGTCCAACAAGAGACAGCTTCTGAGTCTGGCACTCTCCAGTCCCCCCTCCCCTTTTCTTTTCTTTTCTCTTCTTCTCTCCCCTTATCCTTTCTTTTCTTTTCTTTTCTTTTTTATCAGCTCTGACTTTCAAAAAGTCACATAAAAACAAAAATTAAAAAAAAAAACTTCAAACTTTCCCTCTCAATCTGAAAGATGATTCTTGGACAATTCTAATTTTGTAAGCACAGCCTCAGAGTCTCCTAGTCTTCCAAAGAACGCCAGAAACAGTCTTTTGCTCAAAACTCTGAGTGTTCAGATGACCCTTGCACCCAGGCTGAACAGTCAGTAGCCTCAGATTTTACCATCAGATGAAAACTCATGTAAATAGAGATTATCGATTTTTAAGTGGTTGAAATAAAATAATTACACAGAGCTCTGTCAGTGGCATCTAACACAGAGAAGCACTAAATGCCTTGAGAGAGGAGAGAGTAGAAAACAATGCTTTGGGTTTTAGTTGACAGTAACATCTAAATTAGCTTAAGTGTAGTCAGGCCAAAAAAAAAAAAGTGGGGAGTAGACTTTCAATGACAGTAGTATGAATGGCAAACAGTTAAGACAGTTGAAGAGAGGAAGGTCAGTGTAGGGATCTCAGTCAGGTGTATAATGATGACAGACTATGAAAATCAACATAAATTGTGAAAAGTTGCTTTAGTCGGTTAATACAATATAATTGGCTGTGTTTTGTGGCATAAAGATAAGCAAAGACAAAAATATCTAAACTAGAAGTCCTTGAATAGCTTTGTGCTTCCATTTTTGTGTAATGTTTTTGTCATTTTCAGCATTTTACCCCTCCAGGCTAACTTTTCAGATAGACAGAGAGATAGAGGGGGAAAAAGATCTCACGAGTGTTGTTTTGAGCTGTAGAAACCAAAGACCCCTTAGCAAGACCCTTGGAACTGGTTGTCGGACCCAGAGACCTGAAGATTGTGCCCTTGTGGCATGGGAAACTTGCCATACTCTAAGGTGTTCTGCAGCCATAGAGACCTTGATGACTGGGGCCAGATTGCCCTGCAGTTAGGAACGTGATTTCAACCTCACAACAAAGATCCCACTTTCAGGAAAACAGTCTTGGAAAAGAAGAAAGCAATCTGGAAGCACCCACACCTCCCCCCACCAAACTATGGTTTCATTTAAGGGACATCAGGTGCCATAAAACCATGTCACCTCTTCAAGACTCCTCCTCTCTGCTCACAATTCATACACAAAGCAGAACCCAGTGCCACCTGTAGAAGAACAACAGAGACCAGAAAGGATGGGTGAAACTAGGAAAACCTCAATACTGGGGAATCAAGTTGGTACAGATTCAGGAGAGAAAAAAATTAAAAATCACATTGCCAGGGCATTTGAAGAAATGAAAAGATCTCAATTTATTATGGAGAAATGGATTAAGAAAGAAACGTGTGATCTCAAAGATTCACGGGGTAGGAAAATGGAAAACATAAAATAGAACTACAGGGTATTAAGGACATTTTGAAAGCATTCTAGTCCCAAATAGCAAGTCACAAAAGTAAACTTATTCATATCGAAGTGAGAACATGAGAAATAGAAGACAGTCTACGGCCATACCACCCTGAGCACGCCCGATCTCGTCAGAAATAGAAGACAATGATCATACTCTCTGACTTCAAAGTAGACTGAGTGTGGGTGTGGATAGGTAAAAAAGCTTTTGGATAAAGGAGACAACCTTAAAGAGACTGAAGACTCCATTAGGAAGATAATATCTGAAGTATATGGGTCTAAGAAGGGGAAGGGAGAAACAAGGGAGTAGAAACCATATTCAAAGAAACAATAGCAGGAATTTTTCCAAATCTGTAACTTAATCAGAAAGTAGATGTTCAGGAAGCAGATAGAACTCCAAAATACACAAATAGGTCCACTCCAAGACACAGCATTGTGAAATTATCAAAAGTCAAAGACTAAGAAAAAAATTTACAAGTTTCATGGAAAGGAAGAAAGTGACTTATAAATGCAGCATAGTCAAATAGGCCTTGAGCGAAGGGAAGCTGGTGACCAGGGGAAGATTCTCACATCCACAAGTTATTCAGAGATCTAGCCTGACAGGAAGTTCTGCCATCTTTGAAGGTCACTTAATAGTGGCATCTAGCCATCAGACAGAAGAGAAAATATGGAATGCTATATGGGGGCTTAAACCGGCCAGTCATGGAACTACATTTATCAATTCCAATTGTTCAGGACTCTGGGAGGTGGCTGTACCCGACTATCTGAGAGCCTAGAAGATGGGGTTTTAGTTATATGCCAAAGAAATCTAGTTGAAAGCTAATTTGGAGAGGTTCGAGTTTGAGTTTATTCATGAACTGTGCATATGACTTTGGATGAGGTTCTTTAACCACATTAAACTTTCCTTCTTCATCTGTAAAATGAGGATGGTGACACTACCTGCATAGTGTGAAGAAATCTGCCTGGCAGGATGGAAGTAGGAAGGACCTTGACTTTAGTGACATAACTACTCTCTGAAACAACCCTGAAACCAAATACAATCAGATGCCATGTAATTTGAAATAATTATCCTTACTATTTAAGCCACTGTTACTAGGAGTTTTTTGCAGGGGGGGGAATAGAGACAGTGAGAAGTTAAAACGGGAGGAGAAGGCAAAGAAGGAGAAGGAAGAGACACCTACAGCACTGTTTCACCATTTGTGAAATCTCCTCCCTGAAGGTGGAGATGGGATCTGAATTCAGGTCCTTGCACATGGCAATGTGTGTGTTTTTTATCTAGTGTGCTCGTGTCAAGTCCTGGGATACTGCCTTTGTACGCAACCACAGATATGCCAATTAGGACCCCTTATAATGAAAGGAGCACAGGCTGATGGAATCACAAGAACTGGATTTGTATCCTGGTTCTGCCATTTACTTGTGATGTGACTTATGCAAGTATTAACATTTGATCATCATCCCCCCCCCATATAATACATATTAACTTTGAGTGAACTGGCCTTGGTGACAGCTTCCTCCAAAAAAAATTAATCGTACTGTCATTTTTCAAAGAAGTTTAGGCAAGTCACACAACTCATAGGAAATTTCCAGATTTTAGCCCCTGGATTGCTTATAATATGTGTCTATAATCTGTGCTGATAGTCTGATTGTGATGCATTTGTAAGTAGGTCTCAACACAGGACAGAAAGGCTGAAAATATGATAAAGGGTTAAGACTGTGTAGAAAGGCTGAGATAGTGCAGGTGGTGAGGACAGTGACGCAGGCTGGCCTTCACTGGGTGAGAAAGTGATAACAAGTAGAGATGATGAAGGGCAGACTGAACTTTTGCTTAGAAGGCAGCTTCTGTAACCCTGGCTAGCTTCTGCCCTCCTAAAAGGTATTCCACCACCACCACCACCACCAAGTGGTGCATCTTATGCTGAGACTAAACTCTCCCAGACACAGCTAAGCAGGAAAGATAACAGTAACTAAGGCAACCAGACCCTGAGCAATGGGTAGAAGTCCCACCCCTTAACCTCACAGCCTCTGCTTCTGTAATGACGCGTTTGCTCTCAAGCCCGCACCCCCTATAGAAGCCGGTACTGTCCCTTTGTTAGGTGCCAGTTATCAGAAAGATCTGAGCTCCTGGTCCGCATGTAAATAAAAGGCTCTTTCTTCCTTCACCCACCTCGGCTTCAGTCGTCTCAATTATTAATAGAGTTCCTTAACCCCACTTTCTACATTCTAAAGATTCAACGATAAGAAGTTTTAAGAAGGGACCATATGGTCTCCACTTGACAGACTACACAATTTTATAATGTGCAAGGACTTGGGTTCAAACCCCCAGTCCAGACCTGCAAGGGTGAGGAAAAACTTCATTAGCAGTGAAACAGTGCTGTGGGCGTCTCATTTTTCTCTCTTCCTTTCTATCGCCCCCTCTCAATTTCTCTCTGTCTCTATCCAATAAAATAAATAAATAAATAAATAAATAAAATGTGAATTTAGGAAAATACTACAAGAGAGAAACAGTTGAGCAAAGTGACTTCAGCATGAATCATCTCCAGTCCTCATTCCAGTGACTGCTCTATGATCTCTCCACCTAAGTGATTATTGACTTCCTCTCCTCCCTCTTCCCGATTCTTGATGTGTCACTGTCAATTATAACCATATCTGGGGTTAACCTTTCCTACCCCCCACGTCTCTGCTTCTTGGATCCCTTTCTTATAAGTGAAGTATAATATAAAATACATTGTAAGAAAACAATTGTGACTACAGCTTGCAAAATCTTATGAAATACTTATGCCTAATTCAATCAGCCATTCAGGGGAACAAACTTTCCAGCTTAAAATCATGCTCCAATTTGTCTAGACATCACTGAAAAGAGTTTCGTACTTATAAATGCTGCTAGAATAAATAATAATAATAATAATAAATGCCTGGATTAACCACAGTCTGACAAGTCCTCAAGGTTGAACTGGTTCTTCCAAGCCCTGATGAGATTCCTACAACTACTCAGAGTCAGGAAAAAGAATTAAGAATGTCCACACTAGCGGTTCAAATAGGACTTTGCTGAAAGGTTTGATGCTCCTTGAAGTACAGGTGTAGTTTTACATTAATGAGATTATAGTGAAACGTGGAATAAATGACTATCCAATGCTTGAGGACCATCCTTAATACAAGACTATATGTGATTGAGTGTTCTTGTGTGATCATACCAGTACCTCAATAAGTTAAGGTGCATAATTTAAAAAGAGAAACCTATACATGTTATTATTATTTTTTTAACTAATTTAGCTTTTATAAGGGTAGAACAGAGAGAAACAGGATGAAAGATGGGGAGATATGAGAGAGAAAAAGAGAGACACCTGAAGCCTGCTCCACCACTTATGAAGTTCCCTCCTGCAGGTGGGGAACGGGGGCTCAAACCCAGGTCCTTGTGCCTACTAATTTGTGCACTTTACTGGTTATACCACCACCACCTATACATTTCATACATAAAACCCCATGTATCACTTTCAGCATGTTCTCTTACATCCAAAATTTCAAAGGAAAGCTTAAATTGTATAATAGAAGCAAAAATCACAGCGGAGCTGTTTGCACAGCTGTACTCATAGTTTCTACTGTGTGCACTTAGCCCACTGCGCCACCGCCCAGCTCCCTGTACTCATAGTTTTGAATGTTGTTTCTCAGTGATCATCTTTAAATCTCCAAACCCTAGAGAAATTGTATCTCCTATCACTGGGAAACCGCTTCCTTTTTTTCCTCACATTTTTGTTGGATTCACACTTATTTTTTTCCCCCTGTAAGAGCCTGCAGCTGTTTTTTGGGTTTAATGTTTTTGTTTTGTTTTGTTTTGTTTTTTGACACAGCTGTTGTATACTAACAGCACTGTAGTATTCATTGCTCTCAGATTTATTTTATTCACGTTATTGCTGATGAAGTCCTCTTGTAAATCCATGGCTTTTTGAGGCTTGTCAACAATCTATTTGGTTGAGCTTCTCTCTTCTTTGGTGAGTCCTGATTCATTTTGAGCAACTCTTGCCCTTGACTCATCTGGGCTTTCAGTTCCTCCATTCCAAAAATCAGTCTTTAAACAAAGCAAAATGCATTCCTGAAATGTGGGCTGGCTCCCAGGAAACACGTAGAGCTTGTTACCATTCAGCAAGAGTCAAGATAGGGTGACTTCTGGCCCCAATTCACTCATTATTTCATGAATTCATTCAAAAACATTTATTAATTATTTTTCAGCTTGCCATCTTGAAAGACAATCCAGGTGGAGCTAGTAAAACAAACATGATCTCATGAAGCTATCATCTGAATAACCAGTAAATGGATAAAAGATTATACAGGTAACTAGAAAAATAATGACAAAGGCTACAAAGGAAGAAAAAGTTCAAAGGGCTTTGAGAACAGGAGGATGTAGGTAATAATTAAATATTAAGAATTGAAAGAAGACTGGCCTAAGAAAGGGAGCTGAAAGGACTGATCAAGAAAAGAGTGGAAAGAAAATAAAACAACTAAGGGAACATAGTTCAAACAAAAGTCCTAAAGCAGAAGATAACTTGTAGATAACTAACCGAAAGATTGCTGGAGGGTGATGAGAATGGGGAAAGTCACACGGCCTGTTGCTGGACAGCTGGTAATGCAGGACCATGGACACCATAGCAATGAGCTATGATTCAGCAGAAGATTGATATCCTTTGGTTTGCATTTTTATACATTCAATCTAAGCACTAGAAAAAGTTTCCTTGAAGCAGAGAAACGAAGAGTAGTCTATTAGAGTGGTACTGGTCAGTGTGTTTACCCTATTGTGCAGATAATGGAGTTGTCAAGAACTAATCATGGACAGTGAAATAGCTCACTTAGTGTGCCGCTTTGCCATGTGTGTGACTGATGTTTGAGCCCAGTCTCCCTGCATTGAAGGAAGCTTCAGTGCTGTGACCTCCTCTCTCTCTCTGTCTCTCTCTCTGTCTCTCTCTCTCTGTCTCTCTCTCTGTCTCTCTCTCTGTCTCTCTCTCTATCTCTCTCTGTCTCTCTCTGTCTTTCCCTCTATCTCTGTCTCTCTCTCTCTCCTTCTCTGTCTCTGTCTCTGTCTAAACAAAGAACTGATCATGGGGCCAGGCAGTAGTATATCTGGTTGCATGAACATGTCACCATGCACAAGAACCTAGGTTCAAGTTCCCACCTGCAGGGAAGAACCTTCAAGAGTAGTCAAGCAGTGCTACAGATATCTCTCTCTCTTTCTACTCCTCCCCTCTCCTCACTCTCCTCTCTCACTTCTCTATCTCTTCTCTTTCTCTATCTCTCTCCCCCCTAACTCTTCCTTCCCACTTAATTTACCTCTGTCTCTGTCCCCCCAAAAAACTATCATATTCACAGAATATATACTGTGTGAGATAAGTATTATTAATAAATAATTGAAATTAATAGAATGCAGGTCTCAGGAGAAGCAGAGAGTCCTTAAAATATCCTGTTGAAGTTGTTCATAGTCACAAAGAATAGCCAGTGGTGAAGTAGGCTTGGACTGTTACAGCTCATTCCCAGAAGTCTGGCTTTCTGGTGCTAGGCCAGGCACTTGTTTAAGTAAATGACCCAAGTGAACTTTGTGCTGCTTCTTTTCAAAGTCCCAGGAGAACTTCCTGACTGACAGCTTCTTGGTGAAGGGAGGCCTGGTTTCTCCAGATTTTGTCTTAATCACTATTAAAATTTAGAATATGATATTCTTTTTGTTCTGATATGCCTTTATGCATTTCTACATGTATTACATTTATTATTATTTTTTACAAAAATGGTATATATATGTGTCTCCATTTCTCTCTGTCCTATCCAACAATGACAACAACAACAATAAGTACAACAATAAAACAAGGGAAACAAAAGGGAATAAATAAATAAATATTTATTTAAAAACAAATAAAATAAAAATTATTTTTCCCTTGGGGGTGGGGTAGTGGCACACCAAGTTAAGTGCACATAGTACAAAGTGCAAGGACCCGCACAAGGGTCCCGATTTGAGCTCCTGGCTCCCTACCTGAAGCGGGGGGGAGGGGAGGTGTTGCTTCTCAAGCAGTGAAACAGTTCTGCAGGAGTCCCTCTGTCTCTGTCTATGTCTATCTCTTCCTCTCCTATCAGTTTCTCTCTATCCTATCCTATAAAAAAAAATGAAAATTGACCGTCAGGAGCAGGGGATTCGTGGTGCTGGCACTCAGCCCCAGCAATAACCCTGGAGGCAAAAAAAATAAAAATAAGTAAAAATTATTTTCCCTTATGTTAATGAAGAAAGCCTGAATAAATTTATATGTGCTGATTAAACACATTTTAAGCTTATTTTTAAAGAAAGAGACTGCTAATAAAATGTTTTGGAGTATTTTTATAGGAACTTGTCTCAAATTACACACACATACAAAAGCTACAGTGTTTTTCTTCCGAAGAAATTATGGAGCTGTATGTGTTCAGATCCATGTGAGGCTCACATGTATGTAGAGGATCAGTATAAAATGAGATCATGGCAGACTGGTACCACTAAGGAAAAACACTAATATTATAGAGCACAGGCTTCAGGTTTCACATTCAGGATTTTCTCCTCACTTTAGTTTGTAAAAGTCCATGTAAGAAAATAAGATATAAACAAAAACCACTGTCCTACAGATCTGTGAAGTGTTTATAATATAGCATATACTTCTAAGTGTATAATGTAGCACTTATGAAATAAACACATGGCATATCTCTGTTTTATAATAAAGGACATTTTAACTTATTTTTTTAAATTTATATATATATTTATTTTCCCTCTTGTTGCCCTTGTTGTTTTTTATTGTTATTGTAATTATTATTGTTGTTGTCCTTGTTAGATAGGATAGAGAACAATGGAGATAGGAGGGGAAGACAGAGAGGGGGAGAGAAAGATAGACACCTGCAGACCTGCTTCACCACCTGCGAAGCTACTCCCCTGCAGGTGGGAAGCTGGGGCTTGAACTGGTATCCTTAGGCCAGCCCTTGCGCTTTGCGCCACATGCACTTAACCCACTGCGCTACGCCCAACTCCCAATAAAGGACATTTTTTTGACATGTTTTAATAATTTAAGCCCATTGTCAGAATTCAATCAGTTTAGACATTTGAAACATGAAATGCTTAGACTAAAGGAATATGTAATCAGAACTAAAATCGAGGCAGCTAAAGAACTTGAAATAGTCAATCTACTTTTCCCCTGACCTATTGAGTTAATAATGGATCATAAGATTATGAGTTCATAAAAGTAGAGTTTGACACCACTCTGACCACCCTACCCTGACCATACCCCTACCGCCCTGCCACTAGTGGGACCTGAAAAACTCCCCTTCCCCGCAGTCTTTTACTTTGGTGCAATAACCAAACCCAGTCCAAGTTCTGCTTTGTGTTTCTCTTCCTATTCTTATTTCTCAACTTCTGTCTATGAGTGGGATCATCCCATATTCATCCTTCTCTTTCTGGCTTTACCCAGTGATCTACTTTAAGTTAAGGACTATGGTAACTTCTCTCTTTTTTTTTTTAACCAGCATAGTTTTACTACCTGCTTTCTTCAGTAGTTCCAAATATATATATATATATATTTTTTTTTTTTTGCTCTGTGAAGAATGTTTTTTGAGATTTTGATAAAGATTGTATTGTGTCTGTATATTGCTTTCAGTAAATGTATCCATTTTTGACTGTGTTAATTCTCCCAATCTATGAGCATAATCTCTCCGTCTCTGTGTCTATTTCTGTCAATGTCTTCATGGGCACAGATATTCTGTTTGCTTTGCAAAAATGAGGTCATGTAAAAATAATAGAGCCTTCCTTTGTCCTACTTTGTGGTTGCTACATAATGTCTCTTATGCATGTTTACCACAGATTACTCAGCCATTCCACTTCTGGTGGTGATTACTTTGTTCCTGGTTCTTACTACTACATCTTGTTCATATGAAGTAGTTTTTGTTTACATAAGATAGAATCCTAGCAATAGTAATTCTGGATCAGAAAATAATACATATTTTTATCTTAATAGATATTTCTAAGTAGCTTTCAAAAAATTATATATCTATGCAAAGGATGAGCTCACCCTTTCTCCTACAACCTAAAACAAGCTCAAGAAGTGGAAAAATAGTCTCAAATGAGTCACATGCTGGGGGCAAAAGGCATACATGGGTCATTCAAAGAAAGGAAAAAGTTCTGAGATTACTTAGCCAGCAGGTAATGAGTCAGTGATTTCTCCCTAGAGAGGCCCCTATCTATTTACCGTTTTTATCTCTTGAATTTAACACAAACCTGGCACAGAGCAAAGAGAATGCACCCAAGCAGGGTCAGAAGACACTTATCTCTTACCACTGAGCATTACCTCTAACTTCCATAGTTTGTGGATATAGATTAAGTTCCTTCTTCTTCTTCTTCTTCTTCTTCTTCTTCTTCTTCTTCTTCTTCTGCTTCTGCTTCTGCTTCTGCTTCTGCTTCTGCTTCTCCTCCTCCTCCTCCTCCTCCTCCTCCTCCTCCTCCTCCTCCTCCTCCTTCTTCTTCTTCTTCTTTGTTTAATTAGGGGAACTAATGTTTTACACTTGAAAGTAAATACAATAGATTGTACATGCATAACATTTCCCAGTTTCCCACACAACAATACACCTCCCACTGGGGCCTCTGTCATCATGTTTCAGGACCTGAATCCTCCTGTACATACACACCACCCGTCCCCACCCCAGAGTCTTTTACTTTGGTGCAATACACCAACTCCGTTCCAAGTTCTGCTTAGTGTTTTCTCTTCTGATCTTGTTTTTCAACTTCTGCCTGTGAATGAGAACATCCCATATTCATCTTTCTGTTTCTGACTTACGATAAGTTCCTTCTTAACGGATTGGGTTTGGTGTTTTATTTTTTTTGTTTGTTTGTTTTTTTGCATGTTACATGATAAAAGTGTTATCTAACATCTGCACTTAATTTCAACTAGCTCTTAATTCATCAGTTAAGATTTTGGGAGGATGGCATTGCTTGGAAGAAGCCAGGACATTTAACAAGAGGGACTTCCAACTCATGACCACAGAATGTGAGCTCAGATCTACAGGGATGCAGAGGTCACATAGGCTCCTAAGCTGAATATGGGCCCCAGACCAAATCAAATAGATGGGGTTTACAGTCAACAATATTTATACCCCTTTCCCATATTAGAGAGCTACTCTCTTCCCTGATCTAGCTTTCTGTTCCTTTTCCAGCCATGACATCATCTCCCCAGACAATAACTTGGATCCACCTGTATACCAGATTTCAGGCTCAGGGGAAAAAAAAAAAAAAAAAAAAAACTAGTATAGCCACAGACACTTTGGAATATAACTAAAATATGCCTACTAGCTATTTATAAAATAACTCTTCATCTGCACTATTCCAGCCTTTAAGTTCATGATTGATCAACAGTTTGTTTAGCCTTATATGTTAACTCTTTTTTCAGCCACCAGGTTCCAGATGCTAGCAGGATGCTGACCAGACTTCCCTGGACAGACCCCACCAATATGTCCTGGAGCTCCACTTCCCCAGAGTCCCACCCTACTAGGGAAAGAGAGAGACATGCTGAGAGTATGGATTAACCTGTCAAAGCTCATGTTCAGAGGGGAAGCAATTACAGAAGCCAGACCTTCCACCTTCTGCATCCCACAATGACCTTGGGTCCATACTCCCAGAGGGATAAAGAATAGGAAAGCTATCAGGGGAGGAGAGGGGATATGGAGTTCTGGTGGTGGGAATTGTGTGGAGTTGTATCCCTCTTATCTTATGGTTTTGTCAATGTTTCCTTCTTATAAATAAATAAAATAAAATAAACAAGAAGGACTTTCATTAGCCCAAGGAGGAACTTGTTTTTAATGAATTTACACTGGAAATACCCACCTCCTTTGTTTTAAGAAAGTTTGTTTTTTCTTACTAAGCCTCCACTTTATGTCTCTCAGATCTCTCTGTTGCCAGGAACCCTAGTGTTTATGGTCCTTCAGCTTCATTCTCACACATCTCTCTTGCTCTTTTCACTTTTGAGAAAAATACTCTTCATCAGATGTCTGTTTTGAATATATATTATATATAGGCTTTTCTTCAAAGACTCTCTGAGACCCATGACTCAGTCCCTGGCAGTATAGCTAAGTATCTCACAATGCAGAAAAACAAAAGATTAGCTCAGCTTCATCTGACAGTCATGAAAGGTCAAGTAACAAAGCTCCTAGTTTTGACTAAGCCTATCTACACATCTATGGGAAGCATTTACAGTCAAGGCGCTCACCTTGTCACAAAGCATTGTTGATGTTGTAAAGGGGCTTTTTATAGGGACTGTATGAAAGTTGTCTATTGACATAGGGAGGAGGTGAAATCATGAAGTACACTATTAAAATATGAAGTCATAATGCCATTTGGTTATTCAGAAAAACATTCCACTGAGGTTGACCTTGGAGGGAGGTTTATATTATACCAGGAAGGAAGAGGCAATATGCATATTCAACAAACGGCCTCACTTTCCACTGGTCCCCTTAGAACCATAGAAGCATTGGATCCACCACACACTGCAGTACTGGGGTAAGTGCTTTTCTCTGTTCAACTTCCATTTCAGGATTATCTGAGGTTTGGGCTACGCTCAGCATAAGTTTGATGGGTCTCCTGAAACTACCTATGGCCTGTATATTCTCCCTGCATTTAGTAGTCTAGAAAAAACTGGAGAAGGCAATTAGAGGAAATTATTAAGTATATATAGGTTTAGAAAAAAAATAACTGTATGCATAGTGTTTTGGCATAGGAGTATCTAACCGTATCTCTACATAGCTATATTCTTATCAACATTGAAATTTCCATTTAAATTTGCATTAGCTAGGACAGTCATTTTTAGCTGTTTGAAAAAAGAACTAGTGGGAAAATGGAATGGATGTTTCCGGGTTTTTTTGTTTGTTTCTTTGTTTGTCTTTAATCACCTTTGATGACCCACAATCTAATCCACAGAGAGCACTGAACAAAGTTGCACTTTCATAGCATGTGCTCTTAAGGAGTGGGATGAAAGAGAATTTAGCACTTTTTAAATTATATTTTTATTTAGTTATTAGATAGCTACAGAGAGAAATTGAGAGAAGAAAGGGAGATAGGGAATGAGACAGACATCCACAGCCCTGCTTCACCACTTGTGAAGCTTTTCCCTGCAGGTGGGGAGCAAGGACTTGAACCTGGGTCCTTGCACACTGTAATGTAAAGGTGCACCACCACCTGACAGCTTGAGTATTTAGCACTTAAGATGTGCCTGACTGCTGGAGAATTTAGCACTTAAGACGTAAATTTGAATGCAGGTATGATTACAATCTGGGCAAGGTGCTGTTAACAAATGCAGTAATTAGCCGAACACCTAACAGAGACCATTTAACAAAGGGGCAGATGTTACAATCTTGGTGCCAGGCTACCATAATTGATCTAAATTGGGTCCACTGGGATTGAGGGATCCAGATAGATGACAAGAACTCTGATTATCAATGCTCAGATGGGGCCACACATATGATCAATTTTTTTTTAATCTACTTAGGAAGTTTTTTAAACAAGTCTGCACTAAATAAAATTACTTAGTCAACAAAACTGACTATTGTTAATTACCTTTTCTTTTTTTCCTTTGTTTTTAACCAGTGAACTGTTCAACTCTGGTTTATGATAGTGCTGGCGATTGAATTTGGTACTTTGAAGCCTCAGGCATGAGAGTCTTTTTGCATAACAATTATGCTATCAGCCCCCCCCTTCCCTCCCCACCTCCCCTTTTCCTTTCCACTCTGGACCTCAGTTCTTCTTCTAGCGTTTGCCCTTCTTCCGTAGCCAGTCAACAGCGTCAGGTTGAGCCTGATGTAAAGTTTCGAGACCTCCTTTGAATCTGGAGAGGTGGTGTCAGTATTTCACTCATAGGAACGCAGAAGGATCAGCGTAAGGAACACAGGAACGGTTCCATATTGGCCATTTTTTCCTTTTTTTTTGTTTGTTTGTTTTGTTTTTTGCTTGTTTATTAGATAGAACAGATAGGAACTGAGAAGGGAAGGAGAGAGAAGAGAGCTACCTGCAGAAACCTGCTTCACTACTTGTGAACTGTCCTCAGGTCCTTGTGCACTTGTGCATAGTAATTTGTGCACTTCACCAAGTGTACCACCATCCAGCCCCTAACACCAGATTTTTACCAGAGAATGTTTCTATCCTCATTTTTTCTCCTTCCTTTTGAAGGAAAGGGATCCCCACTTAATTTAATGAGCGAGGCCAATGTCTAGACTCTACTTACACAGGCATGTTTGTTCTTCCAGCTTAACTCAGCTACATGTTAATAATTTTTTTTTCTCAAAGAAGAACGATAGAAACTTAGATAATCTGAGACATAGAACAAGACACTAGTGCAGAGTGACACAGACACTACACTGTCAGTGGAGTTTATATCTTCCTGTGTGCCTACAGGGGCAGAGACCACTGGAGAGGAAGAGAGTGTATTAGTACCATCGCTGACGCCTCGTCATTTGAGGCTCCAATACTTTCCATTGCCAATGCTGGCAAAGGAGGTACATCCATCATTGTTCAAGTGGTTTTGAGTTCCAGAGACCATTTCAGTAAACTCTCAAGATCATTATATTTTAACCACAGTTGAAGGGTGGAGAGATAGCATAATGGTTATACAGAACAACTTTCATGCCTGAGACTCTGAACTCTTAGGTTCAATCCCAAGCATCACTATAAACCATAGCTCAGCAGTGCTCTGGCATAAATAAATGAATACTCATAAATAAATCCAAGCCCTCATTTCATTAAATTATTTTAATCACCTCACTCACCAGTGTTTAAAAAAAAGATTGTTTCACTACCCGCTCTCTAAGGAAGGAAAGCATACCAAATAAACAAAGACATGTTAATTGGGGGATGGGGCGGGGGTGGGGGGGAGAGCAGAGATAGTGAGCAATAAACAGACTTCAAAGTTAAATTTTAGAAAGTTACAAAATGCTTCCATGTTACAACTTTCAGCTGTTGAATTTGGTCCAGAGATCCCAGTCATAGTATAAGGAATGTTTTTAGTAGCTTCTACATCCCTGCTGAAAGTTACTACACTTAATTTACTAAAGATACTGCCTGCCCCTTTGCAAACACATGACCCCTACCTAACTCCATCCATTGAAGAGAGATTTAGTCACCATGCAGTGTCACAACAAGGATGACTCACAGAATTAGTCCTCACACATGTTGGCGCTCAGCTTGACAGAAGGCAGGCATCTCCACCTCAAAAGGACCAGTGTGGTCAGAGTGACACAATTCTTCCTTTCTCAGCACAGCAGGCAGACCACATCAACCCAGCAAGCCTACCACAGCATCTGCATCCCAATCCATCTCCACTAAGGTAATCAACCAACTGGGTTTTTTGTTTACTCCTTCATTTCTTGGGCTGGTTTTCATACCGTCTCATACTGTCTTTGATTTTTCTCATGCTTGCAAGATTCATCATGTTGTCTTTTAAGTTATGGCCAACTGTTGCTATTTATATGTAAAAGTAATGTATTAGAAATCAGTGATGAGCACTGAATCTATCTCACCATCTTGGTGTTTTCCCCAGGCCTTGCCTTGAACTCCTCCTTCTCTCTTACGCACTATAGTACTGTGGAGCAAAAATTACATTTACATCTAATTGTTATTCTCTCTGAACCTCTTTAATACTATCTCATAATCTTACAAGTTAACTGGAAACTGGAGGAAGGAGGGATCCCACAAAGGGCAGGACTCTTAGCTCAATTACTTTCTTCTTTCTTTCTTTTCCCCCTTCTTTCTTTTTTAACAGACCACTGCTCAATTCTGGCTTATGGTGGTGCATAAGAGTCTTTTGTATAGCCATTTATGCCACCTCTCCTGCTTTAACTCTCTGTTTCTTACTGGTCTAACAGATCTGTTGCTAATGGCAAGTCTGATCTGTTCATCTATAGTTATTAATATTTCAGGTGTCACTTTAGGGGAAGGCACACAGAACTAAAAAATATCTTGAAGAGATGTTTTTGTAGCTTACCATGGAAGGATTGAGGATTCCGAATTCTGGTGGTGGGAATGGTGTGGAGTTGTACCCCTATTATCTTGTAATTTTATGGCTCAATATAATCAATATAGTCACTAATAAAAAATAGAAGTTAAAATAAAAGAAAATGTCTTAGAATTTGTAAGGAAATTATTCACAGTGCACATTTAATTCCAAAATACTGAGATAATTGCAATAAACCTGCTTCATACATATACTCTCCATTTTATGATCCAGTGCTTTGCAGTGAATCTCAGACCCAACATATGTTTTCACTTTTCATTGCCAAAAATTAAGAAAGGTGAAATTCCATTTTGTAGTTTTCTTGCTACTTAATTCTAACGACTCTTATTTAAAGGCTCAGTCTGTCTCTTTCAATATCTCAATTTTTAGCAACTGTAGAAAAAGGTGTAAATAAAGTACCATTTTAAGTTAAAAGTTATTTTAGGATTATATAGATAACTGAAATATCCCACTGTTCTATTTCCTCAAGGGTAAGAACTGTGTTTCACTTATCTTAGTGTCCTTTGACATACACTAGACGCTCAGAGTCTCTTGGTGGTACATAAAGTGAAATTCAAAGGTTATTATCTTTGTATTGTGTTTCACTTATCTTAGTGTCCTTTGACA
This sequence comes from Erinaceus europaeus, assembly GCF_950295315.1. NCBI lineage: Eukaryota > Metazoa > Chordata > Mammalia > Eulipotyphla > Erinaceidae > Erinaceus > Erinaceus europaeus. The sequence goes on along the minus strand of NC_080179.1, from coordinate 22,067,136 downwards.
TACACTAGACGCTCAGAGTCTCTTGGTGGTACATAAAGTGAAATTCAAAGGTTATTATCTTTGTATTGTCTTTATTTTAAGATTTGGGTATCATATCTTATTATATATATTTAATTCTTTTTTTAAGAATTTATTTATTTATTTATTTATGAGAAAGATAGGAGGACAGAGAGAAAGAACCAGACATCACTCTAGTACATGTGCTGCGGGGGATTGAACTCAGGACCTCATGCTTGAGAGTCCGATGCTTTATCCACTTAGCCACCTCCTGGACCACATTGATTGCCAACAGGAATGATGGAGTAGTGCAGGCAGGGTCCCAAAGATAACCCTAGTGGCAAAAGGAAAACATCCTTAAAGGTTTGAGCACACCTTCTGCCTCCAGACATGCATTCTATTCATAGGCTAAGCTTTCTATGAAACTCTATAGCTACAACCCATAATTATATACAGTCTCCTCCAGTTAGTGATTTTTATTCAGTAACCATAAACAGAGGAACCATGACTTTGTAGTTATTATTAACCTTCCAATATTTTCAAGAATAATTAATGAATAATAATGGGCATTATGACACATTGTATTTCAAATGTTTGAAGAGGGGGCCGGGCGGTAGCACAGCAGGTTAAGTGCACATGCCAGCAAAGCTCACAGACTAGTGTAAGGACCTGGGTTCGAGCCCCCAGCTCCCCATCTGCAGGGAGGGGGGTCGCCTCACAAGCGGTGAAGCAGGTCTGCAGGTGTCTATCTTTCTCTCCTCCTCTCTGTCTTCCCCTCCTCCCTCCATTTCTCTCTGTCCTATTCAACAACAATGACAGCAATAAGAACAGCAACAACAATAACAACAACAATGATAAACAACTAGGGCAACAAAAGGAAAAAAATGGCCTCCAGGAGCAATGGATTCATAGAGCAGGCACCGAGCCCCAGCAATAACCCTGGAGGTAAAAAAAAAAAAAATTTAAATAAAAATTAATTGGAAAGAAGGCAAAAGAAAACCTGAGTTACTTTTAGCCTTAGAACTAAGAATGTAGGGCAGCTGGGTGGTAGCACAACAGGTTAAGCGTATGTAGGGCAAAGTGCACCGACCAGAATAAAGATCCGGGTCTGAGCCACCAGCTACCCACCTGCAGGGGAGGTGGGGTGAGTGCTGTGAAGCAAGTCTGTAGGTATCTTTCTCTCCCTTCTCTGTCTCCCCATCCTCTCTCGATTTCTCTCTGTCCTACCCAACAACGACGACACCAATAACAACAATAATAATAACAATGATAAACAAGAAGAGGGTGACCAAAAGGGAAAAAATAGCCTGCAGGAGCACTGGATTCGTAGTGCAGGCACCAAGCCCCAGCAATAACCCTGGAGGCAACAACAACAAAAAAAACCTAATAATGCAAAACGTACATCCACCAACATTTCCCTCCACTCAGAGTGAGCTATCATGCCTCTGCTTCAGACAGCGTGTACAGGAGTCCACAGGGAAGCTCTCAGTTCCCCAGCCTTCACTACCCCGGGCACATTCTGCTGCCATTGCCCTCCTGCTGGAGGCAAGATTCAAGGGTCAGGTTGCTGTAAGTAGCTTCTCCATTCTGTTGAGTGAGGAATCGGAAGCTCCCATGACAATGAGTATCATCTCATGACCCCTACAACACAGGACCTTTAACTCAGATCTCCAATGGAATATTTGTTGCTTTAATGTAAGCATAATTGATGTTGGTACTCTTGGCTCCATTTAAATGTATTTTTTGGGGGGATCCAGAGAGATAGCTCACCTGGTAGAGTGCTTGCATTATCATGTTTAAGTGCAGTGCCAAGCTTGAGTCCAGACACCTCTTGGGAAGTACTGTGGCAAGAGAGGAAACGAGTGTTGTGGTCTCTCTCCCATTCTATGTCTTTCCCTCTCTCTGTCTCTACAAAAGTGGCCCTGGGGCAAGAGATTTACCAGAGCTGAGCAGTGTTCTGGTGGGGGAAAGAAAAAAGGTATATATATATATATATATATCCAAAGCCATGAAACACATATGGAGGGTCATGCATTAAAATTTTAGGGTTTTGGGTCCCCAACTTGATTCATTTCTTCTTCAAAATCATAGTTCATTAATCACATGAATGTATTTGTGTTATTAAGCTCAAGTGTTTCTTTTTCTTAAAAGAATAGGAAAGCTATCAGGGGAGAGGATGGGATATGGAGTTCTGGTGGTGGGAATTGTGTGGAGTTGTACCCCTCTTATCCTATGGTCTTGTCAGTTTCCTTTTTATTAATAAATTAAAATTTAAGAAAAGGAATAACCAGCCAGAAACATAGCTGGTTTATGGGCAAATATATATATATATATGAAGCATGAGTGCCAAAGTCCTGATGGGGGGAGGGGGATGTGGGTATCCATAAGTCACCCCTAAACCCATTTCCTGTTTAGAGCAATGCACTGCTAGTGCTTATTTAATTTTGCATAAACATGCTCTTTGCAGCTGAAGCAAATCTGACTGATTTTCCATGTGAAATAAAATACAAAAAAAAAAAAAGTACAGCAGAAATCTCTGAAAGACCAGTTGAGTTAAAATGAAAGAGATTTTCTTTCTTTATGGAAAAGTTAAAGATAAAAAAGAATTCATTCAGTTCAGGGCTGGCTCACTTGGATAATGTGCTCTTTTACCCTGCATATGATCCAGGTTTGGATCCACAATGAAGGAAGCTTTGTTGCTGTGGTCTCTCCCTCTCTCTTTCTCTCTCTCTCTCCCCCCCTCTTTCTTTCACTGTCTCTTCCTCCACCCACCAAGAAAGAGAGAAGGAAGGAAGGAAGGGGCTCAATGAAAATTAATCAGGTTTGCAATAATTAAATATAAAAGAAGTATACATTCTCTACAAGTATTAAGAAAATTTGTACAATATACCTGAAATGAGAATCTTATAGAAATACACAGGATATATTTCTATTTGAGGCATTCATCTCAGCTTCTTTGTTGATTTAACTTAGACCATGCATGGAATCAATAAAAAGTGATCTTACAAGTATCTATTATTGTGATACACTGAGCTTTCTATTACTTTATAAAACAAAGTCCTTCATAGAGCTGTGTGTAAATTAAATCAAGTGGTATAGAATTAGAGTATCTAGAAAGAACATTTCTTTTTATTTCTTTTTATTATTTTTTACCAGACCACTGCTCAGCTCTGGCTTATGGTAGTGGGGGGGGGGGGGCGGCGAGGGGGGAGGGATGTTTGAACCTGTGACCTTGGAGCCTCAGGCATGAAATCTGTTTGCATAACTGTTATGCTATCTCCCCTGCCCGAAAGAACATTTCTTTTAAAAAACCATACTTCAGTTTAGTTGAGAGAGATAGCAAAATGTTTTTACAAGAATTTCATGCCTGAGGCTCTGATGTCACAGGTTCCATCCCTAGCACTACCATAAGCCAGAGCTGAGCAGTGTCCTGGGGGGAAAAACATACTTTTCCATTTTTTCTTTCAACTGTTTGTTTTAAGGGCAGATGGAGATGAATAAGAGAAATAAAATTAAAGGATCTTATTTTAGATTTCTTACTAACAAAAGTAAGCTAGGAAAAAAAATAGTTAAGAGAAGCAGAAGTGAGCAAGAACAGCAGTGAGGTTGCAATATTTCCCCGTAGCAGCCAACAGGAGATTACTATCAAGTGTTTTGCACAGCAAGTGAAAGAGAAAAGTAGTTCTCCTTTCTTAGTTCCTTTTGAATCTTCATGACCCAGTAGAGAGAATTTTGATGAACGATTTCTCCCATTGCCTGGAATATATCAATCTCTTTGTAGTTTCTCCTTGTCATTTTATACACAGGTAGGCCTTCAGAGATAAAGCATTTTAGTGCTACACACTTGTGAAATGAAATGACCTTTTAGATTATGCCAACTATCCTACTTAGTTTAGTCACAGAAATATTTTAATCTTTAAAGATTACTTGAAAACTGACAAGTTAATTGGTAGCATGGCTGTTATAATTATCATCATCATAATTATTATACTTTTGCCTGAATATTTCAGAGGGCCTCAAATCTAATTCTGTTATCACCACAATCCTGCAGTTAGAATGGATACTTCTTTTATTTATTTATTTATTTATTTTCCTTTTCTTTCTCTCTTTTGTCTTTCCATCAAAGATGAAACCAGACACCTCTGGTAAAGGGATATATAACATGGTCCAGACTCCCAGAGTTGAGTGGAATCCAAGTGGCAGTGGAAGAGAAGACTAAAAGCGTGGGTGCTGGGATATGACAGTCTCGCTGTTACCCATCCCCAAAATAGCCCTTCGTTTGTGTCTTAGGGCAGTCCACAAGTGTTCTGAATTATTTCATCTCATCTGGAAAATGGAGAGAGTTTAATTAGAAGGGTTTATTCCCCCCTTTTGTTGCCCTTGTTTTTTATTATTGTTGTAGTTATTATTGCTGTTGGATAGGACAGAGAGAAATGGAGAGAGGAGGGGAAGACAGACAGGGGAGAGAAAGATACACACCTGCAGACCTGCTTCACCGTCTGTGAAGCAACTCCCCCGCAGGTGGGGACCCTGGGGCTCCCGTGCTTACACCGGTCCTTGCTGCGCTTCGAGCCATGTGCGCTTCTTCTTCTAGCGTTTGCCCTTCTTCCGTAGCCAGTCAACAGCGTCAGGTAGAGCCTGATGTAGTTTCGAGACCTCCTTTGAATCTTAATCCACTGCACTACCGCAGGACTCCCTAATTAGAAGATTTAAGGGAGGGAGTAGGGCAGTGGTGCAGTGGGTTAAGTGCAGGTGGCACAAAGCACACGGGCTGGCATAAGGATCCTGGTTCGAGCCCCTGGCTCCCCAGCTACAGGGGAGTTGCTTCACAAGCGGTGAAGCAGGTCTGCAGGTGTCTATTTTTCTCTCCCCCTCTCTGTGTTCCCCTCCTCTCTCCATTTCTCTCAGGCCTATCCAACAATGACATCAATAACAACAACAATAACTACAACAAAACAAGGGCAATGAAAGGGAATAAATAAATAAAATTTTTTTTTAAAGAAGGTTTAAGGGAGACATTTATACACCCTAGCAGAGAATTCTAAACATGGTAAGCACTCAGTTAACCGTAGCAGTTACTAGCATTCCTACCTGACTTAGTTACCTAGGCATCCCAAAGACCATGAATTTTCTAGATACATATTCAGAATTCTACCAAGTTAGTTGGCCACCCACCAAAGAGGAGCTCCCCAAGAAGCCCCTAGTAACCCAAAGCAACATAAGCAGCCATCTCTTTGTTCTGTCAAGGTGCCAATAACTGGGTTTCCAGAAAAGTACTAGTTCTTGGTTTTATGGAGTTCTGGACCCCCAAGACAAGGAAACTCCAGAGTAGTGAGTTTTTGTTTGTTTGGCTTTTTAATCTCTTTATTGGGGGATTAATGGTTTACAGCTGACAGTAAAATACAGTAGTTTGTACATGCATAACATTTCCCAGTTTTCCACATAACAATTCAACCCCCACTAGGTCCTCCTCTCCCACCATGATCCAGGACCTGAACCCTCCCCCCAACCCCAGGGTCTTTTACTCTGGTGAAATACACCAACTCCAGTTCAAATTCTGCTTAGTGTTTTCCCTTCTGATATTGTTTTACAACTTCTGTCTATGGGTGAGATCATTCCATATTCATTCTTTTGTTTCTGACTTATTTCACTTAACATGATTTCTTCAAGCTCCATCCAGGATAGGGTGAAGGAGATGAATTCACCATTTTTAATAGCTGAGTAATATATATATCACAACTTGCTCAGCCATTCCTCTGTTGTTGGATACCTGGGTTGCTTCCAGGTTTTGGCTATTACAAATTATGCTGCTCTGAACATAGGTATACACAAATCTTTTTGGATGGGTATGTTTGGTTCCTTAAGAGATATCCCCAAGAGAGAAATTGCAGGGTCATAGGGTTGATCCACTTCTAGCCTTTTAAGAGTTCTCCAGATTGCTCTCCACAGGACCAATTTCCATTCCCAGCAGCAGTGCAGGAGGGTTCCTTTGTCCCCACAACCTCTCCAGCATTTGTGGCTGCTACCTTTTCTGAGGTATGACATTCTCATAGGAGTGAAGTGATATCACTGGCTTTTTGTTTGTTTGTTTGCCTCCAGGATTATCGCTGGGGGCTCGGTGCTGGTGCCAGCACTGCTCCTAAAAGCTATTTTTTCCATTTTATTGGACAGGTCAGAGAGAAATTGAGAGAGGAAGGCAAGATAGAGAGGGAGAGCAATAGACACCTGCAAACCTGCTTCACCACTTGTGAAGCATCCCCCTTGCAGATGGTGAGCAGGGGCTAGAACTGGGATCCTTGGTGGGTCCTTGCACTTCTCACTATGTGTGCTTAACCCAGTGTGTACGCCCAGCCCCTCAGTGTTCTTCAACTGTGGTGAGTTGGTTCTAAAGGGACATTTGGCAACATCTGGAGATAATTGTGCAGTCATAACTAAAGGAGGCTAGTATTGCTGACATCTAGAAAGTAAAGACCAGGGTGTCACTAAATATCCTGCAATGCACAGAACAGACTCCAGATCAGTCAGGTTGAGAGCACCACACCTAAATATGAATAATTAGCCATGCGCACTGTTCATAAATTATAAGTGGTCAATTCTGCCATAACCTCCTTGGAAGCAAGCGTGTCATTGATTTCACAGGACACTTCCCAAGGAAGATGTTATTGTCTCTTCAAATAAGAAAATAGAGGCTATGAAAATATAAGGAATGTGCCCAAGAGGTTTTTAATAGTAGAGGAGCTTAGCCCAAATCTCTGAACCTGCCTATTTCTGAAATCTGGGCTCCTGATTCATATGTGTGTGTGTGTGTGTGTGTGTGTGTGTATACATGTGGCACCTTAGTTTTGCTTGCCAGAGTTTCAGCAGCAAAATGGCTAGTGTTTGTTTTTAGGTTTAATTAAAACAAAATCTTGATGACCAAATCAGAGAATCTGCAGTGATAACTGACCTCATTCCTTATCCAGTGGGGGCTGCAGGGGCAGGGGTCTTCAATCCTAACCACATGGTACTAAGAGGACAGTTACAGATCAAAATGCTTCTTGCTTCTAGCCTTAAACCAACTAAGCAGTTGGAAAACAGCAGATAAGCAAACAACCTAATCAACTGAGGTCAGTGCCCCCAGTCTCTGGGTGGTTGGGACCAGGGTGTCATGTAGGATCAACCGCAGGGTCAGAACGAAGTTAGAGTTATCCTATTCATTGCTGTTACTCATTTATTTCTTTGTGACCAATGACCCAATCAATCATGAATCAGCTACTGTGTACAGGTCATGTTCCCAATAACTGATTGAGGGCTACTCCTCACAGGTGATATGCTGGCTAAAATACTATTAGAGGTCAAAGTATATGACTGACTTGCTCCAATGACCACAACAATGTGGACTTTAGGAATTCATGGTAAGTGCTGGGAACATAGCATAATGGCTATACAAATAGATTCCCAAGCATGAGGCACCAAAGGTCCCAGGTTCAATCCCCGGTATCACCATTAACCAGAGCTGAGCAATGCTCTGGGAAAACTTAAAAAGAAGGAAGAAGAGGAAGAAGAGGAGGAGGAGAATTAATGGAGAACCAATATATTTAGCAATAATCTTTGGAGTAAGGTCAGAATTTGCAAAATCCTATGTGATAGCTAGAAGTCCTTTGGATTCAGGCTGCAGATGAAGACACCAGCTTCTAAAATGAGCTTCATCTCAGTTAGGACAAGACATTTTAACCTAGGTCCATAATTAATAACTCAAATTTTCCTCTTGCTTGTCATCAAGGGAGAGTAGGTTTAACTAGGGGAGAAGTAGCTTAAGGCAGAGATATAGTGGATAAAGAGAGAGGGGGTAGTGTCTGCTTTAGTTGAAGTTTTTCTTTTTCTTTAGTGGTTATGGAGGTGAACTTAGCAAAGAATAAAGGGCATAAAATTTGGTGGCCCAGATCACTAGGTTATGAAGTCCTAGGGTGCTTATCTACATTATTCATGAAACCCAGGATAGTTATATGTAGCCTTTCTTTAAAAATTTTTTTTCTTGTGGTCCAGGAGGTGGCACAGTGGATAACATGTTGGACTCTCAAGCTATGAGGTCCCGAGTTCAATCCCTGCCAGCACATGTACCAGAGTGATGTCTGGTTCTTTTTCTTTCTCCTTCTATCCCTCTCATTAATAAATAAATAAATAAATAAATAAATAAAAATAATCTAAAATTTTTTTCTTTTAACAAACTGTTAACATTTTGTTTTGAAATCATTTTAAGTTTATGGAGAAGTTCAAAGAATAGAACGTTCAGATTTGACAAATATAAGACCATTTTGCTACATTTACACAGTCATTCTCTTTATATACCTATGTGTGTTTTGATATACTTAGTTATTTATACATATCCTATTTTCTGAACTATATCATAGTAAGTCAAAGATATGCTGCTACCTAATCTTTAGAACCTCAGTGTGTGGAGGAAACTTCAAGAGCAATGAAGCAGTGCTGCCGTGTCTCTTTCTACTCACCTTTTTCTCACCTTGTATCTAAAAGGGAAGGATATGGAGAAATACCAGAAATGGTGGGACCATGCAGGCATGGAGCTCCAGTGACAACCCTAGTAGAAAAGGAAAAAAAAAAAAAAAAAACACTTCAGTGTATATTTATTGCCTAAAAAAGCAGGTTATTTTCTACATTTTAATAAAGTTTTTCTTTTATTTATTTGACAGATAGACAATCACATAGAAATCAAGAGGGAAGTAGGAGAGAAACAGAAAGATATCTGAAGCACTGCTCCACCACTTATGAAGCTTTCCCTCTGGCAGGTGGGGGGTGGGAGGGCTTGAACCTGGGTCCTTGCACACTGTGACACTTCCAAGTCCCCAGAAAGTTTTTCTGATGCAGGACCACATGCTACATTCAGGTTATCACCTCTCTTTAGCCTCAATTCATTTGGTGTGGTATTCAGTTATTTCTTCATCACTGCTATGTTTTGAAGAGTGCAGGCCTTATGTCATGTAGAAGTGGGAGCTATCTTCTCATGCACGACTAGTTTCCATTTGTGAACAAAAGTGTTGTCATATTCTGCCCAGTGTAACCTATCAGCAGGCCTGTGATGTTGGCGTGTCCCATAACTAAGTAATAACAGTTTGCATCACTCAGCTAAGGTAGTATCTGTCAGTTTTCTCTATAGTGTGGTTTCTCTTTATCTAATTAGCAGGTTTTTGTTTTTTAAATAAGTGACATTGTTTTTTGATGTTACTGAAGTTTCAGAAGTACAGTTTTACACTCGAGAGGTATGTGTGCCAACACTACACACACAGCTAAAGCCTACTTTCCCTCCAACACCATCCAATCAACTCCTTCCATCTACTTCTCCTACTCCCGCTCATCCTCACCATCTTGCATTCTGGTAACTGCCATACTGCTGTTAGGGTCTAGAGGTCTGTTTAGTTGGTTGGTTGGTTGGTTGGTTGGTTAGTTTTTTTCTTACTTTGTTGAATTATTTGCTTTGTCTTCACATATGAGCAAAGACATATGACATTTGTTTGTGTTTAGAACCTCACAGTTTACAAGTATGACATTGCTTGATTTTGTCCTCTATACATATATATTTTTTTGTTTTCTCACAAGGAGCTAGATTCCTGAAAGGATAGAATGTGAGGATTTAGAACTTGGGTTTGAGATTTCTGTGCCTTTGTCTATCATGTCTCCCCTCTCTACACCCTCTCTTGGTGAACTCATTAGTGGCTTCGACCTTTAATACCCTCTGCACTGAGTCATGACCCCAGAGTTGGATTGAAGGATGACATTAGCCCACAGGAGCAACATCAAAACACTCTCATTTCCAATGGTCTTGAAATAATGAAGTCTGAAAGAAAAATTCAAATTGAATAATTTTTACCATGGGCGTCTATCATTCAGATCAGTAGACTCACACATGAGATTAATGTCACCGTCAATCTAGTGTTTATACCATGTCAGCTTTGCCACAGCTTCCCCCTCCTGTTTATTTTCTCTGACTGCTGTATTGTTTATTTTTTTTTTTTTGCATTACTCTGAAGGAGTTGTTTACCACTTAAGTTACTGTCTTCCAACCATATAAGTTACTGTTTTTTTTTTCATTAATCCACTCCTATGCATTAAAATATCTGAAGTTCATCATCCTAGATTACAATGTTGACAGCTATAATCTGAATTTCCTTTCTAATTCTGAATACTCAGGACACCGTGGACTTTTATTGTCTGAGAAAGGAGTGTTCCTGCTACAGAAAACCAGAAAATGCTCCTTTGGTTGCTAGCCCTGCTGGTCCTCTGCGGGTTTCTGTGGAATTATAAAAGACAAATGAAGATTGCAGACATCACTAATAAGTATGTTTTCATCACTGGGTGTGACACGGGTTTTGGAAACTTGGCAGCCCGGACTTTTGATAAAAAAGGATTTCGTGTAATTGCTGCCTGTCTGACAGAATCAGGATCAACAGCTTTAAAAGCAGAAACTTCAGAGAGGCTTCACACTGTGCTTCTTGATGTAACTGACCCAGAGAATGTCAAAAGGACTGCCCAGTGGGTAATGCGCCACGTTGGCGAAAATGGTAAGTGACGTGCAAGTGGAAAGAAGTAAGTGAGTGTTGCAAATGGAATGCTTTCTGATTTGCAAGGTCTTTTAGGAAAATGCCAATTGAATAAAAGCTGTGCACTAGAGATGATGGGAGGCATCTTAGAAAAGCTTCTGAGCAGTTCCAAGTTCTTTGTGCAAGAGAGATAACAGCCCAAATTGTCCCAGCCGTTGAATCACAGGGGATGAATTTAGAATTGTGATGCAGTGGAGCTGGATGGTGGCACACCTGGTTGGGTGCACGTGTTGCAATGTGCAAGAACGTGGGTTCAAACCCCCAGTCCCCACCTGCAAGAGGAAATCTTAGAGAGGGATGAAGCAGTACGGCAGGTGTCTCTCTGTCTCTCTTCTTTTTCTACCTCCTCCTTCCCTCTCAGTTTCTGGCTGTCTTTACCCAATACATAAATAAAGATAATTAAAAAAAAAATTAGAACTGCGATGAAGGTCTTAGTGTTTTGGAATCTACTCCCATAAAGAGCTACTCCAGTCAAATACACAAGAAAGGAAATTGAGGACTGAAATATGCAAGAAAACATGAGAGCAGTCCCAACCTTGCTATATAGACCCCTACAACCAACTTCTCACTATAAAATAGTCACAGAGATAATACATTGTTTCGGTGAGAAGTGTAGAAAATGACCAGAAAAGCAGAGTGTAGATATCTTACATAGTTATGGATGAGTAGTTCATCATCAGACATTGATTCTGTGTTAGGCTTTGCTCAAATGACTGCTTTCTGACCTAAAGGATTTCTGTTGGCTTGATTTTTAATATATACATATACATACATGTATATACATAAATAAATATTTTCATGCATGAAAATATTTCAGCTCAAGGAGGGCAGGTAGCGGCACACATGGTTAAATGTACACGTTACAGTGCGCAAGGGCCTAGGTTCAAGCGTCCCACTTGCAGGGGAGCTTCATAAACAGTGAAGTGGGGCTGCAAGTGTTTCTTTCCCTCCTTGTCTCGCTCATCTTTCTAAAGCCATGTCTGTTCTATCAAATAAATAAAATTTAAAAATCAATTAAATTATTTTTTAAAATATATATTTCAGGGGGTCGGACGGTAGCACAGTGGGTTAAGCTCACGTGGCACAAAGCACAAAGACCAGTGTAAGGATCCCAGTTCAAGTCCCCTGGATCCCCACCTGCAGGGGGATCGCTTCAGAAGCAGTGAAGCAGGTCTGCAGGTGTCTGTCTTTCTCTCCCCCTCTCTGTCTTCACCTCCTCTCTCGATTTCTCTCTGTCCTATCCAACAACAACAACAACATCAATAACAACAATAATAATCACAACAAAGATAAGTGTATATATATATATATATATCAGTTCATAAAGAAAATAACAAATGTGATGTTTTTCTGTCTCATCTTCATCACATAATTGTGACTCTGAACCTCAAAAAGAAATGGTTTCCTCAAATTCCAGATAATTTTGAATGTGTGAGTTTCAGACACAAGTACTGATATCAAATGTTTCCCATATAAGATCACTATGATGGATTTTTTTTTTTTACCAAGAATAAATTTTATGTAGATGGATGTTGCTTTTCTCTTTTTTTCATGCAGAAAAGTTTATAGGGGGCGCTAGTGGTGGTGCACCTGGTGAATGCACATGTTACCATGTGTAAGGACCCAGGTTCAAGCCCTCTGTCCCTACCTTCTGTGAGCAGTCTCTCTCTTTCCTATCTCTCCCTCTCCACCCTCTATCTCACCCTCCCCTCTTGATTCCTATCTCTATCCAATAAAGAATAAAATAAAGTAGAAAAGTTTACAGTTTATAGTCTTGCCATCTAGCAATCCAAGATTAAAAACCAAAGTCTCGGGAGTTGGGCAGTAGCGCAGTAGGTTAAACGCACATGGTGCAAAGCGCAAGGACTGGCGTGAGGAACCCGGTTCGAGCCCCTGGCTCCCCATCTCTATCTTCCCCTCCTTTCTCCATTTCTCTCTGTCCTATCCAACAAGGACTACATCAACAGCAATAATAACTACAACAACAGTAAAAACAAGGGCAACAAAAAGGAAATAAATAACCAAAGTCTCAGTTTGATAGTATCAGTATCTGATAGTAAAAATTATAAAGAAAATATTTTATTGGCTTCAACTCTTGCTATTCAGTTGCTTACTCTTTGTGCTATCAATCCTCAAAGTGTTCTCAAAACAGGAATAAGAATAGAAGGAAGACCTAGCAGCATTTTCTACACCAAATGTTACGTTTCTATTAAGGATGCCCAATAAGTGCCATCATTTATCTCACCCTTCCCTTCCTCTCTGTTCTAGGTCTCTGGGGTCTGATCAACAATGCTGGTGTTCTTGGGGTACTAGCTCCAACTGACTGGCTGACAGTAGATGATTACAGAGAACCTATAGAAGTGAACCTGTTTGGACTCATCAACGTGACACTCAACATGCTTCCCCTGGTCAAAAAAGCTCAAGGGAGGATTATCAACATCTCCAGCATTGGGGGTCGGCTTGCATTCTTTGGAGGTGGCTACACTACATCCAAATATGCAGTGGAGGCTTTCAATGACAGCTTAAGGTAAAGCAAACACTGATGTACCAGGAAATAATAGTTGCTAACGTTTATTTACTATTTATGTAAATATAACCAACTTTATTTATATAAAAAGAACCAACTCTAGTTAGTGCTTTAAATTACTCCCAGTTTATCAGCAATACCATTGAAACCAAAAGAGATTTAAGTATCTTGTCCTGAATACCCAGTTGGTAGGAGACAGAAGTGACATTTGGGGAGTCGGGCAGTAGCGCAGCAGGTTAAGCACGCATGGCACAAAGGGCAAGGACCAGCACAAGGATCCCAGTTCGATCCCCCTGGCTCCCCACATGCAGGGGAGTCGACTCACAGGCAGTGAAGCAGGTCTGCAGGTGTCTATCGTTCTCCCCCCCTCTGTCTTCCCCTCTTCTCTCCATTTCTCTCTGTCCTATCCAACAAGAATGACATCAACAACAACAACAACTACAACAATAAAATAAGGACAACAAAAGGGAATAAATAAAAAAAATTAAAAATTAGAAGTGACATTTGAACTTAAATCTAAGTCTTTTCACTTTATTTGTTATTGCATGATAGTGGTGGTAAATTTATATTCAACTGATCAGCTTGGAAAATAGATAAGAGAACCCTATCAAGAGGCTAAATCAATATAGATATCTCCATTGTGTTTTTCCTTGATCTTCTGACTGGTACTTCCAATTGACTATATCCAAAGAAGTCAAAAATGTATCAATAGTTATTGTTACATTTATTTGGGTCAGTTTCCCAGGATACAATTTAGTAGCAGATAAAAAAGAGACTGGACATTGTGTAAATTTTGGTACACAAAGTGTACTTGGCAGAATGGTACTGTAGTAAGAAAGGAGACAAAATTTTATATAGGTGCAATTAAAAAATTCATAATTTTAGTCATTCAATTATTTTTGTTGTTGTTGTTGTAGGACTATGTTAGAGTTTGTGATCTATACTGGGGGGTCTAAGCTTGACTTCTTAATGAAAAGTTAGATTATTTCACCAACACTAAAAAAGATAGAATTACAGCATTTTGCCATATGATTGGAGTCTCAGGCTTAATTCTCCCAGGGAATAAACACAATGTTGTCAAAATAATACGTCAACACTCGTGTGCATCTGAGTCACCCAAAGATCTTGACAAAATGCAGATCCTGATTCCATCTGACTGAGCTGGTATTTGAGGTTCTCCATTTTCTTCTTAGTTGTCCTTTGTTTCACTCTCTCACTAACAGTATCAAAATAAAATGTTAGTTTAGAGAGGTACTCAATTTTTAAAAAGGAGGTTACAACTAAATGGTTTGCTGGCTTTATAAAGAAGTGATGCCATTCCAGAAACTAACCTGTAAGTTTTTCTTTTATTTTATCTTATTAATTTATTTTTTTCTGTTGTCACTGAGGTTTCACTGCTTCAGGTTGACTTTTTCAGATAGAAGACAGAGACAAAGAAAGACACCACAACACTGGGGTTTCCTTTAGTGAGGCCAGGCTCAAATGAAGATCATGTTCTTGACAAAGCAACACGCCATCCAAGTGAGATGTCTTGCTGGCCCAACGAGTTTTATTTCTAAATACTAGAGCTGCTTTGGGGAATAGTATTGTGTAGACAGGTCACAGTCTAGAGGTAGCTCCAGAATTTCTAGAGATGGAAGGAGCTAGGAGCAGCAGTTCAACTAAGATGAATCCCTACATTGTTTAATACTTGTACTTACCTGACAAGTTTGGTTGATGACTTAATAATATTTGACCTTCTATTGTAGGTTAAACTGATGATGGGTAGGGAGATGTCTTCCCAAAGACCTCTCTGACTCTATCTACTACTTTCCAAGATTCAGAGGACAGAGGGTAGCAGTGGAATAAAATATAATTAACTTGGAAAATAACATCTTTAAGTTCTAATGCAAGCAACATACCTTTTAATGTTAAACTAATTGGCATTTTAGTAAAATGTGATTCAAATTAAACAACAGAAAACAGAACCTAAGATATATTACATTTTAAGTTTACCCATGAACAGTTATTTAAAAATAGTTCTTATGAACTTCAACTTCTCCTCCTCCTCCTCGTCCTTCTTTTTATCTCTCTCTTTCTCTGTCTCTTTCTTTATTGAGGGAATTAATGTTTTACAGTCAACACTAAAGTATAGTAGTTTGTACATGCGTCAGTTTTGTACACAGCAGTTCAACCCCCTGTAGGTCCTCCTCTGCCACCATGTTCCAAGACCTGAACAATATCCCCTACCCCAAAGGCTTTTATTTTGGTGCAGTACACTAAACCCAGTTCAAGTTCTGCTTTGTGGTTTCTTATTTTTCAACTTCTTTTTTTATTATTATTAGTGATTTAATCTTATGGACTTCTATAAAAGGAATAATTGTTTCCTTATATACTCCTCATGGAAATATAAACTAAATTTGGGAAACTGTTAGTTGTATGATGTTTGAAATATGTGGTTTGCTTTAACAAAGGGCCAGCAGAGTTGCCTAAAACTTGGTTACCCTGCAGACTTTGGAGTATATGCAGTGACATGATAAAGGAGCCTACTGAGCAGCACTAAAAGCAGGTTTGTTATGCCAGGAGTAATCACAGTGTCCTTTCATAGATCCTCATTTGTGGGGCTATCTCCAAATTAGAATGTAGAGACTAGTCCGCCCAGATCAGTCATTAGTTAATTTCACCATAAGGAACTTTGAGCAGTAAGAAGAAACTTGTCCTTAACCCAGAATGCTTCTCAGTTCAGTGAGAGAATATGATCGAAGGGAATACACTGAACCTGGGGTGGATCTGCTCAGCTCCCTTTCCTGCTTTGATGTTCTACCAGCCCTCACTTCACTTTGCCTTATTTTGTAAAACAAAAGGGTGAAAATAAGATGTTCTTTTCCAAAGTGCTAATTCTAAAATTCCATGAAAATGTCCACAAGAAAACAAACCCAAACAGTAAACATTATCCAGCCAACCCAGAATTAATCATCTTCAATGGGCTTTTTTTCACAGATTAGACATGAAAGCTTTTGGTGTGCATGTATCATGCATTGAACCAGGATTGTTCCAAACACCAATGTCAGATCCGGTAAAGACCGCCGAAAAGAAACTCGCCGTTTGGAAGCAACTGTCTCCAGATATCAAACAACAATATGGAGAAGCTTATCTTGAAAGAAGTAAGTTTTGGGGTGGGCCTGGGTCATTTGGGATTCATTATCTTAGAAAAAATGAAGGAGAAGCAAGCACGATTTTCTTTTCTTTTTTATTTTTTATTGATAGTTTGTTATAAGATTGTAAGATTACAGTGTAGAGCTCCACACCACACCCACCACCAAAGTTCTGTATCTGCACCCTCCCACCTCCCAAAAATAACCCCATAGTTCTTATTAAGTCTTATAGTTTGCTTGCTTCTGTTTTTTGTCTTTTGTTTTTTTGTTTTGCTTTTTGGCAAGTTCATGTAAATGGATCTCTAGATTTCACTTGTGAGTGAAACCATCTTGTAGTTATCTTTTTCTTTTTACTTATTTTGCTAAGCATAATCACCTCCAGGTCCATCCATTTTGTCCCAAAGGACACAATATCATCTTTTTTGATTGCAGAGTAGTATTCCATGGAGCATATATCCCATAACTCCTTCACTCAGTCATCTGCTGATGGGCATCTAGGCTGCTTCCACTCTTTGGTTATTGTGAATAATGCAGCTGTGAACACAGGGATGCATAGGTCCCTTCTAATTAGCGCTTGAGTATCTGCTTGGTAAATGTCCCAGAGTGGTTTTGCTGGACCATAAGGTCCTTTCATTTCTAACAAACATAAATTTCAAAATAAGGGTCTGAGCTATTGAAATATCTTTGTTGGATAGTTTGATGCTTTGCCATGTGTGCATCCCAGGTTCTAGCCCAGCCCCTACCACACTGAAGGGAGCTTCAATGCTATTATCTATCTATCATCTGTCTATCTATATATATATCTACCTACCTACCTATATCTATCTCCCAATGCTTCTCTTCCTCTATATAAATCATAAAAACAACAACAACAACAACAAAAAACTAACAAGGGTCCAACAGTAACAAATCAATAGGATAGTATATCTAGGATCAGCAATTCCTATTAATTCTGGTGCCATTCCTTTTTTCTGCATGCTTACAATCATTTACACTAAACCTGTTGTATGAAACTCAGTCATATCTTTACTCATATGGATTGCATGTCATTTGTTCCTTACTCTAGCACAACTCTAAAATAACAAGACCCTATAGTGGCGGGGGGACGGGACTGATGCTTTACTTCTTCAACTAAACCTAACAACCAAGTTGATAGGTCTCTAATTGCTCAAGAAATTTAGGCCAGGAAAATGATTCTGCTGGTGAAGATCTTTTTTGTCAGCTAGCTGACAGAAGAAAGTAACCAAGCACAACTTTAAAATAACAAGACCCTATAGCGGGGGGGGGGGGGCAAGGGGGGACTGATGCTTTACTTCTTCAACTTTTTTGTGGCAGGTGAGGTTTGAATAAGCCCTGAAGGTCAGAAAGAGATTATTTGGGTAGAAGCTTCCTGGAGCAGAAATGCATTGGAGAAAGGGATAGAAAGAGATATAACACAGTCAGATTGAGTCAGGGATGCAGGAATAATGATAGAGATTAGATTACAATGACTAACGGGGGGGGGGGACAAACTATGGTGCACCCAGTTAAGCACACATAGTACTAAGCACAAGGACTTGAGCAAGGATCTGGGTTTGAGTCCCCGGCTCCCCACCCTCAGGGGGGACACCTCATGAGCAGTGAAGCAGGTCTGCAGGTGTCTCTATTTCTCTCTCCTTCTTTCTTTGCCTTCCCTTTCAATTTCCCTCTGTCCTAGCCAATAAAAATGGAAGAATTGGCCACCAGTGATAACCCTAGAGACAAAAAAGCAAACAAACAAAAAAAATGAACATTCAATATCTATTAGCTATCATTCTTTGTGCTTTACATGGACCCTTTTATTTAAAATGTCTGAATAAGTCCACAAAGTGTCTATCATCTTAATTTTAGAGAAATATGGTACAGAGAAGTAATTGACTTTGCACAGATGATAAATAGAAGAGCTAGATTTGAACTCGGGCAGTCTGACGTTGCTCTTTATTCTCGCATATCAGACTATGATGCTTGCAAGGCATTAAAGAACTGGTTGAGCTACCTGTGTAAAGGTTTTCTCTCCAGCTCAAACTTCCTAGGCCTGTTAAAGTCTACTTGAGAATTCTCCAGCTGGGAGATAGCATCATGGTTATGCAAAAAAAAAAAAGCAATTTTCATGGTTGAGGCTATAAGGGCTCAGGTTCAATCTCCAGCACCATCATAAAACAGGGCTTTGCAGCACTCTGGTTTAAAACAAAACAAAAAACTCAACATCTGTTCTGTGCCAAAGAGGGTCCCACCTAACTGTGTCACTCTAGCGCTCCTATAATACATGCCTCTTTATCCATGGCAGGATAAGACAATTTACCATGGCAGGTTTAAGACTAGGAATTTTCAATATGGAACCAAAAGCCAAGTAAGATGCATCTGAGAAGATTTCCATTATAAATGGATGACACCCCCACTTCAACCCACTGCCCACAGAGATACCCAGAGATAAACATCCTCTCCATCAACTAGAAAGCCAGGCTTGATTTCAGACATGATACTGAGGGTTTAGAACTCCTACTATTAAATGTACTGTTTCTCATCCACCAGCTCATATTTAAAGTAGCTTAAGAAACAGAACTCTGTGGTCCGGGAGGTGGTGCAGTGGTTAAGGAACTAGACTCTCAAGCATGAGGTTCTGAGTTCAATCCCTGGCAGCACATGTACCAAAGTGATGTCTGGCTCTTTCTCTCTCACCTTTTATCTTTCTCATTAATAAAATAAAATCTTAAAAAAAAAATAAACAGAACTCATCATCTAAAAAAGTCTACTCTGACCTTTACATTGATACTTTTTAAATGCCCTTGAGTAGATCGACCTGTATTTTAAAAATACTTTTATCGGTTTTTGTTTTACTGCCAGGATTATCACTTGACTTGGTGCCTGTACAGTTAGTCCACCACTCCTAGTAGTCATTTTTCTTTTCTTCTTCTTTTTCTTCTTTTTTAAAAAAATGACAGAAGGAAATTGAGAGAGATGGGGAAGATAGAGATAGATAGATAGATAGATAGATAGATAGATAGATAGATAGATGACTGCAGCACTGTTTCACAACTCTTGAAGCTTCTTGAACATGGGGACTGAGGACTTGAACCTGGATCCTTGCACATGGTAAAGGGTGCACCACCACTCAGCCCCCTATTGGTTTATTTTTATAAAAGAGCAAGACTGTTGCAGCTTCATCACATAGAGTATTGGGAATCAAACTCTGGACCTCACATATGCACTCACCCCATTGGGCCACCTCCCTGGCTACTCAAATCTATTTAATTCTTGAACCCTGATTTAGATGTCTTATTTCTGAGGTACCAAAAGATATTGAGTCCAGTTTTGCACTGGTTGCTCTCATCAGAGTTTTCCGTGGTTGTCCTGGGACCTCAGCATGACACACAGCTCCAGAGAAAACCACAAATGCCAGCTCTCCCTTCTGCATTTGCCAGACTGGAATAGCAGGAACTGAAAATAGACAGCACAGCTGACTTCTTCAGTAACTCCAACTTGACTTTTTGTTATAGTTTGTTTATATGTTTTGGCTGTTGTTACTGGCCTTCATCATTCCAGGGCTCTTTCAGATAGAAAAACAGAGACCAGAGAGAAAGACACCACAGTGCTGAAACTTCAGTGTGGTGAGGACGAGACTGAACCTGGTCGTGTCCACATTAAAGCAAGTGCACTACCCAAGTGAGCTAGTTTGCTAGCCCTCTAAAAATTTCTTGGCTCATTGCAAACATTTCATTTGCTAGAAAACCAAGTTGCTCAGTTTCTTGAGTCATCACTTACGGTTCGATTTTTCTCTTTATTCACTGAATTATAAAGCACATGGGATATGAGTGCATATGAACGTTCTCTGTAAACACAGCGCTCTTTAAAACACATCGGAAGGGGCTGGGAGATAGCTCTGCTGGTGGATCCCACAGCACTCAGGTTTGAGCCCCCAGTCACCACATGGGAAAACCTGTGCAAAGAAGCTTCGCAGTGGAGCAATGTTTTGGAATTTTTGTGTCTCTCGCTGTCTTTCTCCCTCTCTACCACAGTATCTTAAAAAAAAAGAAAGAAAGGAAGGAAGGAAAGAAGGAAGGAAGGAAGGAAGGAAGGAAGGAAGGAAGGAAGGAAGGAAGGAAAAAAGAAAAAGAAAGGAAGGAAGAAAGAAGGAAAAAGAAGAATGAGGGGCTGGGTGTTGGTGCACTTGGTTGAGCACCTGGGTTTGAGCCTCCAATCCTCACCTGCAAGGAGGAAGCTTTTTTGATTGGTGAAATAATGCTGCAGGTGTCTCCCTCTCTATTTCCCCCTCCCTTCCCAATTTCTGATTGTCTCTATCCAATAAATAAAGAAAAATGTTTTTAAATTAAAGAAAAAGAGAAGTCCACTCAAAGCAATGGAATGGTGAGGGGATCAGGTCGGTGGCGCACTAGGTTAAGTGCTTACATTACAGTGCACAAGCACCCAGGTTCAAGCCACTGCCCCTGAAGGGGGTAAGCTTTGCAAGTGGTGATACAGGCCTACAGGTGTCTCTCTGTCTCTCTCCCCCTTCTGTCTCAATTTCTGTCTTTATCCAATAATAAATAACTAATTTTTAAAAAAAAAGTAATAGAATTGTGTAGGCACAGAGCCCAGAAACAGCCCTAGAAGCAAAGCAAATACCTCAAGGACACACACACAGTTAAACTCATAACTTTCTGGATTAAGGAATTTCCTCGATTGAATGAATTTCCTTTTTCCTCACTGCTGGAGAGCATCGTTTGCCAGAATTTGGCTTCTGGACCAGAATCAGCAACAGCATTTGAAAACTTGAAATAAATGCAAATTTGAGGGCCCACTTCACTTTCTGGCTTTAATAGCAGGTTCTTTTTTTAAATATTTACTTATTTATTCCCTTTTGTTGCCTTTATTGTTTTATTGTTGTTGTTGGATAGGACAGAGAGAAATGGAGAGAGGAGGGGAAGACAGAGAGGGGAAGAGGAAGACAGACACCTGCAGACCTGCTTCACAACCTGTGAAGCGACACCCCTGCAGGTGGGGAGCCGGGGACTCAAACCAGGATTCTTACACCTGTCCTTGCACTCTGAGCCACATGCTCTTAACACGCTGCACTACCGCCCAACTCCCAATAGCAGATTCTAAATGAACCCCACACGTCCATCCCTCTTCCCTCTCATATCCCACCCTCACACAATCTGTACCCACTTTTCCCAGAGTAAACAGTGCTTCTGTCTCCTATTCCAGGCCTCAGCAAGCTGAAATGCACCAAGTCTTTTGTGAACCCAGACCTCTCCCTGGTAGTGGAGTGCATGGATCACGCTCTCACCAGTCTCTTTCCCAAGACCCGTTACGTGGCTGGAAAAGATGCCAAGACTTTCTGGATTCCTCTGTCTCACATGCCAGCTGTTTTGCAAGACTTCTTATTGTTGAAACAGAAAGTCGAGCTGGCTAATCCCAAAGCAGTGTGACTCAGCTGCCCATAAACACCTGCCTCAGGCTCGAAAGTTGGACAATGACAAAGATACAGCTCCTTCTCAGTCTCATCTATCTGATCTGACCCGGACTCATGCTTCTTTTGATAAGTGTCACATCATCACAGATGATACCACAGAGCCCCCTTCGCAAAGGAAGGCAAGGACACACATTCAAGAAGAGCAACATTCATGGCTTTGTCTGCGTGGTGTGAGGCGAGGGAACCTGAAAGGCTGTCCCATCTGAAGTGATCTCCAGCTTCCCTCACTCTTGTCCTCACCACTTTGAGTAGCTCTAGAATGTAAAATAGTTACCCCTTCCTTATCAGAACAATTAGAAATTTGCAGATTACTTTCATAAGGGAATGAGATGAGTTCTCGCTTCTAGCTGAGAATGAGACTGCAGGGCTGGAGCTCACGTCTGTAGATTTCGACTGGAGCAGGAGGAGGAGAGGCAGTGAAGCACTGTCTGGGGAAAACTATGAGCTGTAGCCAATGTTAAGTAGGGCTGCAAATGGGAGACAAGGGAAAATAAAGGAGTAAGGGGAATGGAAAAAGAGGGAAAGAAAGAGAGGGAAAGAAAAGAAAGGGGGTCAGGCGGTGGAGCACCTCGTTAAGCGCTCAGAGTGCATTGCACATGGACACGGGTTCAAGCCTCTGGTCCTCACGTGTAGGAGGAAAGCTTCACGAGTGGTAAAGCAGGGCTGCAGGTGTCTCTCAGTCTCTCTCCCTCTCTATCTTCCTTCCCCTCCCTTCCCTCTCAATTTCTGCCTGTCTCTACCCAATAATAAATAAATAAAAATATTTTTTAAAAAAGAAGAAAGAAAGAAAGGGAAGAAAGAAAGAAAGAGAGAAAGAAAGAGGCATAAATAATAAACTCCAAGTTACCCTGCCCATTCCAGAGGGAACTATATTTGTAAGGAATAAACAGTCTATCCAAGGTCACAGTTAACTATCAAAGCACATATCAATGTCTGTGTTAACAACTCAGTGCTCAGTCTTTCTGAAAGAGAAAAAAGCTAGGGTATCTGTTTATTTTGGCGATTACAAAAGTAAACAGCCTCAGACAGTCTCATACAATTTGTGCTTGAAATAATTTAATCCTGAATTTATGGTGTCTTCTGCAGTTCCAGAGAGAGAGATTGCAAGACTTCCTATAACCTATAGGCTCAGTGAAGGCAGTTCTGCTTCTCACTCATAAATACTAAATTGGGTAAAGTGTCAGCCCACAACCCAACCAAAGAATGGTTTCTTAACTGAATGCCCTGCCCCTTCCCATTGTAGTACTCAGGTTTGTGAACACTGACATGAAGAGACAAATATTATAGTTCATGTATGTATGTATGTGTACAGATACTCTCCTTGCACGCTACTTGACAGAAAGGGTCACACGCATCATATGTAGTCTCTATACGTTTTTCTCTACATGCTTTGTTCTGTGTTATATGCACATTTTAATGAACAGAAGGGTAGTGAGTTCTTTATAAAATGCTGTTTCCTTTTCAAATCTGCTCCATAGACATCTATGAGCACAGTATCTTCTCCAAGGAACTGACATAAACAAAGCAACATATCCACTCATTAAACCCCAGTTTTATTACAGTTTACTGGGGCCTGGTGGTGATTCAGTCAGTAAGGTGCACATGTTACCATGCTCAAGGACCTGGGTTCAAACTCTTAGTCCCCAAGAGGAAGGGGGAAACTTCATGAAAAGTGGGGCATTGTCTCTCCTCTCTGCCTCTCTTCATTTATTAGCACAAGTAATCACAGATGCAATCAAGGTGGTCTGTTTTTAGACAAGGGTTAGAATCAAGAGTAATAGAATTGCAAAACTTTTCTAATCTCTTAACCATCTCTAGACTTCAAAGAAAAGGGAACAGAGAACCTGAAAGGTAGAAAAAAGATTATGTCACTTTCACAACAGAGCAAGACCCAAATAAGAAATGGCTTCATCTATTGTGAGAAAGAGAAGTCTGTTGTCCAGAAGGAAATGCAACCCCAGGGAGTGCCCCAGTGGAAGTCTAAGGCTCCCAGCAGCAGCATCCTGGAAGAGTTTTAGAAATAAGGAAATGACACCGGTCGTGCCAAATATCAAGCAACTGCTACATGCGTGGCACTGTAAATTAACGGTTTCACCATGTACGTGATTAATTTATTTGCTACTCACACAACAACTTTGCAAAGTTGTTTGTGGAGACTTGAGCTCAACTAGGCTGCTCAGCCCATCGCCCTGATCTAATACAAGGGCAGTTGAGACCACCAGCTTCCATTTTACACAGACTCTTAAAAGCAAAGCTGCTGCTGTTCTATGCTTGTATCACAAGTACTGCCAATGAGTCGTTGTATCTTTTATCAGTGAAGTAGATTCACTGGCTCTTTGAAAATGGAGTGCAGTGAGTTACACACACATAAATATAGCTGTGAAACTCTACCCTGAAAAATCTTATAATTTTGTAAGCCAATATTAATAAATGTTGCTAAAGAGATGATGAAAATGTTGAATAAACACCACAGGCATTGGTGTAAGAATATGTTCTCATACAAAATCTTTCGTGAAGTTCTGTCTGATACAGGTTATGTTTGCATTACCATAAATGTGCTTAAAGGATTGCTTTTCTCCTACACTGACATCAGCATTTCCTCTTGTACCTTCCAACCAGAGAGTAATGAAATGCAGTGGAAACCACAGGAAATACTGTGGTTGGCTTTGAACTTAAACCATCGAGCTCAACCTCAACACTGATGAGAGAAATGTGACATGTTTTAAAAAGTGAGGGGAGGGATGAGATACAGAGTTCTGGTGGTAGGAATTGTGTGGAGTTGTACCCCTCTTATCCTATGGTTTTTGTCAGTGTTTCCTTTTTATAAATAAAAGTTACATAAAAAATAAATGAATTAAATTAAAAATAAATAAATAAACAAATAAATAAAATTAATTTTAAAAAATTTTTAAGTGACTTGTTATCCAAAAAGATCTGTGTATACCTATGTTCATAGCAGCACAATTTGTAGTAGCCAAAACCCAGAAACAACTAAGTGTCTAACAACAGATGAGTGACTAAGAAAGTTATGGTATATATACACAATGGAATACTACTCAGCTATTAAGAATAATGAATTTACCTTCTTCACTTCAGCTTGGATGGAGCTTGAAGGAATCATGTTAAATGAGATCAGCCAGAAAGAGAAGGATGAATATGGAATGATCTCACTCACAGACAGGAGCTGAGAAATAAGAACAGAAAAGGGAAACACAATATAAACTTTGGACTGGGTTTGGTGTATTGAACCAAAGTAAAGGACTTGGGGGTGGAGGGTATGGGAAGGCTTTCAGGTCCCGGTGCAGGATGGTTGAGGAGGACCCAAGCTGGGAGTGAGGGTGTTTTGCAGGAAACTGAGAAATTGTGCACTGTATTTACTGTAAACCATTAATCCCCCAATATAAATTAATTAATTAACTAATTAATTAATTAGGAACAGAAAAAAAATTGACATATTGGGAGGTCCTGGTCCTTCCTTAGGTGGCAAAACAGTCTGGAGGTAACAACAACAAAACATCATTTAAAGGACCTGCTTTGAGTCTTTTTTCATGAACATCTCCAATTAAAAGTGAAGAAGAAACCGGGGACTCCGCCTGAGAAATCTCTCAGCTCTGAGAAGCCAAGTGCTGTCAAAAGGTCAGGTGAGAGCGTCCTGCACACTGCAGACTGGCTTTCCCTGTAGATAGCACTGGGTTTGGCCCTAAGTTTGGTGACAAGCATTTTCCAAGTTTTCAGAGCCACATAGAGGCTGGCAGAGGGGGCTGGGTGGTGGTACAGTGTGTTAAGCACACATGGCTCTACGTGCAAGGACTGGCCTAAGGATCCAGGTTTGAATCCCTGGGTCCCCACCTACAGGTGCGTCGCTTTACAAGTGGTGAAACAGATCTGCAGGTGTGTATATTTCTTTGCCTCTCTCTGTCTTCCCCATCTCTCTCAATTTCTCTGTCCTATCCAAAAACAACAGCAATAACAACAACAACGATAAAAAAACAAAGGCAACAAAAGGGAAAAAGTAGCCTCCAGGATCAGTGGATTCATAGTGCAGGTACTGAGTCCCAGCGATAACCATGAGGGCAAAAAAGAAAAGGCTGGCATAATTGTTCTCCAGCTAAACTGCATTAGTTCTCTCTTCTCATCTCACCGCTAGATGATTAAAGTATTAACTACTCTTTCATCTCAGCAGGAAGTGAAGTAAGACCACCAGCATTACCGTAAATGCCAAGGAAGCTTACAAAAGACACATTATGAACCCAGAATAGCTCAACATTGCATTTTTGGATAAAGAACAGTAGAAAGACATGCTGTTCTTTAAACACTTTTAATGTTAATGCGCTCCACAACTCATTACCTGATGTGACCCTTTCAACAGCCATAGTTCTGGTGCTATTATGAGAATTTTATTTATCTTTATTTATCTATTGGACAGATACAACCAGAAATTGAAAGGGAAGGGGATAATAGAGAGGGAGAGAAACAGAAAGACGCCAGCAACACTGCCTCACCACTTGTGAAGCTTTCCCCCTGCAGTTGAGGGCCAGGGGCTTGTGCATTGTAACATGTGCGTGCAACCAGGTACGCTACCACCCAGCCCCAGCAACTCTTTTTTTTAATGTATATATTATTTATGTGTATGTCAACCTCTTAAAAACAGTGCATTGTAGCATTAAATTGGAACCAAAACTAATTTAACAAATACCCCCAGAGCAGGGCCTTAGAAAAGCAGCTTTACAACAGACTTTGTTTCTTTATTTTTCAGTTTATTTTTACTAGTTATTTAATCAAGGTTTACAAGATCATAAGATTTTAGGAAGATAGTTCCCCACCACACCCATCACCACATTTCGGTACCCCTGCCAAGGATAACCACCATGTTTTTCACAGTCTCAGTGACAGCTAATTGCTCTCTTTTTTTTTTTTTAACAAGTTCTTTATATTTCACGCATGAGTGAAATCACCCCATAGTTTTTTTTCTCCCCAAAGAAATACAAATCGTTTGAAAACATATATAAATCATAACAAGAGTCTTTTAACGCAAACATCAACTTAAAGATCCTCAAGGTATTTATCGTATGTGGTAAGAAAGGAGATACAGTGAGTCGGGCAGCGGTGCAGTGGGTTAAGCACATGTCGCAAAGCGCAAGGACCAGCATAAGGATCCTGGTTCGAGCCCCGGCTCCCCACCTGCAGGGGAGTCGCTTCACAAGTGGTGAAGCAGGTCTGCAGGTGTCTGTCTTTCTCTCCCCCCTCTGTCATGCCCTCCTCTCTCCATTTCTCTCTGTCCTATCCAACAACGATGACAACAATAATAACTACAACAACAATAAAACAACAAGGGCAACAAAAGGGAACAAACAAATAAATAAATAAATAAATACAATATAAAAAGAAAAAGAAAGGTAACACAAACAAACAAGCAAAAAGATGTAGAAAAGATTAAAAAGTAATGGAGAGAAAATAACATCATTTAAAATTCTGAATGCATAAAGCTTATGGGTGCCAGGTTTGAACCCAGTACTATCATAAACCAGAACTAGGTAGTTCTCTGGTTAAAACACAATAATAATAAGTAAAATTTTTCAAAAAGTAATAAAAATCTTATTTTTAAAAAACCAAGGATTTCACAAAATTGATTTATTTAATATACATATGAAATCAATATCAGAAATCTAAGCCTATCAATGGGACTACTTTTTTTGAGGGTTTAGGGTGGGGGTACTACTTTTTTTTCCCCTTATGTTGCCCTTGTTGTTTTTTATTGTTGTTGTAGTTATTATTTTGTTGTTATTGATGTCCTGTTGTTAGATAGGACAGAGGAAAATGGAGAGAGGAGGGGAAGAGAGACCTGCTTCACTGTGAAGCAACTCCCTTCAGGTAGGGAGTCAGGGGCTAGAACCGGGATCCTTATGTTGGTCCTTGCGCTTCGGGCCACATGCACTACCTCCTGACTCTCCGGGTACTACTTTTTTTTTTCAATATTTATTTATTTTCCCTTTTGTTGCCCTTGTTGTTTTATTGTTGTAGTTATTATTGATGTTGTTGTTGTTGGATAGGACAGAGAGAAATAGAGAGAGGAGGGGAAGACAGATAGGGGGAGAGAAAGATAGACACCTGCAGACCTGCTTCACCGCCTGTGTAGTGACTCCCCTGCAGGTGGGAAGCCGGGGCTCGAACCAGGATCCTCAAGCCGGTCCTTAATGCTTTGCGCCACATGCGCTTAACCCGCTGCGCCACCGCCCCACTCCCTGGGGTACTACTTTTATAAGCAGTTGTTTTTGTTTTTGTCTTTGGCACAGAAGTTTCTTTGTATCTCCTTATTGTAATGCAAATAGCAATATTGAAGACGTTTCTAGTACAGTCTTCCACACCTAGGCACGACCTTTCATTGCCCCTTGACAGGTGTCTGGAAGACATCCCCTCCCACAACCCAGGGTCCCCTCCTCCATAACTCACCTGGACCTCCCTGCCCCTTCATCCCACCTCTTTCCCACCTTCCCAAGAGTCTTTTGTTTTGGTGCAACACACTCCATCCAGTCTAAGTTTTAACGTATGTACTGCCTCACCGTTCCACCTATGAGTGAGATCATTTGGTGTTTGTCCTTCTCTTTCTAGCTTATCTCACTCAACAAGATACCTTCAAATTCTAATCAAGATACTGCAAAGGAGATTTCCTTATTATTTTTAATGGATGCATACTATTCCATTGTGTATATACAAATTTCATAACCACTCATCTACCATTGGATACATGGGTTTATTCCAAATTTGGACTACTACAAACTGTGCTGCTATGAATATTGATGTGCAGTTTGGGTAGATCTGTTTTCCCTAGGTATATTCCCAGGAAAGGGGCCACTGAGCCATAAGGTAGCTACAATTAAAAAAATTATTAGAGGCTTACAAAATTACAAAGTAACAGGGGTACAATTCCATACTGTTCCCACCACCAGTGCCCCCATTCAGTCTACTGGAAATTGCAATGATTCTCCCAAAGTCACAGATACGGATTAACTATTATTATTATTTTATTATTTAAGAAAGGAGACATTGACAAAACCGTAGGATAGGAGGGGTACAATTCCACACAATTCCCACCACCCCATCTCCATATCCCACCCCCATCCCCTGATAGCTTTCCCATTCTCTATCCCTCTGGGAGCATGGACCCAGGGTCGTTGTGAGTTGCAGAAGGTGGAAGGTCTGGCTTCTGTAATTGCTTCCCCGATGAACATGGGCATTGACTGGTCCATCCATACTCCCAGCCTGCCTCTCTCTTTCCCTAGTAGGGTGAGTCTCTGGGGAAGCGGAGCTCCAGGACACATTGGTGGGGTCTTCAGTCCAGGGAAGTCTGGTCGGCATCATGCTGGCATCTGGAACCAGGTGGCTGAAAAGAGAGTTAACATACAAAGCCAAACAAATTGTTGACCAATCATGGACCTAAAGACTTGAATAGTGCAGATGAAATGTTGGGAGTACTCACTGCAGAAACTTCTGCTTTCAGGCACATATTTTGCCCTAGTTTATGGATACATGTGAACATAGGCTCTATCTCACAGAACCTGGTCTATATCTAGGTTTTGGGACTTTGTTAGGAAGTGAGCCACCTGGAATGGAATTAGAGAATATTATGAAAGGAAAGATCTCACCCAAGTAATGAAGCTGAAGGGTTGTCATTCCACACCTGAAGTCTCTGGACACAGTCTGAGGTGAAGCATGTTGAGGTGGCACTCGTTGCGTTTAACTTTTATTTCTATAGCTATCTATCATCTATCTATATTTTTGTCCATTTTCTTTCCTATGGTCCTTCCTTCACTTCCATTTTTAAGTCACAGCTATACCTATTACTACTTCAGAATTTCTTTCCTTTTTTCCTCTTCTCTCTGAGTCCTAATGGAATTGGGCTTCAGGGCCCTCTAGTCATTTTCCTTTAAAATTTCTTCCCCTGGGGGTGAAGCCAAGATGGCGACTCAGAGACAACACATGGCCTGAGTTATGCAAGGAGACTACTTCAAAACTGGGAAGTTCGCCACCAGGTTCCAGATGCTAGCATGATGCCAACCTGACTTCTCTGGACAGATGACCCCACCAATGTATACTGGAGCTCCGCTTCCCCAGAGCCCTACCCCACTAGGGAAAGAGAGAGACAGGCTAGGAGTATGGATCACCTGTCATTGCCCATGTTCATCGGGGAAGCAATTACAGAAGCCAGACCTTCCACCTTCTGCATCCTATAATGACCCTGGGCCCATACTCCCACGGGGTTAAAGAATAGGAAAGCTCTCAGGAGAATGGTTGGGATACGGAGCTCTCTGGTGGTGGGAATTGTGCCCCTCTTATCCTATGGTCTTGTCAGTGTTTCCATTTTATAAATAAATAAATTTTAAAAAATTTCTTCCCCTCTGGGAGTATGGACCAAAATTATTTTGGGGATGCAGAAGGTAGGCTTCTGTAATTGTTTCTGTGCTGGACCTGGGCATTGGCAGGTCATTCTATACCCCCAGCCTGTTTCTATCTTTCCATAGTGGGGTAGGGCTCTGGAGACATGACACATTGGTGAGTTTTCAGCCCATCTGCAACTTGGTGTCTGTGGCTTAGTGAGTTTCTGACAAAGTCTTGACTATCTTTTATTGAACTTTCAGATGAGTTTCTATTGTTCTTCCTAGTTTCACAAAAGAGCAGTCCTGCCTTCCTGCCTTCCTGGCAGGTCCATTTTTAATGTGATGAATTTTTGTGATGAATCTCCAGACTGTTTTCCACAGGGGTTGGCCACTTTACATTTACCAGCAATGCAGGAGAGTTCCTTTCCCTTCACAATCTCTCCAACAGCTGGTGTTTCTGTCTTTTCTACTGTGTGGCATTCTCACAGTGTAAAGTGGTATCTCATTGTTGTGTTGGCTTGTATTTCCCTATCATCAGTGACTCTGAGCATTTTCTCATGTATCTGTTGACTCTTTGGATCTCGTCATTGGAGAACTCTCTACCTATGTCTCCTCCCACTTCACCTCCACTTTTTCTTTTTAACTTAAAAAATTAGCATAATTAGAAATGCTCACTACAAATGCTGTCCCAAGGAAATCAAAGGTAAACTTAGAAGACAAAAATAATAATAAGATTAACTAGGAAAAAATTTTTGGTGATACACTGGAGTGGATAACTAGGAAAATCTATTCCCCTCTCTCTCTCTCTCTCTCTCTCTCTCCCTCTCCCTCTCCTTCTCCCTCTCCCTCTCCCTCCCTCTCTCTCTCCTCCAGAGATCACAAAAAAAAAAAAAAGTCTCTCCTATGGAGCCTGTTTTTGTGTCCAGATTAAATCCTGCAAACCCAGTGCTGCCACAGGACGCTAGAGGGCACCTCATGCCTATAAGATCACAAAAGCCCTGGGCTTCCTAGGAAACCCCTGCAGCTCTTATTTGAGCCTTTGTATCTGAAGGAGAACCACTTGTAGTGGATCGAACTCCATCATGCTTTCAGCCAGACTTCTGACTTTGTTTAAGAGCTTTTCTCACTAGAGAACATTCCCTTTTAGGCCCTAGGATAATCCAGAATAACTCAGCAGGCAAAGAGTCAATGTAACTTTTTTTAAAACGATGATTAAAAAATATGGCAAAGGGAGTCGCTCGGTAGTGCTGTGGGTTGAGCACACATGGTGCAGTAGGGATCCTGGTTCGATCCCCCGGCTCCCCGCCTGCAGGGGACTTGCTTCACAAGCAGTGAAGCAGGTCTGCAGGTGTCTTTCTCTCCTTTCTGTCTTCCCCTCCTCTCTCGATTTCTCTCTGTCCTATCCAACAATAACATCAATGGCAACAATAACAATAGAATAACAACAAGGGCAACAGAATGGGGGGGGGGGGGAAATGGTCTCCGGAAGCGGTGGATTCGTAGTGCAGGCACTAAACCCCAGCAATAACCCTGGAAGCAAAAAATAAAATAAAATATATATTTTTTAATATGGCAAAGCATAAAAGAATCTACGTCCTGTGCAAACTGCTCACTTGTGTGTATACACCTCCGTGGGGACAGCAGCACTGGTGGCAGAGATGGCCAATGGGAGGTGCTATCCTTCTTTGCACCCAGAGGAGCCCAGAGAGCCGCAGGAAAAAGGGAAGCACAGGTGTTCTCACTTTGAGAAGCTCCATGCACGCGCCCCAGGGGACCTCTGCATACTGAGGCCTTACAAGGCTGGACCCTTGGCAACAGCTTTTGAAAGAATTGAGTGCTGGCAGCACAAGTTTGACATGCATATGCAAATAAGAATCCTCCAGTTCCCACTTCACACTTTTGGATCTTAAAACAAAAACAAAAACAAAAAAAAAATAAAACAGCCACTAACCATGACTAACAATAAAAAGGGAAAAGAAAAAGTAGTCTGACCTTTACTTGGTTTCTCTCACTGACCTCCCTGTGTTGGAGCCAAAGTACTTTTCAGACCTGAGAAAAAGATGGCTGAGGCCTCAAGGAGGAGCTGGGACCATGAAGTGCTCCACCTCCCCTGTCTGACAAAAGCTTTGGAATGGATCAATAGGTCCTACTTGGTTCTGTCAATCAACTTCAGTCGCTTTATTTCCATTGCTACTAAGACTCATAAAAAGCTAAAGTTTGTCACAAAGCCCCCCTGAGTGTATTCAGGGGAATCGTGGGGAGGCTTAATGAGTAATGTCTGTAAACTTGCCAGGCCACTAATTGTCCATATCATTTCCTTACAGCCTGTCCCTCTGGTCCCAATAATCACTTTGGCTTCCATACTTCTCTCTTTGTGTTCCTGCTCCTAACGGGTGGGGGTGGGGTTGGGGGTGGGGGTGGTTCCCAGACGCAGGCATGTCTTTTCAGCAAGATGTAACAGCAACTTTAGGAAGTTCATGGACTAAACATAATTATAAAGAATAATTCTGCATCATTATTCATTGTTTTTCTTTTTTTATTGTTGTAGTTATTATTGATGTTGTTGTTGTTGAATAGGACATAGGACAGAGAGAAATGGATAGAGGAGGGGAAGACAGAGAGGGGGAGAGAAAGATAGACACCTGGAGACCTGCTTCACCGCTTGTGAAGCGACTCCCCTGCTGGTGGGGAGCCGGGGGCTCGAACCAAGATCCTTACTCCACTGGTCCTTGCACTTGCCCCCATATGCGCTTAACCTACTGCGCTACTGCCGACTCCCTTATTCATTGTTTTTCTAAGATACACACGTGAGTGGTAAGGCATCCTGTCCTCTGTGACTTTAAATACAGGGACAAGCACACAGCAGGGGCCTGATGGAGACCATTCCTGTGTGTGTGTGTGTGGGGGGGGGAGGACACATTTAAGTAAAGCCTGGACTGACTGCCAACCAATTCTAACAAACACATCTGAATAGGGAAGAAAAAACAAACTAGTCTTTAGGAGATGAATTACATGTGTGTTAAAAAAAAAACAAAACCTGGGTCCCTCTGAGAAGAACTGGAGTTAGTGGACATCGCTATTGTCAGAATGCAAGCTTTTGCAGCAGGGAGAGAGAGTTCAGTGAGATGCAGAGCAAGAGGTCAAGCAAAGGCTATATTTTATCTGCCAGTGCAGAAACAGAAGGGGGGGAAAGGCTTTGCTATCCAATACAGTGCAATGTGGAAAACTTCCCACATCCCACCTCTACAGCCTGAGAGAAAATTGCCTTCTTCTGTGCACTGCTGTGGTTTTCCTCCTCTTTTGGATAATTAATACTACCTTGGCAGTCCTTAAAAAAAAAAAAAAGATTTATTTTTCCATTAAAGAGAGGGTGAACCAGAGCATCACTCTGCCACATGTGGTTGGTCCATTAACATTTGCACTTTCTGGTCTAGGGCTCACATATTCCTGCCCTCTCCGTCACTGGATGGGATATCTGAGAGAGAGAGTCTCTGTATAAGAAGAATTCAGTTTCAGTTGTGATACTAGTCCAACCAGAGAGGTGGCATTCAGGTGTGTGTGTGGGTGGGGGGTAGGGTGAGGCATGAGCTCTGGCAGCCAGCTATAGCTCAGGGCACCAACTGTTTTGCTAAACTGCCTTCTCATTGTCTCCTCTCTCAGCATCGAAAGTCTCTTCAGAGAGAGAGAGAGTAGGTTTTTGATAGCTGAAGGGTGAGCTCTCTATCCCACTCCCCACTCTCCCCTTCTCAACCCTGATATGGTCATAATCTCTACTCTGCCACATGAGGGGACCTCTTCCCAAGCCTGACCAGTTTCTTATGGGATCCCTAAAGAAGTACTTCCATTTCTGGTTTCTCTAGTCCCTAGTGTTACACTTCTTTCCCTACTTTTCTCTGCCCCTTGACTAAGCTGCTTTCTAGGACATGGATCCCAGGTGTCCTTAGGAGCCTGGCTGGGGGAGGATATGAATGCTCAGGCGACCATCTTCAAGATGTCCCTCGCTGCTGAAACTCAGCCAGCTTCTAGACCAAGCCAGCTGGGTGCTCCTGCGTTCTGCAGGTTGAGTTTCTCCCTTACCAGGGTACTTTTCAAGAATGTTAAGGAGCTGAAGTATCTTTAGTCTCCAGTTTGCACTCATTACAATTTATTCCAAGCTTTTCGCACTGAGATTGTCAGCCCCAGAATCTATCTTCCTGTTCTCTGGGGGCAGAGGGCAAGCTTTCACACCAAGTCTTCATTATTATGCAAGCAGAACTCCCCAGTGCCCCTCCCCCTCACCAAAACAAATCATGTTTTGTATGAATTTAAAGGACCAGCACAGAAGGGTTTTTATTCTGAGACACACTCCATTAATCATTTGGACTTGACAATGAAATTCATGTTGAAGCAACGTGTCAGCTGGTGGCTCCTGTCCCCCTTCAACTAGCAAGACCCCCTGGACCCCAAATGTAGCTCATCTGCGAGCTAATTGCACTAGGCTCAGTGCTCTGGTTTGGCAATGGAATATTCACACAGCCGTGAAAGAGGAAAGACTACAGAAGCTAGACAGCAAAATCTTCCTGCTTTTCTGGGTGTAGAATTCATCCTGGGAAAGTTCCTAAAATAAACCACATGTGTTGGCATCGCATCAGCTCCCATGAGCCCTTTCCCAGGTACCCACTGATCACTCCACAAGCTTTCAAGGTCTCTGGCTGTTTTGTTTGTTTGTTTTTAATTTATTGAATAAAGACAGAAATTGAGAGGGGAGGGAGAGAGACACAGAGACACCTGCAGCCCTGCTCCACCATTCGTGAACCTGCAAACTGCAGGTGGGGGCCAGGGTCTTGAACCCAGCTCCTTTCTCATGGTAAACTGTGTGCTTCATTGCCAGACCCCAGGCATCTGGTTATTCGAAACTCCTAGTTTTGCACATCTTTCTCTGGCTTTCTCTGCCCATTTAATAAGCTTCCTTCTAAGACATGAGCTCCAGGGCCTTTTAGCTAGGACCCTACTCAGGCTAGCCCACCCCTCATCTGACTCTAGGCACCAGCATTAGACCTATTACCCCAATTTGACTGTCTTTTTACCTAGATCCATCTTCTTACTCAGTCAGAAAAGGAAACCACTAGATGGACCCAACTTTTTTTTAATTAATTTTTATTTATAGAAAGGAAACACTGACAAAAACCACAGGATAAGAGGGGTACAACTTCACACAATTCCCACCACCAGAACTCCATATCCCATCCCCTCCCCTGATAGCTTTTCTATTCTTTATCCTTTTGGGAGTATGGACCCAGGATCATTATGGGGTGCAGAAGTTGGAAGGTCTGGCTTCTGTAATTGCTTCCCCACTGAACACGGGTGTTGGCAGGTTGATCCATACTCCCAGCCTGTCTCTCTTTCCCTAGTAGGGGAAGAGGGGCTCCAGGACACATTTGTGGTGTCATCTGCCCAGGGAAATCTGATTGGCATCCTGCTAGCATCTTGAACCTGCTGGCTGAAAAGAGAGTTAACATATAATGCCAAACAAGTTGTTGACTAATCATGAACCTTAAAACTGGAATAGTTCAGATGAAGAGTTGGGTGGGGGCTCTGTTTTATAGAGAGTAGGCCTATTTTAGTTATATTCCAAAGGACCCATATCTATACTAGGTTTTTGTTTTGTTTTTGTTTTTTCTGAGCCTGACATCTAATATGCAGGTGGATCCAAGTTATTGTCTAGGGAGATTTTATCATGGCTAGAAAAAGAGAGCTAGAAAGCTGGATTAGGGAAGACAGTGGCTCCCAAATATGGGAAAGGTGTATAGATATTGTTGACTATAAACCCCATTGATTTGATCTGATCTAGGGCCCATATTCAGCTTAGGAGCCTATGTGACCTCTGCATCCCTGTAGATCTGAGCTCACATTCTGTGGTCATGCGTAGGAAAGTTCTAAACTGCCCCAATTTCAGGACCCATCTTTCTCAGGTGGAACATAGAGTATGTTGTTCAGCCTCCCTTCGGAGGATGGAACATTGTCTTCTGTTGTTGATCCTTGTTAAGGGTAAGGTCCTATGGGGACCCACAGAGGGGTCTATTGTGTTGTTCCTGATAGAGGTGAACAATAACAATGAACAATAACAATAACAACTTTCATGCCTGAGACTCTGAGGCCCCAGATTCAATTCATGCCACCAGCATAATCCAAAACCAAGGAGTGCATTGGTCACAACTTCCCACAACCCCCTTCTCCTTTTATCCATTCAAGCATAAATAAAATATTATTTTCAAAAAAGAAACCATTAGAATTAAATCATGATGACATGTGAAGGTTGACTGTGCTTTCTCTGGCCCTCCCATGGATATTGCAGGAGCAGGAAAATGTTCAGGTGGGTGAGAAGCAGGGTGTAGGGAAGTGTCTCCCTCCCAAGAGCCGGAATGATTTCTGCTGTGTTGCTGTGAACACTGGCCATGGTCTAGTGTATTCAGCCAGTATTTCAGTCCAAGAACACTGTTGTAAGCATGGGTTTTGTTCCCAGAGCTCACATGTTCATGCTTTACCTCAATTATCGATAGTTTTCATAATAACACAGTAACTTGATACTGTCATAGCCCCATTTGAGCTCATAAAAAAACAAACAAACAAAGAAAAAACCAGGGGGCAGGTGGTAGCACACCAGGTTAAGCACACATAGTGCAAACTGTAAGGATCTGGGTTCGAGCCCCCAGCTTGCCACATGCAGGGGGTGTTTCACAAGCGGTGAAGCAGGTCTGCAGGTGTCTGTCTTTCTCTCCCCCGCTCTCTCTGTCTTCCCCTCCTCTCTCCATTTCTCTCTGTCCTATCCAACAAAAACAGCAGCAACAACAATAACAGCAACCACGGAAAAAAGATGGCCACTAGGAGCAGTGGATTCATAGTGCAGGCACCAAGCCCCATTGATAACCCTGGAGGCAAAAAATAAAATAAAATAAAATAATAATAATTAAAAAAGACCAAGGACCTGGAGCTTAAATGACACACTCAAGAGTATGCTGGTCCAGTAATGGGAATTGGACTCCATGTCAGGCTCTCAGTGATGTCTAAATTCGTGTCATCTCACTAAGCCCAGACACCTACAGGCTTTTCAGGCTGGTGAAATTATTAAACTATAATATCAAACAGAGTAGTAGCGATACAATATTACTTGCATACCTACAAGGAATCTATATAGACATGTAGATTTTAAAACCAGTGATGCAAATTAGAAGCGGGTCTCAAGCTCAGGAACAGGATGGAGGCCTGGGGCTTCAATGAGAGGGGGGACAGCAGGCTCACAGAATGAAGTGCAGATGCTCTGGATTCAGGAGTTTGCCCTGCACTGTAACAAAGTTCTCCAAAGGAAAGGTTAAGTCTGGGGCCACATGGCTGTTCACCTGATTGAGTGCATAAATCACAACACACAATGACCCATGCTCAAATCCCTGGTCCCCTTCCTGCGGGGGGGGGGGGGGGGGGTGAAGCTTCATAGTGGTGAAACAGTGTTGCAAGTGTCTCTCTCTTTCCACCCCACCCTCCACTTCCCACTCAACTTCTATCTCTATCCAAATTATTGCAGGTGTGTGTGTGTGTGTGTGTGTCTTTCTTTCCTTCCCTCTCACCTTCTGTCTCTATCCAAATTAAATGAATACAATTTTTTTTAAAAAGAAAGGTTATGCCTGGTAAGAAAGTTAATTCTGGGGAAGTTCCCAATTTTTATTCTTTGGGGTAGTCAATAGTTTCTCAGTAGCAAATTCAACTCTATCGTACCTTTTGTATTTTCTTTCTTTCTTTATTTCATTTTGTTGCCCTTGTTTTTTATTATTGTTGTAGTTATTGTTGTTGTTATCGCTGTCGTCATTAGACAGGACAGAGAGAAAGGTAGACACCTACAGACCTGCTTCACCGCCTGTGAAGCGACCCCCCTGCAGGTGGGGAGCCAGTAACCAGAATCCTTACGCTGGTCCTTGTGCTTTGCGCTACATGCGCTTAACCCACTGCGCTACGCCAGACTCCCTTTATCGTACCTTTTGAGGCAAAACCTGAAGTCACTGGCTTCACTGTTCACATTTCTCTGCTTCTTTGTTCTCCAGGAGACTTTTCTGTGTGATTAGACATAGGGAGACACACTCCACTAATATTCAGCCTGTCGTGGCAAATTCATTTCACAACAGAATAAATCAAGGCCGGGGGGGGGGTCTGTTTTATATTTAAATGCTAATTGTTTACATGAAAAAATGGTTAATGCTGGTTGGCACAGCTAGTCAGTTGACTTGCTGCTTCTTGGAGAATCCAACACTCAGTTCTTCTTGGAGGGAGAAGCCAATACACAATTGGGAAAGGAGTGATTCAAAAGCCTAAAGGGTTCTCTCCCAGGACTGAGGTTCATTTCCTCAAGGGGTTTGATAATTTACAAGACAAAAACGTGAATGCACCTGCATTGATTATTCTGCGCTCAAGAGAATACAAGTCACTGAAGGCTTTCCTTGGGTAGGGAGTGCTTTTGTTTGGTTTGTTTTTAAGAGTTATTTGATGAGGGGGCCAGATGGTAGAGGAGCGGGTTAAGCGCACACGGCATAAAGCGCAAGGACCAGCTCAAGGATCCTGGTTCAAGCCCTGCATCCCCACCTGCAGGGGCTTCGCTTCACAGGCAGTGAAGCAGGTCTTCAGTTGTCTATCTTTCTCTCCCCCTCCTCTCTCTATTTCTTTCTGTCCTATCCAACAATGACAGCTATAACAACAACAATAATAACAACAAAATAAACAAGGGCAACAAAAGGGAAAAAATAGCCCCAGTAATAACCCTGGAGGGGGAGAAAAAAAGTTTTTTGATGGAAGAGAGTGATCAAGAACAGAGCACTGCTCAGCTCTGTCACATGCAGTGCTGGGGGTAGAACTGAGGACTCAGGCTTGCAAGTCTTGTGTTCTTTTACTGAGTTTTCTCCCTGGCTGAACAGAAAGTTCTGAGTGGATTTAGGAAAAGTTTGAAGACTAGGAAGCTACTGGGCAGTAAGGGAAGAATGGAATAGAGGAGAGGATGTTGGACCTGGGTGAAGCGAGGTAAGTTCCTTGTTAGAACCTGCTGAGGCCTATGGTACAGAGAGTAAAGCTCGGTTATCAACACTTACCATCTGTTCAGACTTTGCACAAGGCACCTGTTTCCTCATTTATCAAGTATAGTAATAGTCTGCTTTATATGGTTGTTGGGAAGATAATATTAGTTAATATTTTGGAGGTGCAGAGAAGGGGTCTTGGCACCTGAGATTAAATGAACACATAATATTGTTGTTGTTGATACCAAGTAGAAGTCACTGAGAACCTACTAGAATTAAAACAGAGGAAGCAAAGATAAGATTTCCATAGGTTATAAGTACTTTGTGTTATGATTTGTAATTTATAAAGCATCTTCCCATGTGAAGTTTCAGTTATCTGAGCTGTGAAATGGGAAAACAAAGAAATAATAAAATAAAAAAAAAAACCCAGCACTTCCTGGATAAGGCTTCCAGTAGAATTAAGTGAGATACTTAAATGAAACGCTCAGCAAATGCTAACCATAACTATTTGACATTCACTGGAAAGCTAGTAGATACACACTCAATATTAGTTGAGTAAATGAATAAATACTGTCACTATGGAGTCTATTATCTTTTTTTTTTCTTTGCCAGAAACTATTTAGTGAAATTCAGTGTCTGGTGCAAGGTAGATTAGTTGCTTAGGGAAAGTGGTGTGATTCCAGCTACCACTTTGCAAGCTAGCAGAGCTTGAGCCAGGGCCTGATGGTCACTGGCTGAAATCTCAACATTGGCAGGTCTATACTCCACAGACCACAGCCTTGACCCATGCTGAAAAGTATCTCCTATGGGGGGGGAGTTCCTGCTTATTTGGACAGATGGGGCCAGGCTTATTGTTTCCTGCCATCTGTTCATAGACTCTGACCAATATATTTGAAATTTCATTCTCTCTCAAAACGCTTCTAAGAAGCCATCTAATTGACAAATAAAAGCAAAAGCTCCAGATACCAGAACAGTGACTAGAAAATTCAAGTTTTATGTTTTAACATGTGTAGTTTGCAAAAAAAAGTGAATTAAGTTTCATTAGGATGGCATATCATGATTTTTTAATATTGCCTTTCAGTTCATTTGGGATGCATTGGATCGACCTTCTCGTGGTACATCTCGTGAGTACCCATTTATTGGGGAAACTGACGATCCTTCCTAGCCGACTGAATCCACATGGATCCCAGTCACTTTCAAAGCCAGCAACAAGCAGACATCAGGCTCAACCTGACGCTATTGACTGGCTACGGAAGAAGGGCAAACGCTAGAAGAAGAAAGTTCATTTGTTCTTTAATCCAGTTACTGGTTGGTAGCTTGACATTTTATCGAAAGTCAGCAGGATGCCATGGGCTCTACCCAGGTTCTACCCCTCTAGCCAGTCTCGGTCTCTGGTGAAGGCCCTTCATGCACCCAGAGCACCCTAAGTCCTCCACAGCCTTGTACCCAAGCTCCATCTTGATTAAACTGTGATTGGGTCATGGTCAACTCTTTCTGTTTCTACAACCTCCTAGTTACCAACATATCCCCCTACCATCCCACAAAACACACACACACACTCATACACACACGTGTGAGTGCACACATTAGATTGCTTTGAAGCAAACTGCAGATGTGAAGCATACAACTTTATGCTCTCTGCTCTTAAAGGAGCTTTCTGAAAAATACATAATCACACACTATCCTTCTTATAACTTGCAGCTTGTGACCCGGATGAAGGCAGTGGGCGAAGGGAGAGGTCAAGGCGAAGCCAACAGCCAGAGATGCACACAGGGATTTTCTTAGGCTACCTTGGAAAATGTCTTCATATTTTTACCCCAGAGCAAATGCACCTGAATATCAATACTGAACAGAACCCTCTCAATCTGTGACCATCCTTGCTGGTTTTTGTGTTTTTGCTTTTTATCTCAGTACCACAGCTCCATGATCACTTAGGTGTAGGTACTTAATCTAAGCTCTAGTACACAATCAGGTCCAAAATGGGGTACTGGTGCTATGCTGAGGGTTAATATAGCAGACACAGAGAGGCTGACATTGTCTTGTAATGATAACTAAGGGTCAAATGTAACTCAGTGGTCAACTATGCATACTTCTCACGTATAAGGTCCTGGACTCAATCCTCAGCAGGAAGAAGGAAGGAAGGAAGGAAGGAAGGAAGGAAGGAAGGAAGGAAGGAAGGAAGGAAGGAAGGAAGGAAGGAAGGGCAAGCAGTTAAGGGCATGAGCCACCCAGCATTCTGTTGGGACTCAACAAAACCACACGTCTAGGGAGATAAGTTGTCAGTCCTGTCCTGCAGAATGCCTTGTAAATTCCTCCCTTCCTCCCCCATTCCTAGGTTACTCAGTTTTCAATGTACCAAGCTCTTACTTAGCACAGCAAAATACAAGTAAGTCATGATCAACAATTTTGAGAAGCACAGAAGTCTGATAAAATACACATTTATTAGAAATTTTTCAGCAGCATCATTTCAATTTGTTTTTCTAATCAAAGTACATTTCAAAGTAATTAAAATAAGTCCTCAAAATACAAACAAAAATATTTTTGATAACAGGAATAAAATAATCAGTAGTATATTATACATCTATCCATCCATCCTTCCATCCATCCACTCATCCACCCATCCATTCATTGTTTGTAAAATGTGCAATGACTGCACAGTCAAGAATGCTACTTAGTATCAAGTTGTATATTCCTGCCATGGTTCCAGTTGTGGAGACTATATCAACTATATAAGAGAAAAGATAGGCTTGACAGTACATTCGGATACAAATATATTTAGTCAAAGTAAATTAAAAGGCTCAATAAGAATGGTTTCCCTTTCTATTAATGCTCAATTTAGGAGATAAACAGTCATTACAATGGTATTTTCACACAGAGAAACAAAAAACCCAGTTGAAACTTTGCTTAAAGTTTTTGTTTTGCACCTTCATGAGAACACAGATTTGGCTCTAGGAATTCAGCTACTGAGCTTCGGTTCCTAGCGGCAGGTGACTGCCTGAGGTGCCCCGCTAGGAAGGACATACATTGTCTTATGTCCCATCAGGTAAAAGAGTTCATTCAAGTCGACACAAACTTTCCACAGACGATTTGCACTTTCTGAAAATACTCTCACAGCATTACATGCAAGTATGTTTGGCTTGGCAACTAGTAAGATAACACTATGCAATAGAACATTCCAGTTGGAAAAGGCAAGGCAAAGGCAGAAGGCTGAGTGGGAATTGCTTTCTTCTTGTTCTTGTTTTTGTCTCCTTCTCCTCCTCCTCTTCCTCCTCCTTCTTCCTCTTCTTCTTCCTCCTCCTCCCCCCTCCTCCTCTTCTACATTCTACATTATCTGAGACATCTGCTAAATCCAGATGTCTACATAACACACATTGCCCTTTATCAATACACTTGCTCATTAAATTATATGTGAAATTCAGCCTTAAGTAAGTGTTGGTATGTGAAAATGGGCTTAGAATGGGGCTGAATTTCTCCCCTGATTAATTCCACAAGGAATGTGAGTCGTGCCTCTTGCTTAGATATGACCTCAGGCCTCAAGTCACTTTCTCTCTTTAATTGGATCTTTCACTGTGATGATTGCCCAACACATCAAGCAGCTACATAGCAAATTCAGTGATGTGATAATTGTTCCAAAATTTACAAATGTACAAGATATTGATAGCACTGCCTTCAGAAAGCTCCAGTGCAAAGATATACATATAGTACATATTGTAAAAATATGGGACGGCATAAGAAACAAAGAATAGAAGAAAAAATGAAGACATAGTTTCCACAGACATTTGCAACCACAAATAAACTGGGGAAAATATTTTTATAATGTATGAATGTTAACTTTCTTTCATCTGTTTGTAAAAAATATATGTGCAAAAAGTAGATTTTTTCAGTTAG
Organism: Erinaceus europaeus; assembly: GCF_950295315.1. NCBI lineage: Eukaryota > Metazoa > Chordata > Mammalia > Eulipotyphla > Erinaceidae > Erinaceus > Erinaceus europaeus. Next base: position 22,024,097 of record NC_080179.1, on the reverse strand, counting down.
TCCCTAAATAGTGAGGGTGGCTATACATCAGAGTCTTCCCTAACAAGGTTCGCTGTGTCTTTGAAAGTGTCTTCTGTTGCAGAATAGGATGGGGTTGGGTCTCTTTTTGGAGAGATTTTAGCTGAATCAGGAAGAGGTGATTGTGGGCCTTCTGCAGCACTGTCCCTTGGGTCATTTCCCATCTAAGGTCACAACAAAAAAGAAATCAGTTACTCCTCCAATGTGAAGATGGATCATTTACCAGTTTGCTCAAAATAATCTGAGTTTTCATTCAAGTTAGTCAAATGAGTTATTTCTAAAATGGTTTGTGCTAAGAAAAGGTATTAAAAATTACCTCTGCATAAGTTGGATTTTCAAAATTGGTGGTTAGCTTTGGTTTTCGTTTGAAGATGTTCCATTTTGTGGCCTACACGAAATGAACAAGACAGAAAACCTTCAGTAAATAATTTTTTTTGGTAGGTCCCCTGCCCCCTCAGTCCAAGTCTGAAAATTTCTTCTCTGGGAAATAGCACAATGGTTATGCAAAAAGGCTTTCATGCCTGAGGTTCTGAAGCCCAGGTTCAAGTCCACCATAAATCAGAGTTGAATAGTTATGGTGGTGGTGGTGTGGTGGTGGTGGTGGTGGTGATGATGATGATGATGATGAAGGAAGAGGAGGAGAAGATGACTATGAGAACAGAGAAGGAGAGGAGAGGAGAGGAGAGGAGAGGAGAGGAGAGGAGAGGAGAGGAGAGGAGAGGAGAGGAGAGGAGAGGAGAGGAGAGGAGAGGAGAGGAGAGGAGAGATTTATTCTCATTGAAGGTAAAAGCAATTTGGGACCTAAGACCATAGGACTTGGCATATGAGGTAAACTGTTCAGATGGAACAATAACACAACTCTGAGCTCTGTTCACCCAAAACTTTCTAAACATTTCCTTGATTTGAAATGGGTAGTTTACAAAAATCTGTGCTCATCATGTCTAAAAGCTTTGACAGAAACATTCAAGAGAGTTGCCTAAGACCTAGATGAAGAGACCCAACTGTAACTCTCATTTCTCAAGTATCTCTTATTTCTCAAGCATCTCTTTTCTCCCTTCCTCCTGGAGCACCATAACAATAGAGATAAGCACTGAGTGTTCATTATGAGTCAGGCGCTATCCCAAGAGTTTTGTAAGCTTCTGATTTAATCTTTCCAACACCTCTATGAGGGAGGTACTCTTCTCACTATTTTACAGAGAAGGAAACTGAGTTACAGCAAGATCATAAATTGGAGGTAGAAGTGTAGGCAGTGACTATATGACTCAGAGCCTCCAATATGGCCTTTGACTGTGGTAGGTGGTTGACCTCTGTCTTCCTGAAAAGTTGCCTGTGATGGTGTGCTGACTATAGCTCTGGCTGGAAGCCTGGCAGGAGAAAGGCAACAGACAGGGAGTTAAGGCAGCCCAGGTTCTTATGGGGGAATCTCTTGTCCTGTGAAAATTGGAGGGGTTTGATGATTATTGTTCAAGTCAAAGGTTGAATCAGCCCCCACAAGCTCACTAGACTTAATGGGATAATAAGAAAAACAATGTTAGGACCGGGTGGTGGCGCACCTGGTTGAGTGCACAGGTTGTAATGCTCAAGGACCTAGTTTCAAGCCCCCAGTCCCCACCTGCAGGGGGAAAGTTTTGGGAGTGGTGAAGCAGGGCTGCAGGTGTCTTTCTGTCTCTTTCCCTCTCTTCTCTCCCTTCTGCTCAATTTCTGACTGTCTCTATCCAATAAATAAATAAAGACTAAAAATTTAAAAAAAAAGAAAAAGAAAAACATTGAGAAAATATCAAATCAAACTGGCATTGCCTTTGGGAGCAAATTATGTAGCATATTTTGTATCTGTGTAAAATTTGTTTTCAAAATTCACTTGTTAATAATTTAAAGAAAAATAGGCAATTCTCTGAAAACTATGGAGTTGAAAGTTCCTTTCTATGACAATGCATCTCTCCGTGTGTGTGTGTGTGTGTGTGTGTGTGTGTAAAGGGGAGACACTCAGAAGAAGTAGGTGTGACTTAGAAAAGAAGAGAAGACAGGTCTATAGAAAAAATAAGCAAATACAGATAGAGATAGGTAGTTAAAGAAGTAATAAGCAATACAGTCTCCAGGGGGAGGGAATGCGGACACAGAACTCTGGTAGTAGTAAAGGTGTGGACTTTCCCCCCTGCTATTTTATAATTTTGTAAATCAATACTAAATCATTAATACCAAATTTAAAGTTCCACCAGTAGTGTTTTGTTGTTGTTTTTAACCTTTTAATTTTCAGTATCAAAATACTATATGCTTGGCAGTATGGTTGGTCAGACAGTTGGAAGGTATGAATTAGTGGCACCTAGTGGTCAACATAGATAAGAGCAGTAGTACTGGAAACAGAAATGGAGATGTAGACCGTAAGAAAGAATTTTATATGCGTTTCTACTTATTTATTGGCTCAAGACAAAGAGAAATCATTAAGAAAGAGGAGTATGGGGGGGTGGGGTGGGAAGAGAAACATCTGCATCATGGCCTCACCACTAGTGAAGTTTTCCCTTGAGGTGATAGAGGCTTGAAGAGGTTGAGTCAAGAAATCTGTTGACCCCCTTCTTAGTTTTTCCACAGTGAAATTTATCATGTCACAAAGAATGCCATTCCTATCTCAGTGTTAGAATGTAGCTTTAATTGGTGAAAAATAAATTAATGGTCTTCTTTCAAACTAGAGCACTGACTATCTCTGGCTTTCTGTGGTATCAGGGATCAAACTGGAAACCTCGGGTTTAACATACGAGCGATCACCAAGCTCAAATTCATGGTCTTTAAAAAGGATCTTTATTGGGAGTCGGGCGGTAGCGCAGCGGGTCAAGCACACATGGCGTGAAGCGCAAGGACCGGTGTAAGGATCCCAGTTCAAGCCCCCATCTCCCCACCTGCAGGGGAGTCGCTTCACAGGTGGTGAAGCAGGTCTGCAGGTGTCTACCTTTCTCTTCTCCTCTCTGTCTTCCCCCCGCCCTCTCCATTTCTCTCTGTCCTATCCAACAATGATGACATCAATAATAACTACAACAATACAACAACAAGGGCAACAAAAGGAAATAAATATTAAAAAAAAAGAAAAATCCTTTTTAAAAAAAAGGATCTTTATTAATGGCCTACACTAACCTTTAGGCTGGGTGCTTCCCAGGGTCTACCTAGTTTTCCTAGGATTAATAAACTCAGTAGTTTCACAGTTCTTTCCAAACCCAGATCATTTTAGTAGACAGCTTTATGTTACCTGAGTTTCATCTGCACTTGGAGAAGTTGGCTTTTCGTCCGGAGTCAACTCAGAAGGGTTTATGGGAATACCATAGTTCTTGTTATCCACATTCTCAGATGGTGTTATCTTTGAATATATTGAAAGTAACCAGTCAATTTTAAATGAATTTGGTAATAAATGTATTTCCTGTAGAGTTTCTTATCAACACATTGGTACCATCTCTCATGTCTTAAGCCTGCGAGGCACTTCACTAGTACTTTCCTCACTGAGCAATACAGGAGCAATGTATTCACTGTACCTCCTTTTGGATAAAAGATACACTGACTGTATATTGGCAACCAAATCCTCAAAAATCAGTATAAGTTATTCTGAAACTTATTGGTAAACAGAAAATTACTTTGAATCATCAAAATGACAGTGGCAAAGTCAGAGAATTCAACACAACTAGATTTTTTTTAAAAATAAGTTACAGTTGAATTTATACTCAAGACACTTTCTCTCTCCCTCTACCTTTTCTATTTCTCTATCTATCTGAATGGGGGAAGTGTCCTAGAGCAGTGAAATCATAATGAAACATTCTTCCCTTCCTTAATCCATACTCCTATATCCCTCCTCTCAGAGATGAATGAGTAATATGGTATTGCACCAAAGAAAACTCAGCTCTCTGCCTGTCAACTTTGGAGATCTTTGTACTCTTCAGAAAAGTATAAGAAAAAACAAACATACTTTCAATCACACCCTTGTGATTATCAAGTGCAAAAAGAATATACCAAGACCCCCAAATCTCTACACAATGACCTAATAGTCATTCATTCATTTCATATATATATATCAGGCACTATTTCCAGAGCCTCAATAGACTCATATCTTATCTCTTCCTCTGACCACTCAGGATGAAAGGCTCTTGGTCTCCAACACGGCTGCCAAACTTCAACAACGATGCAGCAAAAAGAAGATTCCGACTGTTTTCAGATTTTATGTCCTCAAGTTAGTCCTGTCACCGTGGACAGGAAAGTTGGAGAACTAGCCACAACACTTCCTTCCTTTTAGAGGGAGGGTTAGGAGGGCTTCAAGAGAAGCAGCTGAAAGAAAAGACTGCTTTCTCACCTGGGTTGGCTGAGTCACCGTGACAGTACTATCCCTGGATGCATACATTGGGTTCTCAAATATTATAGGCTGCTTCCCCATTTCCATGGCAAAGTGATCACTCTGGTGAGGGGAAAAAAGATCATATCATACCCGCCTGGTTCCCACACAGAGGAAGATACCTTCCTCACACTCAGAGATCTGCTAGGTGTTATGCCAAATGTACCCAAAAAGAACCAGTAAACATAGAATAAAATCCAAAAGAGGCATAAAACCTCCATTATAATAAGCACTACGGAGAGCAACTATGGTAAATACACTGCTTCATCAGCTCGACTAGAAATACACCTCCTCTAGCTGTGTCTTCTTTGACTTCTATACAGATGACTGACTCTCTTGAGGACTGGGTTTCCACAACAGAGAACATTATCGGTAGTGAAAAAGCATGAAAAAAACATTATCTTGTCCTTACAGGCAGTGACTAAAAGGGAAGACTTGGGGCAGAGAGAGAGAATACTAAAAATGATTCTGTGATACTGATGCAGGGATTACAGTAGACCCCTCATAATGTATCCATTTGGCCCTTAGAGGGGGGTAAAAAAAAAAAACCCCATCTTATCTGTGGATACAGTAGGGGGTCAGAAAGTTCAAACGTCTGCCATTTATTTATTTATTTATTTATTTATTTATTTATTTATTTATTTATTTTACCAGAGCACTGCTCAGGTCTGGTCATGCAGGGGATTAAACCTGGGACCTCAGAGTCTCAGGCTGGAGAGTCTATTCTCTCCTCCACCCACCTGACTATTACTCTAAATAGGCAGAGTTGCAGTTTGAACCAAACCCTAGGAAAAAAATATATTTCTCCCATTCTCTCTTTTACACATACAAAATGTCAGCAAATAAAAATAATATTCTTCTGTCGTCTGGGAGGTGGCACAGTGGATAAAGCACTGGATTCCCAAGCATGAGGTCCCAAGTTCAATCCCTGGAAGCACATGTACCAGAGTGATGTCTTGATTCTTCCTCTCTCTCCTGTCCTCATTAATCAATAAATAAAACCTTTAAAAATAATAAAATAATATCCTGCTTTGTCCAGGCAGTTGGACATCTGCTGAGTGCACATGTTACCATGTAAAAGGACCTGGTTCAAACCTCAGTTCCCACCTGCAGGGAGGAAGCATCATTAGATGTGAAACAATGCTACAGAACCCTCCCTTTCTCTCTCCCTATTTCTCCTTCCCCATCTCAATTTCTCTGTCTTATCAAATAATAAATACAATTTAAAAATAATAATAACATCCTGCTCTTTGCCCCACCTCTTTTCCTAAGAAGCAAACAAATACTTAATTTTTTAAATTAAATTTAAGACCACATATAATTCCAAATGAATACTGATACTCAGAACAGGGGTAAATTTCAATTTTATTACTAAGACCTTTAGACACATTTCTGAAGCAGGCCCAATGTTTCCTAACTTTGTAAATTGAAGACTTTATTTGAGAAGTATATGGTATGTCATTCTTCTTGGAGATAATTATGTTATGTTTTTAATGAAAAATAAAAAGTATTGGGAATTTTGTGGAATTGTACCTCTCTTACCCTATGGTCTGGTTGATCATTAATATATCAATAAATTAAATAAAGGAAAGAGACAGAGAGACACATGCAGCCTTGATTCACCACTCACAAAGCTTTCCCTCCTTCAGGTGCGGACTGGGGGCTCACACCCAGGTACTTGTGAATTGTAACATATGTGTGCAACTGGGTGCGCCAGCTCTTAGTCCTGTGGAGAGTCTTTTAATAACAGGATTTTGCTAGCACCAGCATATCCTTATCTATGACTAGCATTTAATTTTATTTTCACTGCCATATTCAACTTTTTAGGAGAATGTTTATTTTCAAAGTGATGATAGTTGGTAACTTCCAAAAACTAAAATAATGAACGTTTCTGTGTTTACATACAAGAGAATAAAAGTGTAAGCTGAAGTTCCAAATAAATAAATAAAAAGTATTCTAACAATGAAAATGACATCCTTACTCACCAACACAATGGAGGTGTCAATAACTGATTCAGGCCCAAAGCCAGAAATTCCAATATCCATGTTGACATCATCCCCTGATCTGAAGGTCACCCCGTTTCCATTTTCAGGGGATTTAGTAAGACTACTTAAGCTGAAAGGAAATAATTAAAATGTCATCTTGGTTTTTTGGATTTTTAAAAACATTTTTAATAGTACCCTTGTGTCAGTATTACTAAGTTTCAATTCTATTTTATATTACTAACGCTCAATCCCCACTCTAAATTTACAAAGCAAATATGGTGGTAAGTTCTCACAGCCACCTGGAAGGGTTAAAGCACAGTCCTTAACACTGGACATATGAGAGGGTCAGTTTGGCCCCAGAAAGAATAAAGCAAGCGAGAGAGTGAACACACACACACACACACACACACACACACACACACACACACCAGTGCAAAGCAGACTCTAATTTTACCTGAATGCCCATAAGTAAGCACAACTACTTAGAATATAAAATATGGTTTGTCACACAGAATTCAGACATACATGAAAGACAGTGGGTTTAATGTAACTTCCTTAAATCCTCAATACATTTTGCATTTTTTAGACCTACTTAGTTATTTCATATCATAGAGGAAAATCAGAGCATCACTTGCTAACACATGGCACTAGGGATTGAATTGGGGTCTTTACACTTGCAAGTGACCCTAGCTGCTGAATCCCCTTACTGCTTTTTGTCTCTGAAGCATAAACTGTTTGCTTGGCTCTGAAAAAAAAATAATCTAATGTTTTAAAAATAACTTACAATATGCATAAAAATCACCCCAAGTGATCCCTATTCACATTGTAAGTTATTCACATGCTCACATCACACTGAGTTCTATAATCAATATTCAATATTCAATCAATATGAAACTGACCTTGGCAGTTTGGGCAGAGAAGGCAAAAGGGACCCAGTTTTTCTATAGTGGAAAAATCCAAATGCTGCCAAGACTACAATAATGATGATCAGGAGGAGTGTCAACAGCACAGCCATAGCTGTCAATAAATAAATAAATGAATGAATAAATAAATAAACAAATACAAGGAGAAACAGACATATCAATGCACAAAGAAGGAAAAGAACCAACTGAAATGATAGCATAAGCTGGAGACAAAAACCAAGACTGGCTTTGAGCAACTTAGAAATGTGATATGGCCACAGTGATGCATGTCTAGGTCATTTTTAATCTTTATGCTTACTTGTTCCTGGAGGAATGCCTTGTGAAAGCCCTATTTCACAATACTCTCCTGTGTAGCCAATAGGACACCTGAAAGAGAAGGAGAATCACTCACAAGCCGTTGTAATTGTATATACATATATATTCAGGGAGAAGTCTGACTGAGGAACTTACATAGTGGATAGATAATATTATCAAACATGCTTTTTGTTTGTTTATTCTGTCAGGAGATAATGAGGAGAAAGAACAGTCATCTGACTTTGGAAATTCAGTCTCAGCAGAGTAACTGAGGCACCTACAGTCAGCCTTTTCAAATAAATTGATTTGGTATTTCCTCTAAGCTGCAAAATTCTTCTGGGGGAGAAAAAAAAAAACACACCACGGCTGGCTGTCTTTTCCCCTTTGATATGCTTTTATAGTGTTTTTTTAAAGACCTCCATTCTTAGTAATCTTCTTCCTCAAGCTTTTGCCCAGACTCTCAGTTTACCATGAGGGCCTCACAGCACTTCCCACAAAACAAACAAAACAACCACAGTTGACCATCATTAGTAAAATATAATCTGGTATTTTTCTATCTCTGTTCCTCAAGTGTGACCCACAATTCTGTGGCATTTCTGGGAAGTTTGCTAGAAATACAGAAACCCTGTGAGTGTGAGGTAGACATTTGATCTTACGCACATCTTAGTCTAAGAATCACAGCCTTACTTCTCTGTGGACCCACACCACCACCCCCAACAACAACAAAAGGTTAAGATGATGTGAAAATTAGTGAACAAACCAAGTCCCTATGCTTAATTTCATGCTACTGTAAGGTCTCAGATTCTCCCAAAGGAAACAAGGCCTACTGCTCAGACCTCAACATTCAGACTTACTTGCATTTGGGGAGATCATTCTCATCAAAATAGCAATTTCCTCCGTGCATACACCTGCATGGGGGGGACATGCTGATAGCACTTTCGATGGCTGCAGAAAGGGAAAGCCATGCATGTGTTAGTCAGCCATACTCAGCAAAGCACAAAGCACCCAAAACCATGCAAACCAGCTTCAGGCCTGGAGTGAGGAAGGGTGACATGGGAGGGGTGGGGATAAGGGTGTCATGTAGGCTCCCCATCAATCTCTTATTATCCTCTTAAATCATGGAGCTTCCTTACCAGTGACAAGGTATTGGAGAATAACAAACATCAAGTGGATAGAACAACTTAGGGCATCTATCCCATCGCCCCTCCCAACAGTGGAAAAAATGCACTGTAGCATGTATATTAATCAATAAAAGAAATCTGTGCTAAAATAACTTCTTGGGACACTCACATTCTCATTTGAAATTTTCAGAATTCTCCTCAGAGAAACCAACTGAAATCATACCTTGAAGCCTCAACTACAGGCTCCAAAGCGTCAGAGATCAACAGACGTAGATACAGTGACGCTCAATAATCAACTAGCTAGAGAGCACCACATTTCAAACGTCCTCCCAAACTGGACTTCTTTATTTTATCATTCTTTTTAATTTTTAATTTAATTTATTTATTATTGGACAGAGACAGAGAAATTAAGAGGGAGTCAGAAAAACACCTGCAGCTCTGCTTCACCACTCAGGAAGCTTTCTCCCTGCAGGTGGGGACGAGGGGGCTGAGCCCAGGTCTGTACACACTGTAATGTGAGCACTTAACCACCTGGCCTCCTTGCCCTGGACTTCTGGCCCAGCTCAGACTCCAGTTACTTGTTAAATGTGCCTAAGAGGTCATCATCATTAGTGCTCTCATGTCTTATACCTGATGCCTGATAGGTGATCACTTGAGCTTACTTGAGTTTACCCACTTGGCTCAGATAATGTATTTGAACCTTTTCAAGGTTTACAGTATCAGTGAAGGCGTCTCTAAATTCTGTCTCTAAAAATGGCACCTTACCCTCAGCCTTAATAATCTGCCCTAGGCGTCCCTTAACTTTTACTGATAGTATATACTTAATGGGATCTTTATTTCTTGCCCTATTAGAAAATAAATTCAATAAGAAAGATTATTGTCTTTTGTTCACTCATGTTTTCTCTATCACTTAGAATAGTGTCTAACACATAGCTGGTGCTCAATAAATACTTATCAAATGAAGCTATGTATTTATGTAACAAATTATGATTTCCTATGAAATGACTACTGTCCATAATGTGCTTGTTTGGGGTAAGGTTCCTTTAAATGATGCTCTCAATACCATTCAAATGGAAAAATGTAAGTGATGCAGGTAATAGATGAGATAGACAAACCCCTCCTACAATAGCAGAATATATATATGTATGTATATATATCACAATATTCCATCTGCAGCATAAAAAACTTCAAACACTTGACATGATTTTGTTAATAACAGTGCAAAATATGGCTAACTTGAAGTTTCTCCAGTAGCACTGGGGTGATGGGGAAATAGGAAAAAAGAAGCGAAGGAAAGCATTTTTTTTCTTTTTAAATTAATTCTTTAATACCCTAATTTTGCAGCTTGGTTGGGAAGATAGTGCAACCTTGTTTAACTGTTTACTCCCCCTGGTGGCAAAGGATGATTAAGCCTCTGTTTGTTAGCAGTTAAAATTGGAAGGACAACTTTCTAGACATGTTTTAGCATTTAAGGTGAGAATTAGATCTCTGCTTCCTTAGTCTAACTTCCAGTCAATGTTAGATACCAGTTAAAATAGATCCCCTGACCACCCCCCCTTTTTTTTTTCAGTTTTCAAAAATTAGAAATGAGCATCTGGAGAAAAAAATAGTGAGCTCCCTCCAGGACTACCCCCTTTACTCGGTAGTCCCATCCCCAACTCAAGTACCTGGTTCCCCACCTTGAGGGGTTCCAGTTAAGGCTGAATGGATTGAGGGGCAATAGAAGCCCCGTGTCGTGTGGGAAAAGGAGGAAGAGATCTTAAAGAAGACTCGCTCCTCAAACTATCTTTACAAAACAGCACAGAGTAGATTTGAAGGCACTGGATCTGTCTCAGTCTACCTTAACAACAACAAAATTTTAGAAATCACTGAATCATTGGTCCCTCAAATCCCATTTCACTGGGTTTATATTCCCTAAATCCTGAACCCTTTCTAATAGCCAGGCCTGCTCTATTCTGTCACAGACCCAGCACACACAGGTTATTCAGGTTCCTGACGAAGGCAAGGCATTGGTATGGAAGCTAGTAAAGAAGGAAGAGGAACTCTCCCAGGCCGCCATGCTGACCAGAGGATGCCCCTACCTGCATCACACTCAGTGATACTCCCTGTTGTAAAGGTGGATCCTTGAGGACAGGCACAGCTATACCCTCCAGGTCTCAGAAGACAGAGGTGACTGCAGACATTTTTACAGGGGTTGGACACTAGAAAACAATGATGACAATGTTTAGGTTCTGTGGAGGGAACTAATACTCCAGCCAAGGCCACACCCATCAATCAACTGAGTTGGGGCTTTGCCAGATGACAGCAGGGTCTAGGCAGCACCCTAATACCTTCAAACCACAGGCCACATGTACTTACCTTCATTTATCTGCACCATTTCCCCCTCCGAGTGACAAAATCCCTCCCTGTTGCTTCCATGCAATTTTTGTACCACTCCCATATTTTTTCAATTGGCACTAGTTATCTCTTCTGTTGCCCTAATAGGTTGGAGAGGCAGCTATCTGCCTGGTACACTGTAGCACTTCAAAATCTAATCTAAGCAGTTAAGCTAATTCAAAAAGAAACAATAAAGTTCCTTTATGATATCAAGGTTTGTTATTCCTCATATTTGGATAAATCATAATGTATGGTCCGTCAAAAGCACATTTATTCTTCAAGGAGATCTTTCTGCCAGGTTTAAGTTTGACCAAAAAAAAAAAAAAAAAAAAAAGCAAAACAAAACCTTACTTTAGAGATAGGATTATCAGAACTGGCTAGAAGTTATTCTAAAATATTCATTCTAGTTCTAGAAATTCAGATATAAATTGGCCTGGGATGGAGCCCAAGAATTACCATTAAATGTTCCTCCTGAAATCCTAGCATGTGCTAGGAATTCATTCTCAAGCTAACACGCTGTGATCCTGATTCTCCGCCACTGAAAATGGAATCAGAGACAAATGCTAGCTATCAAATGCCAAAAACTTCAAAGTCTGTCTCATTACCATGCAAACAGTTCTTTAGAGTAGAAAATTTCCCACTTGTATCTGATAGAAATCATTTGGAGAATACAATAAAACTACATTTAGGTTCTTGCTCAAAAGGGCTGGGGTGGGATGTAAAAGTCTGCACGTCTGGCCACCTCCCAAATGACACCAATATAGAAAATGTCCCACATTTTATGTAGCAAAAATCTGAAGTAATGGCTCCCAAAATGTGTTCCCTGAAAGCAGGGAAATTTGTTAGAAATACAAATTATTTAGATGACCTCAGGGATTCTGAATTTGCAGCCTTTCAGGTGGGATCCAGACACTGTTCAACATGTTTTCCAGAAGATTCTGGTACATGCAAAACTGAGAATTCCTGCTCTAGAGTACATGTTACTCTGGTACAGCTGAACTGGGTGCTGGCCTACATCACAATCAATCTTTTCCACTGAGCCCAAGCACATCACCTGGTTACGATGTTTCTTCAGGCCTTCTGAAGAATCTCCTTGGCCTAATTATTATGTGGCCTTCTCTATGTAATTCAGAGAAAACTCATGCAGTGTACTGTGCTCTCACATCCTGCCTTAAGAACTGTCAAGCAGGCAAAATGTAGGAGCTTTTAGAACACAAGACCTGTTCTGTCAGTGGGGTCTAGAGTGTTCTGGAGAACAAGGGCTGCCAACAACACAACGTTAGACCCTAGAAAAAGGATTTGCTGCCAGTGAAATGTCCTAAGGGGTCTCAGCTCTGAGTTCCAACTTTCCAAGGCTAAATTACAGTCTCTGAAAAATCAGTGAATGTTAGAAGCCTTCTACTTTGATAAATACACAGGCATGGGGAGGGTGGTGGCCTGTCAAAGGCCATAAAGCCAAAGAATTCTACCTGGAATGAGGCATGATGACAACTGAATCAGAAGAGAAGGATTCCAGTTGTAGGGTAAACAGAACTAAATTAAAAAAGTCATTTCTGAGTTCAAAACTCATCCACCAGTTGTATGATTTTGAGTAGACTTGCATACCTAAAACTTCCCTATTCTCAGATTTCTAATTTGTGAGAGGAGAACAAAACCTTATTCCATAGTTTTATACAATATTAAGGTAGCAAATAGCTGGGTAAACAATAAAGAGAGAATCTGACAAGTAGGATTAGTGACATCTATTGTCTATTTCTTTTTTTTTTCACTTCAAGTATGTCTCGTCTCTTTTTGTCTTAGTCCACATAATGATTTAGGATGACTTAGAGCTGGGAATCTGATGAAACAGAACCCAGAACTAAGGAAATGAGGGAGTTGGAAAAGAGGTTGCAGTGAATATGACTGACATGTTAAACTAAGATTATGTGCCTAAGGATAGCCTGACTACCCAAAACTTGGAATTTCAAAAGTTGGAGTGGATAGACCACCTGAGTTCCATGAAATCCACTCTTGAGACAAATTAGCTCAACTAATACTGTACGGGAATCTGACTATCTCCTGAATTCTGTGACCTACAGGCATAAAGCCGTAAAACAATAGCGAAAACTTATTTTTCTTTTTTTTTGCTTTTTATCTGTTGCTGAAATGCATGACTTCATGTGACCTCTAATATTACCTTTCTCTGATCAAAATACATACACACTGATACACATACTCCTTTCATGCACCAAGAGATTAGTCTATTAATATGTTATCACATTCAAATAATATAGTCATTAATTTGGAACAATAATAAAGGACATTCTATTCCAAAGTTGGTGATTACCTGACAGATTATATCTATGCTGATGAAATATTCGAACTTGAGTGAGCCAAGGATTCACTACCAGCAGTCTCTCATTCTCTTCTTTCCCAAATTTATCTTTCTTCCATACTTCTCCCTTCTCCTTTGATACCCAGTATAAGTGGCTCTCGAAGATGTCCAGACTATAAGGACTCATTGCTGTTTAGTCAGAAGAGGGAAACAAAACAAAGCAAGGTTATGGAGAAGAGAACACTCAAGTCTATTTCTAACCTCATAGATCATTCTGCTGGAATTAATGCACAGCACACAATGTCTTGAGATTGTGGGACATTCAGGAAGACATTTTTATATTGGTGAGCACAAAACTATGATTCACTGAAGATTAAGAGGAGAAGAGTAGACTAGATTGATGTCTACTAGCAGACACACATTGCTAAGGACTTGTACCTTTTAAAGTTGCTGGTTTTAAAACTTGTGTTAACACTATCTTTATATATCTATATATATGATAGATATACTTTTTTTTATGATCCAGAACTTCACTGCTCTAAGCTGGATTTGACAGAGAGACTGTACTTAATAAAGTAAGGAAGGAAGTTAAAAAGTGATAACTAGCAGATAAAAAATAGCAGTAGCCAAACCATCTTGTAAGAACTACGGTGGTTGTGGGAGATGGAGCACAG